>NC_085898.1:1563067-1875681 GCF_034447905.1 Colletotrichum destructivum | reverse complement strand
TCGCGCCTGCCCTGCTTGCGGACACATCCTCCTGCTACTGCTATCATTTCTACACACATATGAAGCCGGGAGGGGTGTTGAGCAGCATCAGTTGCGAACGACCTTGCGATATCCATCCGGATGGAGACGTGCAAATGTCGGTCTGGGACTTGAGGAAGGGGAAGGAAAGATTTTTCCCACCCTCATTATTAGTTCCGCAATACCTGGCTGATGCGATGCCGGAGAAAAGGACTGGAATCCGCCCGTCAAAACCTCGCGCGTTCACGTTGTGATTCGTGCATATCCCATCGGGCCTCTCTGCCGAAACCAACGTGGTGTGTCACTTTGGCGATGCAACGCTCTGTGCCTCGCACCCGTCCAGTGACATGTTGACGAAGCCCCTTTGCCCTCTTCCTCCCCCCCTTTTTTTTCCCCTTTCTTTTATTTCTCACACTTGCATCGCCATCGCTGCACCATGCAGCAGGTACCGGTCCAGATTGCGGCCAGAGGACCGGTCGGCTGCGCATGCCATGGCGGCTTCCAACGCGCGCCATGAACAGTGGAACATACATATGCCGCGTGCCCTTCCAAGTTCCCCCCTTTCGGCTTCATATTGTTTCGCGGCCACATGATGATGGTGCACGAGGCGGTAACGCGCCGTCGAGCTGCGGCTTTTTCCCGCATTGTGTTGTCGACGCTCCGTTTGGTGTCCTGAGAGGACTCTTGAGCGGACTCCGGAGTGCGCCAGTCCCGGAAGAGAATGTTCGAGACAGGGCGAAATCGCGATTACCTCCATCCATCCGGCCCCTTCATGTTACCGAACAGATTGATCTTGATTACGTCCGATGGTATATCTCGCCATCGTCGTCTCCCCTCATTTCAAACAAAGTTGCATGTCCCCAGGAAGCTCGGGGTGCCCGGAGACCACGGCCCTGGTCGGGCTGTGGGCGGTTAGGCCAAGCAAACTCAACCGTTCGGACCACGGGGTCGCGATGCTTCTCTTTTTTGTTATTATGCATTGTCGTTTTCGGTTCCCTTTTCACCAAATTTTTTATTAATGTTTTAATCATTTCCCATCGGTTAGAGCACGGGCATACGCGTGCGTACGGTGCCATGCAGACGTACGGTATGTCAACATTCAGTATGTATCGCAGGCTGCCAAGAACAGAGGGGCTGCCTTCTTCCAGGCTTCGTTCGACCTTGTGGGTTTGGAGTCTTGGACCTGCCGCCCTGCAGAGTCCGGAGCCAAGACATGTTCTGCCATGAGACCGAAACATTGGATTTCGCTTCCCTCCCTTCTGGGTCCCTTCTGGGTTCCGAGATCGAGTCTGCTTCACCCCTCTCCCTTCGAGTTCCAGCGGCGGGAGCAGGACCATCCGTCTGGTCGCATGAGAATCATCGCGATGGACGTTTTCATGCGGGCGGCAAGTAGGAGCGACCCTAACGCAGACAAGACAAGGCAGCGTCAGGCTCCGACGGCCGTTTCTGGTGGTATGGAGGGCGGCTGCTGGCGGCCCCTAACACGGCCAAGAAGGGGCGTCGTGCCCAATCAGCCGCCTCGAGGCCCTCCCCCAAAACGAGATGCGCCTCCAATCACGCAGGCGGTGGGCCTACCGTAGACGCAGACACAGACGCAGACGGTTGCGTTCTTGTCTTGTCAACCACCCATGGGCCTGGGTAACGCTTTTCCTTGGTTGTCGAATCACCACAGAGATGTCGTCCCTGTCGACAGCGAAGCTAACCCATGCCACCGCTTCGTCTGGTGGTGTGGAGTTTTGCTGCTGTCGTTAACTCGTGGTGGGTGTGACCAACCCCCCCGGTCGACTGTGAGCAGCGAGGCGGGTGGGGTCGTTGCCGCCGGGAAACGTCGACGAGCAGGGAAAACGAACGAGACTCATGATGGATGACGAAGAATCCCCCAGCCGGCGGCGGTCAACATGCCTCGCTGTGGCTATGGTCTTTCCATGGCCATGTCCGCACACGGGAAACGAGAGGGCATATACATCGTACATCGTACAGGAAGATGCCGGCCATCGGAAGCCATCAAGGGTGAAGGCGTCTCGTCGAGCACGTGGTTGAGCACCTTAGATGACGGCATGGGCTGAAGTGCCGACAACGATGAGACTGGACAGAGTTTCCACCTTCGTTCCTCCTCCAATCCATAGGCGACGAGACAAGACTATCGCGAGGGGCCAGAATGTGTGTGTCCTATTCGCTTTCGTCCCTCGTCAGCCTCTGGCCCCTCGCGTCGGCGGACGTGTTGAGCGTGCTAACGACGCCATCACCAACGGAGCGAATGACTGAATGGGGACATGCTAGAGGAGTAGGTAGGCGACGCCCATCTATACGATTGAGGGGGATGACTGAGGAGGACTGCCGCATTGCAGGTACTTCATACGAATAAGCGGACGTCGTTAATGGCATATTTTACATGAAACAACCACACTATAGAGGTGATGGTGGGAGGATCGTAGGCTGAGGTTGGTCGAGATGGCCAAGGGTTGAAGGCGCGGTCCTTGCCTGAGGGACGAAATAGAGGGGTGGGGCGGTAGATAGTGCAGTCAGTGATGAAGGGGCACAGCGTGGTAGATGTGCCAGGTGTTGGTACCTTAGTACTGTAAATTGCAAGTACGAATACTTCGTACTTAGTGTCTGTGATGCAAAAGCGTGGTGGTGTGTATGGCGTCTGGCGTCTGGCTGATGTTTGCCGTGTGTAAGTAAGTACAGAGGCATTACTTTCTGTATTCGCACCTCATCCGAGCTGGGATGGAGGGGTGAGAGGCGTTGTGGGCGTCGACGCATGCCACGCGACGACTCTATCGTGTGGTCGAAGGGGGGTGGTGGTGGGTGGGCGTGGTAAAATCCGATGGCCGCCATTGTCCGCTCAACGAAGGCATTCGGGGAGGGAGGGAGGGAGGAAGGGAGAGACTCAGGCTTGGAGCCAAAGATACGATACTGGTTGACTGAGAGAGCGAGAGAGAATAAAGAGAAAGGGTGGATTGGAAGAGTACGTATCTCATCTTGCAGAGTGGAGCATGGACCCCCAGCCCCTGCCTTCTACATACTGTGTCAATTGGAAAGCTGAACACTGGGTCCCCGTACCTCAGAGGACCCGCACAAGACGAGGAACCGACCAGGATTGGGACTAGGGGAACAAGGGGACAAGGGCATGGACCAGGTAGAGAGTAGGGGCAGGAGCAGGAGAGCAGGAAAGTGCCAAAGTGCAGGAACAACTCGTGCTGTGGCTGCCCACCACAGCCATCCACCACGGCTTGACTACTTTGTCCACACGGCGACTTGCAACGCCATCTGTGCAGAACATGGCCCTTGCTCATACTCTCTCTACGGGCACACTAGGTAGGTAACTATCTCTCTTTCTCGCTCTCTATCTTTCCCTCCCCACTCCCACTCCCACTCCCAAGCTCACGCCCACTCCCACCCCCCTTGCAATATGACAGACCCGTGCTACCTATTTACACATATGGAGCCCCCAGACACCCCGTCCCATCCCATACCCCCGTCCCCTTATGTACGACCACCCGAACCGACATATCCTAACCTGTCCCCGACCCAACTCTGACCCAGACCGACTCGTCCATTAAAATATCTTGCATGCCCTCCTTCCTCACAGGTGCAGCTGTTCTCTCTTCTGCCCTCTCTTCCCCATCCCTCAGAATAGCTCTTCGTGTTTGTCCAAGTCGACAAAGAGGCTGGACACTTATACACACGCACACTCATATACACATCCAACCAACTGCTAGTCAGCTGCCACCATTCGCTGTAGACCGGCAGCCCTGCGTGACTGAAACCGCCCAGTCTTGGATTTCCTCGAGGGAGATCGCGGATATCGTCACTGCCAACCATGTCTCTGGCCGGCCAGACCATCCCCGTTAGGGAGTCGGCACATTCCACCCGCGGAGAGGTTGTTGCTTCCTCCACAGCAGACCAGCAACAGTCGCAAAGGACATCTTATAGAGATTCGCTCCCCAACGCACCACGACCTCCTGTTTACGACGACGCCTTCAACGAGAACGAGACAGCCAAGATGTACGGCGAATATTACGAAGCAATGACGACGGGTCCGTCCCCCAAGAAGAACCAACACACGCCGCAACAACACCAGCAAGCACCTGCCTTGCCGGCCAAGAGCTCACTGCGAGCTTCGAGGCTCCTCGATGGCATGGCTCTCAAGATTGTCACAAACCAACCCACACAGGCCGCCCCCCAAGAGATCTACCTCTCCTCAGAAGAGGAGGCTTCTTCCTCGGCCGATGAGTTTTCAGACTATGACTACGAATCGGAGAGCGCCGAGTCGGCAGACTCGCCCGTCCGGAAGAGCCACGAAGACATGGCACGCGTTGTGTCGGTCGTCTATGCCGGGAAGCCTTCCATCATCGACCTCCCCTCTACCAGAAGGTCGGCCACTCCCGAGTCGATGGAGTCCCGGCCTCTGAGTCGCCTGGTCACGTCGGCAACGGAACCCTCGTTGCGGAGGATGTCGACCTCGTCCACCAGCGGTGCATCCTTCTCCCCCGTCTACCACCCGCCCCGGTCCAGCAGCATGATGATTACCAGCAGCATGCTCCCCAAGGAGAAGCCGGCGTTCCTGAGCATCGACCCTTATGCCAGCAAGGCCTATGACGAGCGGGCGGAGGAGCCTCAGGCGGAAGTTGAGCGGTCCGAGAGGCCCAAGACGCCTACCTCGCAGCTTTTCAAGAGGACGCTGAGCATCGTGCGCAAGCGCAGCCGGCCGCAGCTCAGAGACCTCGCCGCCAACAACTCTTCGCGAGACCGTCTCTCCTCGCCATCCCTGGGCCACCTGCCACTGTCGGCCAACTCAGACACGAGAGAAGAGTTGGAGAAGACACCCAGCAGCCCCTGGTCCGCCGTCAGTTACCACGACATCATGCGGGCGGCCAAGAAGAACTCGCAGAACCAGCCCGCTACCCCGTCGACTCCCGTTGCGCAATCGCCCAGCTCACCGGCGGGCAACACGAGGAGTCGGATCCTTAGCGGCCTCACCAACCGGAGGAAGAGCATCAAGATCGGCTAGTCGCTGAACAGCAACCAAACAAAAAACAATACGCAGAAAACCAACAAAAACAAACGACCGACGCATGGCGGGACTCTGTGCTTGAAACACACTTTTGCATTCGGACTGGGAATTTGCTTTGCATGCACGGCGCACCAACGGAGACCGGAATTACTGGATCATGGCGTTTCACACTTGACCCTCAGGTCACGGGCGGCAATGACTGTCGCAGGTTCGGCCAACACTCCTTTCCTCACAATTTTCTTAATTTCCTTTGGCGACAAGGCCGGGGCCTTTCTTAACGACATGACGAATTTCTTTTGAGTGTACAGACGGATCGAGTAATGTGTATCTGTAAAGCGGTGGCGGACGCAACCGGGCCAAGACGAAAGGCGGCTGCGCACAATGGATTGTATTGTGGTGGCATGTACCAAAAAAAGGGACGGCGCTCTTGGAAAAGACGGCCAATCCGGCTCCCGCGAGACATTGGGAGGCGCGGAGCTAGTTAGACATCAAATCAAAGATACCAACAAGTTCAATTTGCTCACACTAGTCAGTTCCTTTGCAAGTTTCCCGCTGTTCCTCGTGACTCTACATGTTTGCGCTTGCTGCAGTGCCGAATGGCCTTTTGTGTAACAAGCCGCGGGCATTGTCCTCGTGCAGCTCGGCCCATCTGATGATCTTTCCCCTTGAGAGCTCTAAGTTTCGGCCCTGCTCCTTGGATCAAGGGCCATGAACCATGAACCTCCAAATGAACCCGAACACCCCCAAGGCGGAATGTCGCATTCGCATCGTACCCTCCGAGTTTTGTTTGGTACGAGGCCGGCATGAATGACAGACTGACGAAGAAGATGATCGAGCGACCACCACTCGCATCGACTCCGGACGGTCCGACTTGCGGATGTCTCAATACCGACGACAGCGGCCGATCTGCCTTGGCGTCAGGCCTGTCTCCCTTTCACCTTGAACATTTTCGTAGACTGGTCATCAAAGAGTACCCAAGGTAGAGTAAGTATCACACACCATTTCCCTCACCTGCGGTCTGGTCCCTGCGTCCGTGGCGTTGTGATGATGATATGTACGATGTACAATATGCCTAGTGTAGACCAGGTGTTGTGTTCCGCGAGCCCCCCCCAAGGTTTGCCGCGATAATTAACTCGTCGACGCTAGTCTACGAGAAAGGTAATATCGATATATGACCTTTTTTCAATTACTTCATGCCTTCCTCTACCGGCTCTTCCCCAAGCTGGGGCCCCCAATGGACCATCGACGACACAACCCCCAAAGATGTCCCCCAGACGCGTTCTCGATGCTGTCTACCAGCAGGGCATGGGTGCGATGTGGTTGAGGCTGGACTGGGATGTTGGTTCTAAAATAGCCACATCGTGAGGCTGTTTACGGTGCCTTTCGACGCCGGAAAGCGGGTCCCCCCCCCCCCCCCCCCCCCCCCAACACCAAGAGGCCCCCCAAATCTTACCATCTTATCCAGGTCATGTCAGCGGAATTGTTTTCATGTCTGCCGCCAACCTTGGCACCATCTCCATCTTCAGAATGCAGTACCGCCGCGGCGCCTATTGATGCAAGGTAAAAATTGGGAGGCGATAATTTCACTTCGCATTGCGGCTAAGCTGAAGGACCTCGTGATAAAGCCCCATCCTCTCCCCCCTACGATGGGTAGTAGGTACTTGGGTACCGGGCACACGGAGGGCGCCGTTGTCTTTTTTTTTTTAACCTACTTGAAGGCTAGGAGGGGAAGGGCAGGGTCCTAACGGGGCGAGGACGACGGATTTGACTCGGGCTGGACAAGTTTTCTTGGTTTTTATCGAATGCAGGAACCACGTCGTCGACGCCATCGCCGTCGACCGCCTCGCGCAAGGGGGGCAATCGGTTCCATCAGTATCACACCCACAGCCATTATCCGCGCGATGCGCTGCCATCTCCGCTTTGCTGCAACGTCACCCTACTTAAACCTTGTCATAAGGGTTTTTCCTTTCTTTTTTTCTCTCTCTCTCTTTCGCTTTCCCCGCCCCCCCTTCCCTCTTCGGCTTCTGTCTTTCAACGACATCAATGGACCACGCCGACTAACACCTCTCCCTTCCGGCCATGACGCACATTCCGTCAGAGGGTTTGGGGTGGACGGTGGGGGGGATAAGATGAGACTGTTTACGGCAGAGGGGTATCGGCACTATAAATCCCATGCAGAACGGTTGTTGGTCTCGTGCCCGCGAGGATAGCGGACGAGAGATGGCTAGAGAGCAGAGAGATGATGCGTGTGGTGTCATCTATAGTAAGGCAGACAGAACATAAACCAGGTGCCGGGTGTGTGTTGGCCGCCCCCAAAGCCCAAGAGGGATGAAAACCTGCTTCGTGGTGGTTGGGCTAAGTGGCAAGTCATCCGTCACTCGCAAGGGATGGTAAGAGGGGAGGAGGGGCCCTTTGCCCTCCCACCCTCCCTTTTCGATCAACGGATTGCAGTAGGCCGGAAGCACGAATCGCCAATCGTCCTGTCTTGTTTTTTGCAACATCTTCGTCGGCCGTCTATCCCGTTCTTTCAGCCTGCGATCGGTATGAACCCGCTTGGGCGAGGCTTTGGCTAGCCCGATTTGCCTTTAGATAGACCCCCGCCCGTCTTTGCGCCTGTTTTGAGAGTATGACTGCGTAACTGAAACCCCGGCGCTTGCGCGTAGGCAGTACGGATACCACGTGTGCGTAAGTGAGCTGTGAGCTGCTGCGGACCTTTTGCGGCGTAGCCACGACCCGGACTTCGACGCCGAGAGCGTGAGTGCGCCGAGAACAGAAAAATATGTATCGACCCCGCCAGTGGCAGGGCCTCGCATGCTTTCGCTCGGCCACGAGAGCCATCTAGGTGCCATATATCAAAACGGCAGCTATAGGCCAGCCGGGCGGGTGGAGGGGAGCCGTATTCGACGACCACGACCATCCCGGCAGGTCTATAACACCGGTGTTAATGGACTATATTAGGCTCTGCCGAGGGAAACGGAGCACGACGCGTCGAGAAGGGGGAGGGGGCGGCGGCCGAGGTTTCCGCACTAGGCGGCGCGGGATGCGGGCCTTCCGTTCGAGCCATGTGGGCGGCGCACACCGGGACGACCGTGGCAGGAGAGCCGCCTCACTCCGTCCTCTACCCCGAGACGAGAGAGCTCTTCTCCTCTTCATGCCCTTCATGTATACTAGTACGGTTGTTGGGGTTGGTTCCAGGTCTTGATTGCGGCTGAGGTATCCACAACCACTTTGGGGATTCCTGCACTGTACTCACTATTACTCTCTGCTCCCGGGAACCGCGTGCTTAAAGAAGGCTGAGTGTTTGCAAATAGTAGTTTATTCGAGACGGCCGGCGCTGGGTTTTACTGGAATTGCGTCTCGACCCCGGTGGGTCTCACGGCCTCGATGGCCATGACAAGGGCACGAACTTTACCCAAGCTTGCGTGTAAGTAAAAGCTGTAGCTGTGCGACTCCAATCGGCTCGCCCGGGGCCGTGAGTGATTGGTGATGACGGACAGATAGGCGCGCAGGTCACGCGCCGTCTAATAAGCTTTTGCCAATTTCGTCTTCTACCCAAAGTGCCCTGACGATCTTGGTCCTTGGAGGACTGGCGACATGTGCGTGATCTGGGGAGCCCAACGGTTTCACGGACCTGTCAACCGATGATGGCACGCCGGCGATGCAGATAGATTGCGGATTCCTCTAGAGCGGAAACTTAGTTGACCCAATCTGACCATCAATGGATCGCGTCCGTCGGCTTTCCTAGCTGTAGCAGACTGTACAGGCAGCCCACACGCCATTGCCATTCTTATCGTCTGTGGCAAAGAGTGCGGCCGTCTCATTAATCTGAAGCACAAAGTCAATCAGCCTTGGCTCTCGGGGTCTTCCTGGTTCGGGACGGATGGCGCGATGCCCGAACGGGGAGAGGTTTGCTAGAGAAGCCCACGGACCGGTTCGCGCAATTTCCATCGCATCCCGCTACCAATCACTAGCAGCACGCACTGCAAAGGGCTAATAGCGATGGCTATGGGGTAGATTTCGTACATGTATCTGTACACGTCTTGAAGTCGCAGCCGCGCAAGAAAAGAGCCTCACGAGGGGCCCCAAAGTAAGATTGCGAACCCAGCTTGGCGTCGTGCGAGGTAGATTCCGATCCGCGGGCCAAACCGGGGGTGGGTGGTGTTACCTCGCAGCAGCCCGTTTCGCAAGATGAGGGTTCCAGTTTATGGTGCTGGTCTCCTTGACGAGGAGAGAGAGTCATTCAGAGCCACTCACTGCCCACCAATCCCCCTCCCCCTCACCCATCTGTCTTGCCTCACCGCCATGCGGGGAGGGTGCCACGATCTGACATTGCGATGTTCATGAGCGTGAGTCCGGGCGGCGATACGTGATGGCAACGACGGCAACGACGCTCCCCCACCCCCCACCCCCCACCCCCCCCCCCCATCACGTCAAATCGTTGAGGAGGGGTGGGTGTCGCGGGTGTCGATCGGCCGGCGTTTGCTGCGCAACACGCAGCACGCAGCACCGCAGACGGCGCTTTGACTGACGTGACCCTCTCTTCGTGGGGATTTCCCCTGGGCGGTGATCACTGATCTGCCTCTGTCCGCGGTGATGACTGTCGAGGCTATCCTCATACATGGTAGAGTCAGAGCCGATCACCGCAGCTTCCGAGTCAAGCCGACGAAACGACATGGGCGCCCTCGCTGTTGACAGGGTCGCCAGCAGGCAGTGGGCGATGGAGAGCCAGCGAGCCTTTGCTGTGCGGTGTGAGTGTGAATGTGAGTGAGACGAATGAGTGAGACGAATGAGTGAGAGAGTGAGTGAGAGGTGGCAGCCGCCAATCGTCGTCCGTTCTTCAGTGGTGAGAGCCTCCAGCCAACAGACTTACACCGACACGACGACCCAATCATGACGAATCGCGGCCAGCAGCGGCGGCAGCAGCATCAAACGGCCCGGCATTAGCGGTCTGCAGACTCTCAACATCAAACCCAGAGACGCGTTTCCATCCCGCGCCGCCTACTCTGTACTCCTTTTTCTTTTTTTTCTTTTTTCTCTTTCTGCCTACCCATGTTCATCGCGAGTTAGTCCGATCCTCCCTTCCTCGTTCAAACCCCCCCCCCCCCCCCCCCCCACCCCTGTCCTATTGTCTCTTCCCTAGCCATTTCTTTTTCCATCAACCTGTCGAGGAAGAAAAAGAGAGAGAAAAAAAGAAAAAGGACGGGGGGGGGAACGTCGTTTCCGCAGATACACTCCACAGCACACCCATATCCCTACAGCGCGTGGAGAGAAACAAAACCACACACAGTGAAAGACGCCAAGGTGATGGATACCTTGTGCGGGCGATGCCAGGGCTCCTCCCTTGGGATGGGACCCATACAGTGTTTCTCGCTTCAGTGGCTCACCGACTTGCAGATCTACACTGCGATTTTTGCATGTTCAGGCTACCATCCCCCCCGGCCTCTCTCTGGCGTGGGTGAAGATCGAGTCGTGATGCGTACGGATAACTTTGTAGTGTGTCCGTACCGGCAGAGGCTCAGAGCTGCACAGAGCTTGGCGGTGTGCTGGCCCTGTGTACTTGTGTGGCTGCTCATCTCGCTTTCTGGGTGGATTCTCAACCTGCGACACAAGCACCCCAGTCTCGGACTCTATTCGCACTCACACCTAGCTAGATACCCAGGTCAGTAGGTAGGGATCTGAAGAAAATATGCAATGTGGGGTTCAGGTCAGTGTGCCTGTAGGCCAACCCTGACTTGTTCGCCTCTTCCTTCCCGTCCCATTTCCTCGATGCTCCGCAGAAGAGAATGTTGCCTGAGATATCCATTTCCGTCAACTGACCACTGACAACCCATCTCTCCGGATAACTACGCGTACTGCAGACAGAGAGGGAGAGATGCAGAACACACCACGCAGCCACCTGCAGCCTGCAGCCGTCCTCCACTCATTTAGATCCCCTAATACCCCGGGCTGTTTCTGTTTCATATTCATCTTTTTGTCGTCCGCTCTATCTTTCGCGATCGCTCAAAGGAGCAACTCATCCTGGGCGTGGGCGCGGGGCGCGCGAGAGAAAGAGAAAGAAGGAAAGAAAGAAAGAAAGAAAGAAAGGAGAAACGGAGAGCGAGGGCGGCTCGCTTCTGAGCTGGACACCCGGAGCTCCATCGCCGCCTGCACGACATTGCAGAACAAGGAGACCTTGTGGACAGCCCCAACAATGGCATGACTTTTCTCCTCAACCGAATCCCGCACGTTCGTCATTCTGTTTGGGCATTCGTTTCCGTAGTCGCGTACGGAGTATGGCTCGCAAAACCCATCACTATTCAGGCGAGGTCCCGGAGTGTGCGTATGTTCTCGTGGAGGAAGGGAAACCGAGTCCAATGGAGTCGCCGGATAACAAAGGAGCGAAGTTACCCCCCGTCTCTTTCAAAGAATCGAAGGACTCCCACTCAGCACGCGCGTACAATCACCCAATGCCGACCAACCCTTCTGTCTGACTGCCTCACATAGACAGAGCCGACCTAGGGGGAGCCACCGCATCATTTCCCAGCGCAAGCGGGCTGCCCCGGAGACTACCGTGGTCACTGGTCCGCACCCAGTCCTCCGTGGCCGTCGATGTCGCGCATGCGAGGGTGGGATCATGAAGAGACCGGGGGGACGGTAAGGTATGAATGGCCCACGTGCACGTCAAAGGGGACCGACCGATGGACAATTGAGGGAGAAACTCCGAAAGCCTCGTCAACCACACGACCACCCCTACCTTAAGCCATCAAACCCTTGGGCCTTTGAGTCTCCCGCCCAGTGGTCGGCTTCTCTGTCCTTATCCGGACGCGTTGCTTCCTCTCCCCTTGGCTGCAAACGGCAAAATAAACTACGCCTCCACCAGAGAGAGGCGACACGAGACAAAAGAAGAGTAGAAGGGATAGAGAGAGGAAGAAAAGAACAAGCGCTTGCCAGTGCGCGGATAATGGGGGGCTTGCGTATGGCAGGCAGTCTGAATCTCTCCCCTTCCCCAGATGTTCCATCAGCTTCCCTGCCAACTTAATGCGCGCCCGTTAAGATCGTCCGTCTTAATGCCTCGGAGGAGCTGGAAATCGCATCGGCGACGGCCCACGGGGAGAGCCTATAGATCAGTCTGCCACGCCGCATGCCCCTCCGGCTCGTCTCCAGGGCACCTATCAGCGTCCGCGCCGACCCCCCCCCCCCCCCCCCCCCCCCCACCTCCCCTTCCCTCCTCCGTGCTTCCCCGTCCGGGCATTGCCCCTCGCGCAACCGCCGGACCAAAGAAGAAAATGTGGATCCCCGCCTCCGTCTCGCCGAGTCTCTTTCTCGACCACTTCTCCCTCTTCTCTTCTTTCCATCTTTTCATCAGTCCGCCCCCTTTCCCTTTTCGCACCTCGTGCTCCCGTCGCGCATCTCCCAACGGTGCCACCGCGCACGCCGCGCATTGCGCTACCCTTCCTAGCCCCATTGCGACCGCCAGCCAACAAGCCCTCATCAAGCCACCTGAGGTGTACTTGTCCCACGGCTCTTCCTCAACTGTGCGTACTGTGTGCATTTCTCTCATGGTTCTACACCCATTGAGGTGGGAAAGTAAGCCCAGCCCCCAAGCTATCCTCACGCCTTGCCGCCGGTCGAGACGCTGGAGCGAGAAATAGGCTGTTGGCGCTGTCCAAAAGAGCCGCCCTAAAACCAACCGGGCGACCAATGCAATCGTCCAGCGTAACCCTCATCACCACCACGCCCCTAGGTGGTCTTGCCATGGCAGCTTTCAAAAAGAGCTCTAAGGCCGGTTGCGGAGGTGTGGGCGACGGGGGTGAAAGTTCAGCCTCCGTCACTCAGCCAGCCTTCTCCCAGGACTCGGTCTTCCTTCTGGCTTCTATGCGTCGACGAAGTCGTCGGCCCATACCTTGCAGTAGCCGGGAATCTTCTGCACCAGCGTCGTGGCTGGTTGATCGAGATCAAAAGAAAAGTCCCTCCCCTCCCTTACTGCCGTGATGGAGTGGCCGGAAGCAGACAAATTTGGCAGCGATCCCTTTGATGCGCGTACGACACATGGCATTTCCCAAGGGGCCGGGTGCTGGGAAATGGGCAGAACGCTGATCGCATGGCTCGAAAACGGCCTGAGTGCCCTTCGCATGGTAGTTGGTCAGATTACGGGAGATGAGCAGAGTGCTCATCACCTCCCGTTTGCTTGAGGACGGGGATGGGGGGGTGGAGATGAACCGTGGTTGTGATTGAGGGAGGCGTCAATATGAAGCTGTCGTCACCAGCCACCGTCCTGCCCCCGGGTCCGAGCCTGGAAGCCCGAGCCCTCTGTCCCTCTCTTCATATCTCACTTTTTCTCTCTCCATTTGCGGACGAAGCACGGCCTACGCCAGAATCAGAGTTGAGATGACACCTCTCAAGGCTGCCAAATTGCCAGCCCGCAGATTGGGCAATATTAGCGCGCGCAAGGACCTGCGCCACGAAAGCCCGCACGGCGGCGCGAGAGTGGTAGTCCGCTGGTGACGGCCAGGTGTCGTCCGAGCAAGGCAGGAAATGGGCAAGGCTGGAACTAGCCGAACAGCCCGCCG
Organism: Colletotrichum destructivum; assembly: GCF_034447905.1. NCBI lineage: Eukaryota > Fungi > Ascomycota > Sordariomycetes > Glomerellales > Glomerellaceae > Colletotrichum > Colletotrichum destructivum. The sequence goes on along the minus strand of NC_085898.1, from coordinate 1,862,097 downwards.
ACGGGAGGGATGGACGTCGGAGCCGGGACAACCAGACCAGGCGGCGGACGGCGGCGGGAAATGAAGTTTTTGTGGAGGATGTCCCCACCACGACCGGATGGGTGGCCTAGTTGTCCGCCGGGCATCTGTAACCACTATGGCGTTTGTATGGGGCGGCTTCCCCGTCCGAGAGCGACTGGTGGTTTCCCGTACCTCTTGGATATCGAAGTCATCGCGGGGCGGAGAGGGGCGTTGCTCGTGGCTTTGGATCGGTGGAGATGGGAGGCTCAAACATCAAACAAGCCCGGGGCTCTTGGGCGCGATTCCGAAACTTCTTGGCTGCTCTCTCGACTCTCGAGGACGGCCGACGGTCCGGCAGGTTCGGTCCATGCAGCATTGCGATGTTCAAGCCGAGTTAGCCTGGACCCGACGCCGTGGCTTGGGAGATATTGATCACCGTGGCCGGCCCCCCGTTACTTCGGCCTTAATCGGCGAGCTCATTCCGTGATGTTTCACATCGTTCTCATTCGCGCATCGTGGGTATCGCTCGAGACTGTCAGGTAAGGCTCGTGATCTAACACCCTGCGTGAGATGGATAGTTTTGTCTGCGGGAGCTATCGACATTCCCACTTGCCCCGACTTCGTCAGTTGAATGTACTGCAATTTTGCAAGCACTCGGGTGCGGGAGCCCTGACTCCACGGGCACGTGGTATTGCTGCCAGCGCTGCCCGTTAACATGTCGCTGGTATGTGTATATTCGATGGGCGAGTGACTCCAGACCCGTTGAAGCTGTCAAGCAAGGCTGGATTATAGGGCGGCTGTCGCGAGAACTCGCGCTTTGAGGAGATTCGGTTCGTGCAAAATGCAAGCGCAACCTTGGGTGGTCTTTGATGACATCGCAAAATCCTCTGAATGTACGTCTGATGTTGAACATCCAACATGGTGAGGCTGAACTCAATTGGAACACTCGGACCCCGTTGCTGCTTCTGTAGGCCTTGAGTACATGTTCATGTGTTTTTGACGACACCCACTACCCATGGCTGAATCGGAATTATGGCAGTTTCGACAATCGACTGAAACGATAAAGGCGACGGCAGCTTTGTGAGGGGCAAGATCCAGCTGGGTAGGCAGATGCTCCAGAAGTGTTCATAGCAGGTTACGGCCAGATATTCATTACACTCAGCCTAGGGGTAGTTATCATGTAAGGCGATGACAATGACTCTTCATATAAACGTCAATACCCACTGTCTTTCGTACGCGCGTGTCGGAGAACCTGGCAGGTTTCAAAAGTAAATGAAATTTGTGCATACCAGGAGACTTGCTCCGATGTGATCTTCGGTATCTTGTCCAAACGTCAGTCCCCCGCCTCTAGCACTTTGATCAAACCAAGGTAGAAGAAGAATTCTATTCACAGGCCAATGACGACCAGTCGTCATCTTAGTCCTTTACGATGTCGCAGGAAGGATGTCGGTAGGCCCAAGGGATGTGTGAGATGATAGGACCCTTGTTTATAGAGCCAACGTATGAGGCAGTTGCGTTGCCACTGGAAAGCATCAACCGTAAGGTGCTTGTGCTCTTTTCCCACCACACAGTTCCCAGCTCCTCATTCACAGAACTTTCGGTCGGCACCGGGCCGGAACTCCTGCGCCGCGGTACCCCGCTTCCGACCATGTGGCCGGGAATAAGACCGGATGGCGGTTCACGCAAGTCCTCGTCAATGACACGGGGAACTTGAAAGTGCGGAGTCTCACAAGATATCACTCAACCAGTCAACACTGCCTTAGCATATCCATTCAAACGAAAGAGGTACGTAGAGAACCAATGTGACGAAGCGTATGTGCCAACTCGGAGAAACCAGCTTCTACCGACCTTCACGACCCGAACATCATGGCTCCCCCAACCCCCGACTTCCTTCTCAATGAGAACGGCATCCCGCCGTTCGACGCCCTTCCGCTCGGCAGAGACGACCCACGGTTCTCCGCCTGGGGCCTCTACGGCGACAACGATGAGTTGGGGACGCTCAACAGGCTGACCGACGAGCGGGTCGCCGCCGCGGCCAGAAACGAGATCAGGACCGGCGCAAGGTAAGCTGGACGGCCAGCCCACACCCGCTCCCACCACGCACATCCGCCTCCGAAACCCATCTTCCCATCTCACATCTTCACGTCCCATTCTTGACCAACCAACTCACACTAAACACCACCGCCCCCCCATATAGGGTATCCCTGAACTGGTCCATGACGGCCCAGCCGGCCCCCTTCTTCGCCCGCCGCGCCTTCCACCACGACCTCTTCCGCAAGCACCCGCGCTTCGTCAACGATGACGTCTGGACCTTCAACTCGCAGTCCTCGTCGCAGTGGGACGGCCTGCGGCACTTTGGCTACCAGAAGGAGGAGCGCTTCTACAACGGCGTCTCCATGGATGAGGTCCACGCCGTCGACGAGGCGGGGAGGCGGTCGACGGTCAACGGCATCCAGGGTCAGTTGGTTCGGTCCTGTGCTCATTTGCTCGTGATGTTCAGGGTCTACCTCTCGTCAACCAGGGAAGGTTTGACGTGGCGTTCCATGAGAAGCTAACAGAATCGACCAGCGTGGCAAAAACACGGCATCGTCGGCCGAGGCATCCTTGTGGACTACCATACCTGGCGCCTCGAGCGGCAGATCCCCTACGACCCCTTCGCCCGCGACTCCATCCCCGTATCGGATCTGAAGACGTGTCTCGAGGCACAAGGTACCGAGGTTAAGTTCGGCGACATCCTCCTGACGCGAACAGGTATGTATCTCTTCGTCTCCCGTTCCCTTACCCCTCCCTCCCCCATCCACCACGAGCACACAAGCCGGCTGACGCGGGAACTCCCTAACCCAAGGCTTCATGACCGCCCACGCCGGCAAGTCCGCCGAAGACCTCGAAACCTACCGCGCCGCCACGCCGCAGACCTTTGGCGGCGTCGCGCAGTCCGAGGAGACGCTCCGCTGGGTCTGGGACAACTTCTCGGCCGTCGGCGGCGACCAGCCATCCTTCGAGTGCTGGCCGCACCGCGACCCGGAGCACTGGATGCACGAGGTCCTGCTCGCCGGCTGGGGCATGCCTATCGGCGAGCTCTTCGATCTCGAGGCACTCGCCGAGCGGTGCCGCCGCGAGGGGCGGTGGAGCTTTTTTGTCGTGAGTGAGCCGTGCAATGTTCCCGGCGGGGTGGCCAGGTGAGACTTTTTGAGCCCTTGTTCCCGAATGGACTGACAGGCTTCCTTTGCTGACACGTCATCTTATAGTCCGCCCAATATCCTGGCAATTTTCTGAAGTCCTCAGAGTCCACGAGTAGAGACGGGCAATGTGTTGTTGTGGGTGTTTTAATCAAGATACATTTGGTAGCGAACGAGTTTCAAGGATATGCCCTCCCGAATACGGAACGCCGCCTATGACTGTCTTGGGTCGCGCAGAAGCGCAAAGCACGAGGGCAAAATGTCCCAGAAGGCCTTGTCATCCAGTGGTTGGCTCTCTCGGCGAACCACGAGTTTGACATGATCGTCGCCTCGGAGCTGTTGCTGCTACCGCTCGACCGGTGCCAGCCTTACAAGCCTCGCCAGCAGGTACACAGATAGCAGTTACATCTCTAGGTCACAACACGACACGATGATTCATCTACCAGGCAGCACTAGACTTCAAGCAGAATGAGTTCATTGTGTATTCGCATGTCAGCTTTCCCAGCTGAACTAGATTGTTGCAACAAACCAAGCCTGACGCCCTAGTGTGCTTTCAACCGCTGCGGGCCCTCTATCACAGATAGCTCTACCCCAACGCTGCCGTCTTCATCTCTTACGGTCACTGTCATTCTGTTAGTACGAGTACCCTTTTTTCAAGCCATAAGGGACTGCCAAACTTACGTGCTCAATCTCCTCGACAGCTGCTGTAGCTTCTTGTCGTTGGCCGCATCTTCGGCCGCCTTCTCCAAGGCCGCCTTCCTCTCCTCCTCCTGGTGCTTGACAACCTCATCGTGGCTGGGAGGGAGCCTCTCGTTCTGCAGATCGACCTTGCGAGCGTCCTCGAATGTGTTGATGGCGTTCTTGATACCCTCGGCACCCAGCATCAGCGTACCGGCGGGCAGTCTGCCGCCAGAGACGGTCTTGAGCTCGGTGACACGCTCAGACTCCTCGCGCAGCACTTGGAAAACACGCGAAAGACGGCCAATGGCCAAAATCTTGTTCTTGATCGCCCTTCTCTTGTACTCGATCGACTCGGGATCTTGCGAGGCGCCCGAGAGAGGTGGCGACATGGGGCCGGGCGACGTAGAGGAGGGAGTGGCGTCCTCCTTCAGCTCCTCCTCGGAGCATGTGCTGAGGATGGCGATGAGCATATCAGTGATCTTTTCACCGACGAAGGGCAGAGACCAGGTAAAAACGTCCATAAAGTTGGGCAGCCAGTAGGGGTGGGGCGTGCAGTTGAACTGGCGGATGTTCATAACATTGTTCTCGTACTTAAGAACAGCGGCCTTGTTGTTATAGACGTCGAGGTAATTCGGCGCCGAGAAGATGGTCATGACACTGGGGAACCCCGTGGTACGAGTCTTGCGGTACATGCGGTATCCCGCATCTTGCGCTTCGTGGGCTCGAATGACGGAAAGGAGGTTGTTCTTTTCGAGGAATGCACACGCGGCTGGGTACGAGAAGAAATAGGAGCACCCGCGGACATGGTTGTGCAAAAAGTAGTCACTTGTCTTCTCCTGCCCAAAGTCTTCCAATGGGTCAGCCCAGAGGATATCGCACATCAGGCCCTGGGTGGGCGGCTCGCGGAAACGGTCAATCTGTGCCATGCGTCAGTTGGTGAGGCTCTCTCTCTCTCTCTCGGAGCGAGAACTCGACTTACGGTTCGCAGGTCGTCGAGGGTGTGAAGCTCGGGGCTCAGACCACCGTGGATGCACAAGAACTGCTTGTTCATGACGGCAGCCAGGGGCAGGCAGCAGAAGGACTCCATGCAGGCCTCGTAAATGGCCTCGGAGTACTTGTGCTTGCACTCAAGCTTGAAGGTAAAGTAGTCGGTCAAGTGGCGACACTCGTGGTTACCGCGGAGCAGCCACAGGGTCTTGGGGTAGTGGATCTTCAAGCACCAGAGATACAAGACGCACTCGATGCTGAAGTAGCCTCTGTCGACGTAGTCGCCGAGGAAAAGGTATCGCGTCTCGGAGGGGTCGCCCCCGACTTCGAAGAGCTTCATCAGGTCGTAGTACTGGCCGTGGACGTCACCGCAGACGGTGATGGGCGCGTCCATCTCGAGCAGGTTGGGCTCGGCGCGGAGCAGCTCTGTGCAGGTCCTGAGAATCCAGAGGGCCTGCTCCTCGGTCAAGCGGCCTTCACGATAGAAGTGCTGCTTGAGAAAGTTGATGTCGGGCTTGGTATGGGTCTCGTCCTCAAAGAACTGTTCGTCCGAGGGCGTGAACATGGCGGGGGCCTGTACGTCTGTGGTGGCAAACATCAGGTTAGCAACTCGACGACAGTATGGCGAGGGTCATCACGGCGGCGGCGATGAAAGCCGTGCCGGCCAGAGAGTCATGGGATACCTTTGCAGACTCGCTCCATCGTGTTCACTTGGGTACCATCCTCCATGGTGTGGATGGAGAAATCGATCTCGGGCAGCGGCTTCTTCTCGCGGATGGCGCGAATGGCATTATCGACCTGCTGTTGGGTGCGACGTTCCTCGCCAGGCGTGCTGGCTCCTTCGGGATCCATGATGGCTGGTGAGCTGGGGCGACGGCGACGTAAGGGGCGGTGGCCGAGGGGTTCGGTCGAGGAGGGTATCGATGATGGATACGAAGGAAAGTCGCTTGTCTCTGGGGAGAACAGAGCGGTGAGGAACGGTTAGGCGAGAACCAGCTCTGGGACGTGTCGCGATAGGGGCCTACAAAGAGGCGAGCTGGATTGCGGCGAGTCGTTGGGCACGAGGCAAGACCAGGCGAAAGGGAATGCGATGCGAGGCGAGGGGTAAAAATTGAGGTGAGAAAAGATAGGGCTGAGAAGGGGAAGTTCCAGGTTGGGTGAAGGGGGAATGGGACGGGATGGGATGCACTCGGCCAGAGGTCTCCTGCTGTACCTAGGTACCTTGGATAGGTAGGTAGGTTCGGTGGACTCGTCCAGTTCCCAGTTTCTCGCTACCCTATGCCGCCTTGCGCTAGCAGCGCGGGAGGCGTTTCTCGCTCACTCGCTGTAGAGTGCATTGGTTGCTTGCTAGGAGGGAGCTGGTTTTCGCTGGGCACCTCCGCTTGGGGGGGGGGGGGGGGGGGGGGGCACGGTCGGCCAGCCACTGATGCTGTAGCATCAAACGACACCTCTGTCAGCAACCCGGTGATCCACCAATCCGCCTGTTTCCTGTTCCCAACTGTGTCTTGGTGGTGATGCCTCTGTTAGGACGGCGGACTGCCAAGGTAACCTGGAGCTCGCTGGCACGCACGCACGCACACCTCAGATGAATTGGCAGGTGGCAGACGCCAAAGACCCGCGGTCGGCGCATTGAGGAAGTGGCTGTACACCACTCCCAGCGAGAGTCTTGCGTGGATTGGATGTACCTCGACTTACCTACCTAGTCCCTTTAGTTCCCCTCGCGTCCGAGAGGCGAGAAGCAGCTGCAGCCTGTCACAGGCGCCCAGTTGCCTCGTTTGCCCCCACCTCGCCGGGAAGGGACAGGTACGTACCTAGCGAACTTCCCCTCCCCCTCCCCCTCATCCAGTGGCTCTTTTTCCACTTTGCTTCTCGATGGGCAGCCAGCAAGAAATATAACGACGCGCATTGGACACAATTCGACCCTACTCCAGACTTGTCATCAATAATGCATGCAAGATTACTTTGTGAGACCCGTTCTGGACAGCAAGGAAAGCTGTGCGTTGGTTGGATCATCTCTGTTGTCATCCATCGTGTGCTTCTGGCTTCTCTCCTACCTCCGCATATCTATGTAGGTACTGGAGTTCATCGACTACCAATTGATCGCGTCTTCAGTCAGTTTCTGACCACTTCTGAATCCGAACTCGCCCTCGACATGGCTCGTGTTCAACTGTCGCTACAGCCTCTGAGCCGACGATCCGACTAACAACCAAAAGTTCTTGCTCAGCTTTTCGGCCCACCAAGTAGCATCCAGGAAGGCCTTGCAGGGTCGCCGCCATGGCGTTCTCCATCATCCTCCATCTCTAAGGGGTATCATCCTCCGTTTCTTCAAGGCAAGCAGTATCCTCCGTCGACGACCAGATCGCAACCGGTGGTGTACGAGGCCGCATCCGAGGCGAGGTAAAGATACGCGCCCTTGAGCTCGCCGGGTTCTCCCTCGCGTCTACTTTTGGTCAGCACGGAACTTTTCTCATCAGCGCCATGGGCATCTACTCACCCCATGGGAGTCTTATCCTTCCATTGCTTCTTGGCCTCGGCTCCGGCGAAAGCCGAAATCTCCGTCTTGATGTATCCGGGCGAGACTGTATTGACGCGGGCAAAACCAACCCATTCGACGGCCAAACTCTTGCCTAGTTAATGTATCAGCTGAAGTCGCCCAAACAGCCCGTAGTACTGAACTTACACAGGTGGATGACGGCCGCCTTGGACGAATTGTACACCGACTGCGACTGCGGCACATTGACGATGTGGGCACTCATGCTGGCCGTCGCGATGAAGCTGCCGTAGGTGAAGCCCTCGAGCTTCTTACCGTCGAGCGTCGTGCCCTCCTTCTTCTGGCGGCGGAAGTGCTCACCGGCAACCTGGGCGCAGTAGATGGTGCCGTTGACGTTGACGGCCATGACTCTGTCAGCGACATCCATTGGGCCGTCGATCAAGGGGCCTTCTTCCCATGCAATGCCCGAGTTGGCAACGAAGATATCAAGACGTCCGTTAAATTCAGACACAATCTGCTGGACGGACTCCTGGATCTCCTGGTGGGAGGTGACATTGACCTGGTACGCCTTGCCTATGGTGGTTAGCATGTTAGCGAAGGAACACCAAGTCTCTGGGCCACCTCGACGTACGTACATTTGACACCGTACTCCTTCTCGATCTCGGCAGCGCGGTCCAGAGCCTTCTTGTTGCTGTTGTACCAGATGGCGACGTTGGCACCGGCCTCGGCGTAGGCGTGGGCGATTTGCAGGCCAATGCCGGCGCCCGCGCCAGAGACGATGGCCGTCTTGCCCTTGAGGGAGAACAAGGGCAGCACACGGTTGCTGGATGGGGGCACGGTGGCGTCGTGCTTGAAAGCGCCGTCATTCATGTCTGCCATGGTTACGATGGTCGTCGAGAAGGGCTGGAATCTGGCGGTTCGGCTGGCGGTCGCGACACGGGGGACACAAGCGATGACTCGAGGCCGCGAGACGACAGCACGGAGGATGGAGCCGAACATTATATCGACGGCAAGGAGAATATGCCGCACCAGGCCCTTTCTTTTTTGGACAAACGCGCGACAGGGTTCTAGGGAGAAAAGCTTCACCGCACCCTATAATACTGAGGATCTCACGCGACGATGATTCAACGGGGCGGCGAGGGAGGGACCAATACTAATACTAGCATAACCGGCGCGCCGCGGCTATGGCTCCCCTGGTTCATGCGCCGGCACAATCTCGAGCGAGGTGACGCGGATGCCTTGCCGCTAGGCGCTAGATCGGATTGTGGGCGTGTCTCAATGAGCATCATGGCCCGTCATTGACCCTGAAGACGGATGTACGGACAGCACTAGAGAAGTTCCCCCTTGGGGGGCCTTTTGCATGTGTCGCATGTGTTTCTTCACCCCTCGGGCGCCGCCGGGGGGTGTGTGGGGGGAGTTGGTGCCAATGTCAATGCCACGGGGGTCGTCTTGGGGCTACTCGGGTGGTATTACTCCAGATCGGGCCATATCCAACATGCGAAACGACATTTTATCACGGAATGCTCAGTGTGCCAGGGACCTGGGGAAACCTGAATCGCGGGGCCATCCGGGGTTTAGGGCGATCTCCGCCTCGACTCGACTGGCGCGCTTCAACTTACAGCCGCTTAGATACAGGGGAATGCAGGCACACACACGCACAAGTCCCGCCAGAGAAGAGACAGCCCAGCCAACACGACGGCGCGATTCAATACACAATGTTTTCCCGCCTTCGTTTTGTAACATTGCACCCTCTTCCACGCTATGCGCCAGACACAACTTTCTGCGAAAACTCAATACCTCATGCGCCTCGTCATGCTTTCCTATACTTCTTCTTCGCCTTCTCGTCTTTTCCTTCCTCTTCAGCCCACAACCTGGTTTAGGACATGCTCGCGGGGGAAGTTTGTGTTTCTCCAGCGAGAGATGAAATCATCTCGGTTGACTGGCAGAACCTGTTCAGCAGCCGCTCACTCACTCGACGGGATGCGTCATTGGGGACTCACTATAGGCACCGGCAATGCGTCTTCTCCCCTCGAAAGCACTTCGGCCGTGCATCACTCGCCAGTTGTCAAAAACTAAAAGTCTCGGTGTTAGCCACACCCATCGACGGACGCGGAAATGGCCTCTACTCACTCAAAACTTGACCAGGCTTCAACTGTACCCAGTACTCGACGTCACGCCGCCGGAGGATGGCATCCCACTTGCGGGCTGCCGCATACCACTCGGTTGGGGAAACGTCCTCGGTGAAGGGCACAACCCCACGATCGTCGTTGTTCCACCGCACCCGTTGCAGCTGGCCCGTTTCCTGGTCGACCTCGAGCACGGGGTAACGCCTGTCGGGGGAGATTGTGATGCCTTTGTTGCCGCTTGCGTGCCATGGCAGGCGCACCTTCGACAATATGGCATACGCCTTGGGGTCCTCTTTCAGTAAGATGCGGGCGGCGTGGAAGGCGTCGACGAGCAGCGACTCTCCTCCCAGCTTGCCGTCTTTGGGCGGCTCCTGCCCCGGCGGGGCCTCGTGGGAGAGCATATGGAAGGCCTGCAGGCCGGCCGGGTCCGTGAAGTAGGTAGTGTCCGTGTGGGCCGGGAGGGCGATGTTGGTGTAGGCAGTGTCGGCCATGGCGAGGTCGGGGATGAAGTCGTAGAAGCCACCGTAGTGCGTCTCACGGATGAAGGCGATCTTTTCCAAAACACGCTGGGTCGGCTCGGGGGTCTCGAAGGGAGTCCCATCGACAAAAGCAAAGCCATACTCGCGCTGCCAGAAGTCAGTCGGCCACTGCTTGTATATCTGTACGAACACGGCGATTTCTTACGATGAGATTGGTCAACTTGGCGATGCCCGATTCATCCTCCGAGGCCATGAGGTGGTTGTAGTCGACGACGGGGCGTCTGCTGCCAATATCGGAGCCCCAAAAGTGGTAGCTGGGGATGTCAGCGGCGATGAACCTTTAGACTAACGAGGAGCCCTCCTTACTTTACTTGCTCCGGGCTGCGGTGGTCATTCTGCAGGTAATGCTTGACGAAGTGCCAAGGATAGAAACTCTTGTGACCGTCTTGCTTCCCTGAGACACCGAGTCAGCTGGTAGGTTCGAGGCATGGGAAATCATTCAAAGGCGACTTACAAGTCACACGGATCCCTTCTTTTTCCGACTTGATGTCGGAAGGACGAACATCTTCACTGATCTACAATTTTATGCTTGCTGTCAGAGAGCGAGAAGGGTTTCAAGGTTGCAGCAAGACAAGAAGAAGAAAAAGAAGAAGAAGAAGAAAGGACGAGGAGTGGCGTACGGAATATGTGTCGAAGTTTCTTTGCGATGTGTCTTGATTCACGCACTGTCTGCAACGGCAATTGTCTCTGGACGGGAGGGGAAATGTCAATCGAAACGGATTTCTTGTGTGTGTTTACAGATAACTCGTGTCGCATACATACCTTAACCAAAAGTGCGGGCTACATGAGGGGGTTTACGTGTTAGCTGAGATGTCCCACGAGGGAGCGAGTGAGTGTGCGTGTGTGAGGCCAACACGTCCTAATGAGGGCCGCCGGTCACCCGGAGCCGGGGGAGAAGCAGGGTAAAGGCGGCCGACTTACAGCGTCGATCTACGGGCAGGGGAACCGTCGGCCAGATCATCAACTTGAATACCGTCCGTGGCGATCTTCACATTCAACTGCCGGGACTGGGAAGCAACGGATGCGGAGAGATGCCTTGCAGGACCGGAAGGAAAGGAGGCCCTGATGCGGGGTGGAGTTGCTGCTCCGAATGCAGTGGCGCGCCTAGAGGAGGGGGAAGAGAATAGAGTGTGAGACCTTCACGTGTCACTTTTTGAGAGAGTATTTCTTTTTTGTTGTTGACTGCGAATCAGAACGCATACTGCACATACCTGGCGGCTCGGGAGCCGATGTTCCTCAGATGAAGCATTCCTGCAATGGGGTTGTTTACAATGGGCTATTTTTGGAGGGATGCGTATGTAGGAGGGAACTCTGTAAGACGGAAGGGCAAAGTTGGTCAAGGGGAGAAGGAAAGAGTTTGACCGGGATGTCTTTTGGGGGGGTTCCAGGTTGTCGTTTTGAGAAACGAGACGGGCTCTTGGGATCGGGGGGTAATAGACGGGGATTGGGTACCTACGGGGGCCCACTCTGCCTCTGCCTCTGCCCCTCCAGATGTTCTGGAAAACGCCCAAGATGTGCTGTTGCTCCTCTCTTTCTGTCCTTCCTTTCCCACTGACATCAGCCGATGATCCGACACAGCATCCATTCATCCGTCCATCAGTCAATCCCTGCAACCCTCTTTGTTGTCTTGTCGCGTCGACTCTTCGGGGACAACGAAGCCTTGTCTAGCTTGCCCTTGTGTCGACTCATGGTGTCTTTCAGGAGTCTGAAAAAACGGGACAAAGACTGGTCGGGCGCTGAACCGTCGTCTCGACCTGGGAAAACGGCTACTATCAAATGCACCACTACCTTCTTGGCTGGACAGAGAGATACGTCGCCTCGTTCGGCAACTGCGGATGCAAATCGCTGGGACGTCCAACTGCCACAACACGGGAGAAGAGTCAAAGCCGTGTGTCACCGGAGTCGGCCTACCTCACCGGCGAGTACCTCGGCAAGACGCCCCGTTGGGGGTTCGTGTCCACCAGGATTGTCTCGGGGTGACACACGGATATCGTCGCCGGGCTTGGTCCCAGTCGTCACGGTCAGCTTCTACACTTTCGAGCCCATTTACCCTCATCTAGCATTGCCACACAAACAAGAACCGGCAGTCAATAGTCAGAACAGTCCGAGTGCATCCAGAGCAGGTCTCGGCCCCCAACATGGCACCATGGCGATGATGCATCGCGAGATCCGTCACTATGTCCCTATGCCCTCAAGCTGTTTGCCTCTCGGTGCAATAGAGGCTGTCGATGGAGCATGCGGTCCTTAATTCGGCATAGTGTGTCTCAACTGCTTTCTTTGGGCTTCATCCACTTCCGTTTGGCAGCATCCGCCAAGATCCAACCCACCAGCTCCCAGCTCCCTTGTCTCTTTGCCGATCTGTACGGCGTTTCCTCCTCTGGCGTTGCCGTCACTGCCATGCTCGCCAGGCCGTCAAGTATGGCTCGCTTCGCCTACTGCGTCTGGTTGTCTCCTCCAGACCGCTCTTCGAGGCCCTGGCCTGCCTCCAAACCAGGCACACGCCAAGCTTGTCCAGCTCCAGTGAAATAACCGCCTGGTCCGTTCCCCCGGGTCTGCGGCTGTCTCTCCTTCCTCATCGACATCCACCCGAATTCTGGGACCTGCATCGTGGTAAACGAAAACGTCTCCCCTGGTCCTCGGAAGAAGAAAAACAAGCGCCGCAAGAGCAGCCGGCATCTCACTCTCTCCCACTGTTTGTCGGCTCGTCCGTCGAAGTAGCCCAACCGGGCATGGTGCGCCCTCTCCTTTTGCTTGCCTGTCCACTCATATGACCCAGACGGCACCGACACAATGGTTCAGATGCCTGCCCGCCCTCTTTGCTGTCTCGTCTCCTGCGGGCTGATGTTGGCCGTTGGCCGTTGGTTGCTTGTGTCGCGCGTAGACGACTCGTCTGATTGGCTGCGCTTGGCGACGAGCAGTTGCGATGGGCCTTCGCAAAGCATCAAACCCATCGTTCGCGGCAGAGTCTGGCCTACGGTTGGTCCAACGAGAATTTGGAACCAACAGTGTCGTTTCGTCTTCGAAGTCGAAGGTCGCAAGGGGGCAAACTAGAGGAGAGGACGAGATATTGATATACTAGAATGACCGCTGGACCTGATCTCGCCCAGTGGCGTTTTCCTGAGTTACATCATGATGGTCTTGTGTACTTGGTAACACTTTCTTTTCTGCCGTGCTCTCTTTATTTCGATATTTTTTGCCTAATTATTGTCATCAAGACAATGACCTCGGAAATGAGTTGGCGACGGTTATGCTTCGTTGCATGGCTCATTTGCCGTGATCATCTGGCCTGCGCCCTTGAAGTCGTGCCCCAGTCACGGCCAACATTCGAAACCTACGAAACACGCCAACTTACACCAAGGACAATACGGCCGAACGCCAGCTGCCCAATCAAGGGATACAATGCCTGCGGCAATGGCATGGCAGACTACTTCTGCTGTCCCAGCGACACAACTTGTCTGGTCCTGGCAGAGAAGACCACGGCCCTCTGCTGTCCGGAGGGAGCGTCATGCGATACCATCTCGCCCATCATCTGCGACATCACCGCGCAGGACATCATCAAAAACCCCGCGAGCCCCATTCACACCACCAAATTGATGGAATCGTTGCCTTCGTGCGGTAGTCGGTGTTGTCCATTCGGCTACACCTGTCAAAGCGGTTCTGCCTGCGTCTTGGTTAGGGACCAGAAGTCTCAGACCAGCGCTTCGGTCTCGCCTACAACAGGGACAAAGACCGCGACACCAAGAACGCAGACCGCGACGCAGGCAGCAACGACTACGACACCCTCCGAGAGGATTCCTACGGTGTCGCCGCCATCAGCCAGCCTGGGCCAGGAGCATCCAACACCCTCGCCCACTGGACCATCAGAGACAACACCCGCTGCAGCCGCCCCCGCCGGAAATGTGATTTCAGGGGGCATCATCGCAGGCACCACCGTCGCCGCCGTTGCCTCGGTCGCCGGGCTGACGTGTCTCCTCTGGCTCAAGCGGCGCTCCATCTCCGAAAAAGTTGCCGCCGTACGGTTCCTCCGGCGCTGGCAGCAACTCCGCGAACAGGGTTCCGAGCAAGACGTGACCCTGCCGCAGTACAACTCACCGCCGCCGGCCTATACGATGGAGATGAAGGCGCCACCGAAGCACTCGGCCTTCAGGCACTACAGCCCGGAGTCCATAGGAGACACCGTCCCCGTCGAGCTCCCCGCCACGCCCGTTTCCTTCAGCGTTTGGAACGTACGGCCAGAGGGGGAGGCTAGGAGGCCGCGATCCCACTACGAGCCCTACCGGCGTCCATGAGGAGAGCCTTGGGTGTTGGGGATCGCGTATCTTTCCCCAGACAGCTGTCTTACTGTCTTCTTTGTGTGTATATGCATCTCGTCGTGCATGTCTTTTATGGAGAGTTGAGACACGCCCTGTATAGTACTAAGGCCTTGGGGGTCTAGAATGGGATCAAGAGTTCGTCTGCCTGCTCATGCTGGCTAAAGTCTTCTCGCGTCTTCAAGGTCGTGTCACTCGGCTCCGTCAAGACGTATGAGTTTGGTATCTGGTGTATATCAACGGCCCATGAACTCACCCGGGGGTAAGGCCAAGCATCCCCATCTCTCAAGTCGAGTTGGCTTCAAACGCCTTGGAGCGAATGTCCCTGGAAGCAGCCACGTCACAAGATGCCCCCGCCGACGCCAGACCGCGCCATCCACGATTGCACCTTCGTCATCCTCCCGCTGGCCACGGCCTTCGTTCTCATCATCTTCACCGTCATCGCCCTCGTCTACAGCATCGGCGTCAAGGCGCCCATCCCCGAGAACCTGGCCATCTCCTTCGCCGGTGTCGTCTGCGCTCTCTTGGGGCTCTGGATGGTCGGGCACCTGGTCCGCTACTGCCGGGGCCACACCCGGTGCGTTGCCGAGGGCGTGACGCCCCCTCCGCTGCCGCTGACGGGCATCGCCACGACGGTGACGGCGCCGTTGGTGCCGCAGGTCGGGGGCCATTCTATAGTGTTACCGATCAGTTACCAGCAGCAGAATCAACCGACTGAGACTCAGCCAGGCCAGCAGAGCCAGCAGAGTCAGTATGCCACGCGGAACCAGCATCAGCAGCGTCAGGAGCATCAACGGGAATACCGTCACCAACAGCAGCAGCAGCATCATCATCATCAACACCAGCAACCTCCGCAAGAACCTCCCACGCTGTCTCATATACGGCCACAGCCGCCCCCGCAGAGCCGGTTTCAACATGAAGAACAGCCGCAACGAGAACAACAACAGCCGCAGCAATATTCCTCTCATCAGCAACGAGAGCAACGGCCGCCTGCCCCTCTCAAATTCAGGCCTCTAGCCGATCTCGGGGATGCGGCTCCCCATCGAGTGCCAACCGCTTTGGTGCCCGGACAGAGACGGAGGCAGCCACCACCAGAACCTAAGCCGAAAACAGACCAAGTGAGCCCCTCAATACAGCGTCAATCTAGCGTTCAGCGGACCCCCGTCGAGTCATATACTGGTCAGCGAAGCCACAGCTTCGACGGGCCACGCCCACTACACCGCGAGGGTCGGCAGGTCTCGAGAGAGACCCATCAGACGACAGTCGCCGGAGACGGGCCGTCTGGTAGGACCGCCGAACCGGCCGACAGAGTCCGGTGCTCTCCGGAAACCCAGAGCCGCCAGGGTGGCATCGGGCAAGAGCCGCGTTCCGCCTCGATCAGGTCGACTAGTTTGGACTCCGGTACCCGGCAATCCGTGCATGTGAGAACCTCCCAACTGCCGGCGACAACGCCGTCCGGGTCGGCGTGGGCTAATCTTGGCCAGCCCGCTGGTCTGACAGTTGCCCCTTTGAGGATCCAGAAAGCAGCCGACCAGAGCCCGGCACCCGCTAGGGAGGGGCCATTTTCCCCAGCCTGGGCCACATCGGGTCGTTACCTGCCCAGTGGCCAGCAGACCAGCCACTCCATACCAAACTTGCATGGCCCAAGGCCGCAACCCCAAAGGAATCGCGGAGCCGCCCACGGACCCCATGGTGTTCGTGTGGTACCCGAATCGCCTCCCACGAACAACGCCTCTACCGCTGCCGCGCAGCCCAGCGAGGCCGAGGTGCGTCATGAAACTCTCGCCGTTCCTGATCCCTTGCCTCGTCCGTCTTCCGGCGCACTGAGGTTCGAGGATATAGACCACCCCGGGGTGCAGCAGGCAGGGCAGAAAAGAGGCTTTCTCCAAAATATGACTGGCATGACTTTCAAGTTCCCCTCGATCGAGAAACTGAGCACCAATCCCGTCGTCAACCTCGTGATCGTACCGAGGTACATCCTCGCGAACAGCCAGTTGGTGGATCTCGAGAGTGGGAACGCTAGAGTCTTTGGAGTCCTTCTGAAAGAGACGAACTGCGAAGAGCCACCGAAGCCTCGTGATGAATCTCAGTACAAGCGCGACAGTGGCATCGTCGTTGAGGACTCTAGCGAGGCAAGACGGAGCAGCACGTCGTCTCGTTGGAGTTCCTTGAACAGCGGAGTGGAGATTTCTCCAAGGTCCAGCTGGTCAGAGTGATCATGGAAAGGAAGATGGGCAATGAAACAGATCCTGGGATTCGAATAATAAAATGCAACTTCGTCAACAATACATTTCCCCTCTGTTGTGTGCCCAACTCCGAGGCTGGGTTGGCGGAACAAAACACCGGAACCTATGCCGCGCATGATCCACCGTTTCGCTTCACCAGTCCCTGGCCTAGGGGTGTTCCATGAAGAGAGGGGTCGAAGATTGGAGATTAAAGTTGCGATGAGAGGGGGGGTTAGTCGATGCGCTGGTCCAAGGCCTGGGTTGGGATGGGGCCCAGAGCATCCTCCGGCACGTCGGGATGTTCGGACTAACTTACACATTGATATCTCTTACAGGTACTCTGCTCTGACTGTCCAATCATGGGAACGCTCCTTTCACATCTGCCGAGAACCATCTCATGCATGAAAGAATAAGGCAAGAAACCGGCGGGCTTGATGGTTGTGTCGTCATTAACCTTGCCGACTTTCGGCCATTCCACAGACTGCAGTTCATGTTTATAAGTAGAATGCAACTCCCGAGCTCTGAGAGGACTAAAAGTGTGTTTCTGAAGCATCCGCATCACTTGGTAATCGTGACATAGACCAACATCAAAGCAGATCGATCACCTAAGGACGCGACAGCGAATCTAACATGACACAGCACGCCCCTGATGCCTCCATGGCCTCCTGGACTAACACCATCTACAACCTCAACCGCGGCTGCGTTGACGACGAGCTCGAGCGCCTCGCCTATAACCACTTCAACATCTGGACCCCTCTCACCATCGACCTCCTCCCGCCTCATATCCTCTCGTCCCTCCAGTCCCAGGACCGCCCCCGGATCGCCGATGTCGCAACGGGCAGCGGCGTCTGGCTGACCTCCCTCGTCGAAGACCTCCCGCCGCACTCGGAGCTGTTCGGCTTCGACCTCGACAAGTTCAAGTTCCCGCCGCGCCCGCCGACGCCGCCGATCCCGCCGCCGCCCTCATCCCCGCCCCTGCGGCCGGAGCAGCCGCGGCTGGACTTCCTGGAGCAAAACGTGCTAGAGCCGTTCCCCCCAGAGCTACAGGGCACCTTCGATCTCGTCCACGTGAGGCTACTCGCGCTAGGGTTGAAGGCTGGGGATTGGGACGCGGTCCTGGCGAACCTGTACGACCTCTTGAAGCCGGGCGGCTGGCTTCTGTGGGAGGACACGGGAGATGTGTTCATCAGGGCGTTCCCGCCGAGCAGGGCGTACGAGGAGTTCTGGTGGGCTTGCGTGAAGCACGACGCGAGGGTCGGACGGGACAGTCTGTGAGTCGGCCTCCTCGCGCTGTATGACCAACGCGTCCTCCCTGCCCGCGTGCCGATCCAACAACGCTCCGCTGGCTAATATGTGGGTCGCAGGATGCCCGCGGCTCTCTTGAAGAAGCTCCGGGGCCTCGGCTTCCGGAACTGCGAGCAAAGAGTATGGAGCTCGTGGGCGGCGGACGAGTCGATCCAGCAAAAGGCGTCGACGGCGCTCGTCCGGCTGGTCAAGCCGGCGTTAGCAGCGGTGGTCGAGGACGGCGGTGAGGAGACGGTTCAGACGATGGAAGACGTCAGTCGCATCGAGAGGGAGATGGAACAGGATATCGACCAGAACGGCGTCCGGATCGGGTTCGATTACTTTTGGAACTGGGGACAACGGCCGTCATGAAGTCCCCCCCTTTTTTTTCTTCTTCTTTTCTTTTGCTCAGTCGTGCGATTTAACGATGCAGAATCCGTCACAAGACGTAGGATAGCTAATTTGTATACAATTTCTTTCACAGTGGTGCTGTTTCTATCCAAGCTCATGGACAAGGCCTCATCATGAGCTTCCAGGTGGTGGAATACGTCTGGTTTCCCTTATGGGATCGTTAGCTAGTCCATAGTTCTTTCACCCACGGTTCAGTCACTCACCCGCTTCGCACACCATTGCGCGCCATTGATCAGCTGTGTCGCCCTGCCCGAGGGCCGGCGTTCTTGACCAACACGAAAACGAAATGTGTCGCCGATGCTCCTTCCTCCAGCACCACGACCTTCTTGTCCTTCAGGTTGGCCGAGTGATTCCAGCGCGCGCCGTGGAACATGGTCTTGTTGAATGAGTCGGCGCCAGCTATCCGGGGCGTGTAGGAGCTAGAATTGGTGGGATTCTACCGTACAATTTCTCTCTACATCTCTATCTATCTATGGCCCCATTGTTGTGCTCATGATGCAAAGAAATTTGGGTGGCTACCATGGCCGGCCGAATGACTCTGATTCTCACTGGATTTTGGGTAACCGAAAATTCTATACCGTCTGTATCAGCCAACGGAGACGTAGAGGACTACTGCAACCTCACCATCCTCAATTCTCTTAGGATTGTTATTGAAGGATTATGTGGCGGAGTGACGCCTCCGGATAAACATGCTCCTCTATGCGGGCGAGTACAAAGGAGTCGAGTGACCCATTTCCCCCTTTGCTCGAGGCCTGCTTTTCGTCATGGTTGTTCCATTGCTGAACAAATACAAGCGTCCATTGGGTATACGGACCACATTCCTGATACATCGTGGGCCGCGCTTTCGCCAACAGCTCTTGTCGGGACGGCGCGCCGAACGTGAGGGCTCCTCGTCCAAAGTATGTGCGTGTGCTTCAGCAACGGCAGCGACGAGGTCGTGGCGGAAAATCTGGGTTTACTCAGGCATCTAGCACGGATCAAGAAGGAAACGATATGGAATACGTCGGAGAGATCTGCATATTTACATAAACTTTGAGAGTTTGCTTAACCTGGGTAGTTCGATATGCGGTGTATCTAGAGCCAGCTAATAACCAGAAGAAACCTGCCTATTTCTGAACGTTTCCGTCTTCCAGACGGACAGACAGACAGTCAGT
Organism: Colletotrichum destructivum; assembly: GCF_034447905.1. Lineage (NCBI taxonomy): Eukaryota > Fungi > Ascomycota > Sordariomycetes > Glomerellales > Glomerellaceae > Colletotrichum > Colletotrichum destructivum. The sequence continues at coordinate 1,842,710 of NC_085898.1, read as the reverse complement.
CTTAGAGCCGATTTGTACCTTGCCATATTTTCAGATTTCTCGGTATGATTGCTCCTGAAGTTTCAGACAAAGTATTGAGAGACTCGAGCCAGTTTCGTCTTTGTATGCAGGTGGCCCTGATTGATGAAGCTGCTACTCTCCCTCCGGACCCGGTATTCGGTTCTAGTGGTCCTTTGAGTTGAATGACGACGTCCTCTTTCGGGAACCCAACTGCTAAGTACTGAGGTTGCTCCGTAATTTGAGTAGCCGGCGGATTGAAGAATGCCCCACGGAACGGTCGCCCCGGCTCAATAAGGGAAGTTACACTTGCGGCATCGGTCGGCGCATGCGTTCGATCCACGCAGCCCGGCACGGCCCCATTCCGGGGTCGCACCCCATGTGTCACCGAAGCTTCGTTTGAGACAACTCACTGATATCAAAAACGTGAACACATGACCATTATAAATCTGCTCCCCAGCAAGAGTCTACGTTTCACATTGTTCGAACTAGAGAACCGTGGTAACGTACTAACAGTTGTCGATCCATTACCGCGGGCATCCATGTACGGTCTCGACTGCTGGAGGGGTATCGCACAAAAAATGGTGTCAGATGCATAAGAATCTCTAGATATATTTCCCCGTTTATCTCTCGTCCTAGGCATTGTGCTTGCCCTAACTCTTGTATCCTGTATATCTAATTTCCCTTCAACTTGTTCCAAAACGAAGCCGAAGTCTTCTCGCTGCTGACCGGAGGAGGCGATAGAATCATGGTATTCCAGGCCACCTCACCATCGATGTAAAGGCTGTACTTGAGACTGCTCTGTTCCCCCTCGGCAAGGTTCTCGATGGTGAGAGAGCCGAACTTAGAGTTGCCAGAGTGAATGTACCTGGCAAAGAGTCAGTTAACGAAATAAGATACGCCCTCATCAGCACTTACTTGAGGGAAATGTCCTCATCGTCGTTTTGTCTGTAGCTGGGAAGAGGCGAGGCAAACTGGTTCAGAGGACTGCACGAGAACTCGTGCGCGGCAGCAGTCTCGGGCCACCTTCCACCTGCTGGCGGGGGAAATTTGGTGGCAGCGAACTCGTGACGATCGCCCGATACAACGATGACACCAACGCCTCTTGCGCCCACATCCCACATCGCTTCGAGAACTTTGCGTCGCTCAAACAAGAACCCGCCCCACGTGTCCTTGCGGTTGATCGGCCAGTTCTTGGTTAGTGGGATCGACGAAGCTACAATCTTCCACTTTACGCCCTTTGGTTCTGGTCGATTGAGCCAATCAAGGAAATCCTCAAGCTGGTGGGCACCCAACATAGTCTTCTCTGGGCTATCAAAGGGAAGGTCGTTGTCGGATCGGTACGAGCGGGTGTCGAGCATGAAGAAGCTTGCCGGCCCTTGAACAAATTCAAAGTAAGTCGCACCCTCTCTTCGGAGGTTGCTAGTTCCGGCAACAGGCGCTGGAGGGGGGTTTGCGAGCTCCTGGTAGTGATGCCACGGCTCGATGGCTGCACGGTACACGCCCGTTGTGTTGGACGACCAGTCATTGCCAATCTCATGATCGTCAAGCACATGAATCCAGCTGAGGTTCTGCGCAACGGGAGCCCAGTCCGGAGAGGCATAGACGTGTCGGTATTTTTGGCGATAGTCCTCTTCGTTCTTGCCCTGACGCTTGGGAACATCGATGTAGATAAAATCCCCTAGAAACAACATGAACTGCGCCTGGAGCTTCGGCAGCACATTGGCGAGATGTCGCATGCCTGGGATGGCAAGAGGATGCTCGAAGGGGTTGTAAGGGAACCGAGGAAGGATGCACGACGTCGAGAGGAAGGTGAACTTGTTGTCCGCGAAGGTCGACATCTGACCCGCTCTCGGAGGCGCAACGAACTCGCCGCTGTGATTGTTGGAGGTACGCCACTCGTAAATTCTCTGCTGCGAGTGCTTCAGGGGGATGGTGAGCGTCGTGGTGAAATCCGTTGTGTTTTCCGTGTATCTCATTCCCCCACCAACTTGCCAAAGAGGGTTGTCGAACGGTGGCTGCGGATCTTTGATGTGAATCTCCAGGGTAACAGGCATCTTGGTCTGATCGGGCTCGCGCAAAACGAATTTGGCTTCGGTAGGTGAGACGTAGCCGAGACGCACAAATGACAAATTGTCGACTGGATGATAGTGACGAACGCGTAGGAGGAAGTCGGCAGTCATCGCAACCAAGATGACATTGGTTAGGAATGTGAGAGCCGAAAGAACAGGGCTGGTAGAGCTAGGCGTTCCAAAAAGAAGGGTCTTCCACGGACTGGCCTTGTCCTTGACGGTAAGGGTCTCTTCGATCCGGACCTCCTGAGTAGCGACATAGTCGTTGACTGGTTCACCTTCCGAGATGTGCTCTTTCACAGTGACATTGACGTCCTCCTCCACAACATCGTACTTTGGTTCACTGATGTATCCTGAGACGAAGGAAGGTGCAAAGACTGCAAAAAGCGCAAAGATGCTCAAGGGTACAGCAGCCTACACCATGATCAGCATACGCGCCAGCCAGGTTTGTTGAATGAGTGTTCAGGAATAAGTGGAACTTACGGGACCCGGAAACTAGAGTTGTGTCCAATAATTAGTATCCAATTGCAAACGTTGATACTGCAATAACTTACCCATCTCAGAAAGAGGTATGAGACCGCTCTCAGAGCAATCGAAGAGGTAGTTGCTATGCGCGTCTGAATCGTCATGACGCTGTGCGGTGGCTCCGTTGGAGCGGATAAGTAGATCGGTAGGTGTAAAGCAGAGAAATCCCTGTTGGATGTAGGTGGCGGAAAGGAGATTTATGTAAGGTAGGGAGCGTCGGTTAAAAAGAGAAGGGGCTACTCCCCTTGCAGCAGAAAGTCGATAAATGCAAGAAAGAAAGTTTGATAGAAGGAGCAGTCTGTGAGTCTGCCCTCTAAAATTAGGTAGGTAAGTATGAGGTGGAAGCTTTGCCAGACGTGACGTGATAGCTTAGCAGACCTCAAGGAGAGATGAGGTCACTGATTAATGAAAGGCCCCATACGCGCCGAAACACTAACGCGCGATAATAAGCCACTTGGGAGGTGCGACATGTGAGCGTGGCTGGTGACGATGGAGCTCGCTCATCAGTAAGCTCTTGAATGGGGCCACCTTGCAGATAGAAAGCATGGTACGTATTCCAAACTACCTACCCACCTGACCTGGGTATGTAGGTATCTGTGGAGAGGGAGCTTCTGTCCGCTACGTTCGGCCGGGCTGGTCCGTGCATCATCCCCTCAAGGGCCAAGGGGGCCGAAGGGGCTACCTTACCTTTAGCAGGCGCCAATTTTCCGCGCGCCGAACTTTCAATCGTGGCCCGTTCTAAGTGACCCTTTTTGGCGACAGCTTGTCCACAATCCCCTGCATCAAGAGTCGACGATCGATACCCTCACGCGCGCCCCCCCAGACTCCCACGCAACACATCATGAGGGTGTCCGCTATTGCCTGCGGGCTTCTCGCCTGCTTCATTTCCCAGGCGGCTGCCACGGCACTGACCTACAAGCTTCATGCCAACGAGAAGGCCTGCTTCTACGCCAAGACCCAGAAGGAGAACGAGAAGATTGCTTTCTACTTTGCCGTACGTCGACAGCGATATCTGCCTCTTCGGCAACATATTAATACCATATGTATAGGTTCAATCTGGTGGCTCTTTCGACGTCGACTACGTCGTGACGGGACCAGGCAACAAGATCATTCTGGATGGAGCTAAGGAACGCCAGGGCGACTTTGTCTTCACGGCCCAACAGCTGGGCGACTACGAGTTCTGTTTTAACAACGAGATGAGCACCTTCGCCGAGAAGTTCGTCGACTTTGAGATTGCCGTACGTCATCCCGATTCCCCATCCAGCACACAATGCTGACCAGAGCTCCTTACAGGTCGAGAACGAGGTTCGCGCCCAGCTCCCCGCCAAGCAGGGCGCCTCTCCTGAACAGCACACAACTCTCGAGGAAACCATCTTCAAGCTCTCCGGTCAGCTCTCGACCATCTCCAGGGGCCAGAAATACTTCCGCACCAGAGAGAACCGAAACTTCAGCACTGTTCGCAGCACCGAGGGCCGCATCATCAACTTCAGCATGATTCAGTGCGCTTTGATCGTGCTGATGGGAGCTCTGCAAGTGTTTATTGTCCGCTTCTTCTTTCAAGGAGCTCGCAAGGGCTACGTATAGAGGAGCAATCTCAAAAGTTAAATCTGGATTTCGTGCGGCGCGAGGGAAACGGAGTCACCAGGTACTCGGTGCATATCACAAGCAAAAGAGACATGATGTGGTCCACGGTATGAGATAAAAACGACGACCAGAATTTCAGCGCTGTTTCTTCATAAGGCCTTGGGGGCTATGCCGCGGCTGGAGCCTACTTCGTCAAGGCCAGTAGCACTGGTTGCGGGATGCACATTGAATGTCCGACGAGCGTCCCTGTTTATATGATCTGCTTCACGTGTGCATTGAGGCCGGGCTCTGATACATTCCGCGCCTTAGAGTGTGGCTGGCACGTAGGGAATCGTGAAGGCAGCGCCGGATAGCCGTCCGCCGGCCCAAACATCCTGCCTGTGTCCAAGATCGTCATTAAATGGTCGGTTTCTGCCGTGATTTAGTTAAGACCACAGAGTATCTACCTATCTGAAGCTTAGTCGAAGCTTCACTTAAGCAGCTCCCAAACAAGGCTGTCGCTTGTTTGGTTTCCCCGTTGAGCGCCCGAGAACGGACCACAGCCGCGCCTTTTGATTGGTTGATTCTGTGGCTAGTGCTCCCAGCCACGGCAGGCTGCTGGTGGAGCCACCGTCCTTCCTTCCTCGGGCGGCTTGAGCTTCGTGAGCTTTGATAACAACGGCAGCCTCGTCTGCGACTGCGACCCGGGTAGGTCATTCCAAGACCTCTTTGACCCGTCTCACGACTCGAAACGCATTTGACGAAGCAGCGAGATAACAAAGAACACGGAGCCGCGAACCGAGGGCGACACACTTACGAGGTACATCACAACAGCAACCACCTCTTTGGAGGTGGATCGCGACTTGTCAATGCCGAGTAGTTCTCGCCATAACTCGAAACACGCGAAGAAGCCCAAAAAGCAGCCCGCGGAGAAGTGGTACATAATAAAGGACATCCTTCAGGAAAGGAAGCGCGGCGCAGACATCGAGTACTTGGTGGACTGGGAAGACGACCCCGACACCGGCGAACGATACCGTCCTACTTGGGTAAGTCCACTGCTGACCCTTGTCGCGGGGTGATCCTGACACTACACAGACCCCGAGCAAGGACGTTACATCAAAGGCGATTTTCGACTGGAGGAAGAAGCTCGACACACTCTATCGTGAGGACCACACGACGCACCCTGAGGAGTCAGGAGCGCAAAACGAGGACGCATTCACGCACACTCCAGCGGTCGAGTCGCTTGATAGCAGTCAGCCCATCCAATCGCCACGCAAGCGAAAGAGACCTCAAACTTCGCAGTCTGACGACTCGCAACTCTGGAACTCGGAAGAAAACCTCAACCCACCAAAAAGGGGAAGGCTCCTTAGCGAGGCTCCTTCTACGCTTTCATCAGACTCTTTCGCCCACACGGATGCCGCATCGGATGTTCTGTACAACAACTCGACTTTCTTCGTGGCGATTCCCTCTAAAGTAGAACAAGATTTCTCTGAGTATATCAGTGTATCGGATTCTCAAGGCTCAACCGCCCTTGGCTCTCAGCCTATTTCAGTCCTTGAGGACGAAGACAGCCAGGTGTTGATTACTGAGAACCTCAGTCAAAGAACTATTCCTGACTCACAGGATTACTCGGCATTTGGCACCCAAGACTTACATGAATTTAGCAATCAATTAGCGTCGTCTACCAGCAACAAGGCGAGCGCCAAAACAGACCGTGAAATCCCCGATTCGCAAAAACAGTCCTCATTAAGCAAGACCACCGATTCCCAGACTCCCCTTCTTGGTTTGCCAGATCATCACTCGCCGTTCTTTGCACATCGGACCCCCTTGCAGTCTCCTTCACGCTCTTCTCAGAACCGTCAGCAGGACTCAGTGTCGTCAGGTTACATTCCTTTGACACAGAATAGTCCTGACCAAAGCCGGGAACCCATTTTTGGTGAAACCTTAGCCACCTCATCTGAGCATCAGCAACCGACTGGACTGGCGTTAGAGTCACAGTTACAGTCACAATCACGGTCTCAGCTGGCATCCCATCCAGCAACCCAACTCCCATCTCAATCACAGGCCACACGCAATCGCAACCCCTCATTGACGTCTGTATCTGATAGATCGATTCCATCGCATCAGATCGACGACCTTACTACAGAATATCGACCTGAGCATTCAACAAATCGGTCGCTTGGTGTATATTGCCGGCAAGGGCTGCCTGCAGTCGGAACGCCTGTCTTCCAAACACAGCCTTCTTTTGATTTTGATATTCCTTCCTCCCAGACATCTTCGTCATCCAACGGTGCCCCTGCAAGTAATTCAAGTCCCTTGGCCGGCATCGAAAACGAGAGGGCAGCGGAGCAGATCATTGCTTGTTCGGACACGCAGAACGCTCGCAGTCAGAACACGCAACTTGCGCAAGTCGTCGCGCCCCTACCTGACATTTCTGCAAGCCAGATTGGGTTGAGTAGCAGCAGTGCTGAAGACCGTGTAATTCCCGACACTATCCGGCGCAAGCCTTCACGAAAGCAGCGTCTCAACACCGGACCTACTAGTTCAGGCTCTTCTCGACCCGACAATTCTGACGCCGGAATTTCCAGTCGACAGCTGAATCGATCGTCTGCGATACCCCAACGTGACGAGGACGAGGACGAGCACTCAGAAAACGACAGCTTTCAAACGTGCTTTGAAAGCCGATCACCACCTAACCTTTCTTCACCCTATAACTCACAAGACGGGGGGCGCCGCAACCAACCCATAGCCCCACCTTTCACCATGGATGCATCCAGCGACGAACCGCTGTCGGCTATTGAGGAGCTTATGAGAATACAGGAGGCTGCTTTACAAGGAACGTTGACCGAGGGTGGCTTGACCAGTCCTACAACCGTTCTGGTGCAACATCACGAAGATGACCCTGCAATCACGGACGCCGCCGATCAGGCATTCTCGGGCTCTATGCACATCCACTCGCAGCCCCCTATTTCTAGTGATTGGATGGGAGAGCCGGTTACTTCATCCACAGAAATGCCTGCCTTGTCCAGCGTCCCTTCTGGCCCAGCAATCGAGGCTCCGGTCGATGACGCGCCTCGAACAGCCAGTATGGGTGACATCTTCCCCGGCAATCTTATGCCCCCCGAGTCCGCGGACCAACTCCCTACCACCATTTCGCCTTCAGACATCAGCAGGTCGATTGAGCCAGATCTTTCGTTGTCCGGACTTCAGCATGATGATCAGCCTTTGGAGTTGCTGCCGGAGGACGATACCACGGCAGGAGGGAAGAGCACCGTGACATCACCCGACGTTGAGGAGCCATATCTTTCAGCCCCTCCGGCAGCGGTAGATCAAAACGAATATTTGGTAACTGTGTCATTCCCGGCGAATATCCGCCCGCTCTATCTGAGCACGATGACGGCATACAAGCGCGAAATCGAGCAGTTCAACCTCGCATTGCAGTCCGACGAGGGCTTGCCCGACAAAGCCACAGTGGAAGCAGTTGGAAGACTGTTTGATCAGCTCCGCAACATCTGCGACATGCCTGTGACCCTCGATGGCCCTTCAATCGACGCCTTATCGGCAGTCGAGCTTAAGAAGCACGCCATGGGTACCAACAGCAAATTCTTCTTCGTCGGTCGATTTCTTGAGCGACTGCAGACGAGTCACAAGAAAATTCTCATTGTCGTGCGCGACATCAACATTGTCGGTTATCTCGAGGCTGTGGTCGGAACCGGGGACATGGCGTACTCTCTCAAGGGCCTGCACGAGCTCGAAAGTCGGGAAGAGCACTCCTTGCTTGTCGTTCTTGTATATTCAGAGCAGCCCCTTGTCGACGATTTGAGCGACTTCGACGTCGTCATTGGCTTCGACAACGGCATCCTGCAAACGGACATCTTGGGTCGGTGGGCTGAGATGAGCGGCAAGAAGCCGATGCTGATTAGACTCATGACGACGTGCTCCATCGAGCACCTCGAGTTGATGATGCCAGCAGAGCTTGAGGGCTTGGAGAGGCAGAATGCACTCCTTATCGCCTTGTTCCAGGCAAGGGCTCTCGTTGCCAACGATGAACAGGGCGAGATGATTGATAACTTTGCCTCTCTACTCGCAAACCAAGCAATCGACCCTGACCCTGGCTTTGGATGGGAGCCTGAGCTTATTCCATCGAACGTTCTCGACTTTTACTCTAGCACTCAGTCCCACAACCAAATACCTCCCTCAGCGGAGGAGCTGTCGACCCGCAAACGCAAAGCCGTGAGTTTTTCTTTTGGAGACACAGCCGCCAACTAATGCGTGGGTTTAGGATGACGGGTCGCAACAAGTCGTCAAGCGCCTGCGTGTGAGTCGTTCACCTGAACAAGTTTCTGGCGACATCGACGCGGCAGTTCACAGCCACCTCAACCCTGATCCATCCCGGGTGCATGTCCAAACGACTCAGGGCTACCTAGACTCTTTGTCAACCAAGGTACGCCTCTTGTGCTTGTAAACACTGGCAATACTAAGTAACCGTTGTAGATCTCCGAACTCGAGCATCAGTTGGAGGAGAAAACAGCCTTGGAGATCAACCTTCGGAAGCACATCACCAATCTCGCAAAGAGGGTTAAGAGCCATGACAAAACCATCAACCTTATACAAGAAAGACACATGGCCGCGCTTCGGGAGCGGAGCCAATTTGAATCTCTGCGTGATGATGCTCAGCAAAACGAGGGGAAAGCCTGGGAGGAGACTCATGTCTGGCAGGATAAGGCAAAAACATTGGAAGAGGAACTCAAGAAGAAAAGTGCAATCCTCGAAGAGGCTCTCATTAATGCCGGCACTGTCGCTATTGAGACCTTCAAGGAGAAGACGGCGGAACTTGAGAAAGCTTTGGGAAAGATTGCTGAGTTGGAGAAGAAGCTCGAAAGCCGTGATGGCGAGCTAGGATATGCCAGAGATGCATATCAGACGGCTAACCACGCTAACAGCGAGTTGACACGGGAAAACCGCGAGCTCAAGGAGCAGGTTGAGTTACTGCGGAAGTCAGCGGTGGGTAGTCTGGCGCAGGTCCAGAATGTCAACGCCGGAGAGCAGGTCAAGGAGATGCAGCGGCAGATTGCCGAAACCCAGGCCATCTCCAAGGACCGCGAGAAGGAGCTTGCGCGTATTGAGAAGGAGCTGCGGGCGCTTAAGAACGGACGAAGGGAGACGAGGCAGCAGAGCGTGCCCCGGAGTCCGAGACTGGGCATGATGAGCCCGAGAACGGGACGCGCCGCGGGTGGTTCGGCTAGTAGAGGAACTTCGCCCACGCCTCACGAGTCGACCGGGAGCACGCCTGCTGCGGGCCTCCAGTTCTTCAACACGCCGGCCAACGGTAGATGGGGCCACCTTCGAGACTAAGGGGGTTGTGCAAATTGGGACTGAGGTCCGGGTCATCGGAGAGGACCATATCATGTTTGTATGTACTGAGGTCATGGATGACCGCGTGAAAGATACCATGGAGGGAGGGGGAAGGTGTGATGCTTGGCTTTAGCCTTTCCGATGAGCTAGATACAAATAAAAGAAGTAACACTCATAGCAGGAAATGTGGCCACGTCCGTGCCCTGTGAGCAACAAAAATATTGCCACGGTGACTGCGGTTGAAGGCAGCTGACTGGGACGCATCGAGACGTCACGTTCCCGAATGTCGAACGCAGGTTCCAATGTTTTCCCCACAGAATTGACTCAATTGCTTGATTCACACGATGCCCATTCATCAGCGTCGTTGATGGTCGTAGAACGTGTAGAGTTGGTCCAATGGCATTGGGAACAGCGGTAAGATGGTACATGGGATTTGATTGAGATCACACTACCAGAAAACTCCCTCCCATTCTATCGACTTCACACAAGACACACACACACACGCGCGCGGCAAGCAGACTCTGTAGGGTTTGCTCTTCCCTTCTTTCCTCTTTCACTCCCCTGTAGAATATACAAGTTTGGTTCATGGTTGATTCTGGCCCGGCCGGGACTCGCATCCCAGCCGTATCCAAGGACTCGAATCCGGTTAGACGGTTTGCCCTGCTTTGATCTCCCCGGTCGTTTTAGATCGCGAGAACGTTTAGTTCTTCTCCTCGGGGTAGATGTCCTCCTTCAGAGGGACGCCGAGCTCTTCCCTCAGGGACTTGAGCTCCTCGAGGTACTGCTCGTACTGACCCTTGTTCTCGACCTTGGCCTTGACGCCTGTGAGGGAGGGAAGTTGTTAGTTTATGTCGCAGTCAATTGTGCATCATTTTTGGGTTGCATCGTTTCGCAGCATGAGGTCAGGTTGCTCGGGCCTGCGAAAGCGATGCATGGATGCAAACGGGGGGTGGGGGGGATGGCGTACCCTCGAAAATGCGGACGGCGGTAGCGAAGTCGTTGACACGACGGGCGGCCTTGAGGGCGGCGGCGACGACGGAGGGGGAGGGGACCAAATCGTAGGCGAAGGCGTTGTTGAGGTTGCGCTGTTATGCGAGGAGAAAAAAGGAGTCAGCCTCGTTCCCATCAGACCACTTTTGTCGGAACTGGGTTCAGATCCCGAGGCCCGCTGCGTACCTGAAGCTCGAAAACGTCCTGGACGCCATCGAATTCCTTCTCAAATCTGTTGCCAAACGTCAGCGATGCCAATTGTCAATCGGATTAATGGGCCGAGGGCTCTCAATGGCTTTGTCGCGCGGAAGAGGGGCGATGGTGGCATGATTGTCGGGTTCGGTCCTCTCCAGCCATCCCTATCTTCCCTGTCGTCTTGCCAAAGATACCGCCCCCTCCGACCCCCGAACTCAACCAAGAATCTGGGGCAATTTTCCAACAACTCACCTCGCGCTGAACTCCTCAAAGGTCTCCTCGGCGTGGTCGCCGGAGCGGAGGCGGGAGCTGGTGCTGAAGGTGTTGGCGGCCGGGACACCCGCGATGGCGGGCAGGAGCATGCCGGAACGGGCGACGAGAGGCTGGCGGATGGGGTTCGCACGGAAGAGGGTGGTCGAGCCGCGAGCGGCGACGCGGAGGATGGAGGCAGACATTTTCGGAGACTGGTGAGATTCGATTACAGGAGGCGGGACTGCCGAAGGGGAGAAAAGGACCGATGCGGACGTTGGGTTGTTCGCGGGCGGGCTGTGTGACGTGGGAGAGGGTTTTTTTTATTTATTTTTTGCGCGCGAAGCTATGGGCGTTTCGTTCGGGATTGAGTCGGATGATGGTGAGCGTTGTTAGGCACGAAAAAGGATTGGATTCTGCGAGATTTTGATTGGATGACTAAGCCTTAGCTCAACTGCAGGTGGTGTTGCGTTGGAAGGAGGATGAGAGGGAGCTGAGCTCCAGGCCGTACGAATTGAGATTGACTCGGACAGTATTGGCGGGGAGGCAGCGTGCAGAAGCACAGTGCCACAGTTGCTTCGCACGCAAGCCCATCATCAGGCCACACTGAACGGTTCCCCCCGAGTCTAAAAGTGGTAATACCCATCCTACCATCTCTGACTGGTTCCCCAAGCCACGAACTTTTCAAGCTTGAAAGGTGCGGTGTGTGGTATCTCTTCACTTCGCTGTGCGTGACAGCTCACCGGGACATGCCCCGTGGGGCTTGCCGGGTGTGCATTTGGATTGGGGATAGATAAGCATCTAAAGAAAGTCCAACTGCAACCTCTCCCCGCGGACCGGAGATGGGAGGCGATTCAAGACTCAATTGCACCGGTCTTCCGTCCCATCCTATCGCCACCACCACCACCACCACCACACCCATTGAATGGTACCTTACATCAAATGACATGCTGCAGTTGGTTGACAGGTCGCTCAGCCTTCATCTCAAGGGGTAAAGTTGATTGGGGTGGGAGGGGAGAAGAAAACACGGGGCCGGGCCGGAACCAAGATGCCGGAGATTGTGACGGCATCCAAAACGTCCTGCGCTCTTTTGTATGGGAGGAGTCGTTCGGTTCGTCTCCAGGTCAATTGGCCGGGGCCGAGGCACGATTTTTCAACCGACCCTCTTCTCACATCGAGGCGACGGGAACTGACTCTCGTCGCCCGCTGTCAGTGTTTGCAATTGGGCAACGTAGCCTAAACTTCCGAGATTGCAAGCTGCATCACGAACCTTGAGGTACCGGGTACCTGCGGCCGTGACAGTTGTTTTGGGGCTAGGCCGGGTTGGCAGTGGGTTGGCCCGACCTGCCAACTCGATCGACCTTGTTGTCCAAGGCTAGCTCCTCCAGCGGTCCAGCGCAAGACCAGAAGGACTCAACAGCGTCATTTTGCAGCACGCAGAGGCAGTGATGTCCTCTCTCTAATTAGATGCCAGGCCGCAGGCACTGAGGCATACAGCCAACAGCGTAACGCCCAGCCGGAGATTCTATCCAGACACATGAACGTAGTCCCAATTGGTAGGTAACTAGGTAGCTTGGATCGGTAGGCCGCTGCTCCCTGTAAATACATAGGTACTAAGGCTTCCCCGGGTTCTTTACAGCAGCATGGCGGCCGATGACATAGAAAAGACAGGGTCACGTGCAGGGCACACTATGCCATTTGTGCCTTGGAACCTTGAACAGCGGCCAGGTGCCCAAATGAGCATTGGCCCAGGCACCGCTTCTGATTGGCCGTACCAAGGCCTGACAGGGAATCACATGCTGCACGATCAAATGAGGGCCGCGAAAATGGCAGCGCAACTAAGTACAGGGTACCTGGACCTTCTCGATAGGAATTTTCCCCTTTTGACAGTTCAACAACTTTTCGCATCGCTACTCCCATCGGCCCTCCCGTCCTTCCTTCCTTCTCCTCATAAACCGACTCGTGTGCCGTGGCGTTTGACGATATCTTGTTGTCTGATCACCTCCTCCTCCGTCTCCTCCCTTCCTCTTACTCTCCAGACCGACTCTTGTCACCGGGTGTCCCGCGGCGTGTCGAGTGTTTGCTGCAACTTGTCTCTTTTTTCTTTTCTCGTTGCTTCTCGTCACTCCTTAGGCTCTGCCTCTTTTTGGGTCGTGTCGATCGACGCTCTGCCGCCGCGCCGCGTGCATTGCTCAACGCCTACCCCATCTGCCATCAGAAGATCCGCATCTTCCGCGTCGAGTCCACCAGGGCAACCCGCATCGAGACGCACGGTCGCAACCAAAGTTCTTGTCGGAAATCTTCGCAAGGAGACCGTCGCGCCAGTTCCTCAACCTCGTTCCCTCCAACTCGAAGAGAACTACCCTCAAGATGGCGACCCAAGCCCCCTCCTCCTTCTACGAGCAATTGCCTCTGCCCACCCTCGACCGTCCCTTTGGCATCCACCTATGGCCTTTGCTCGACAAGGTCTGGACCCCCATCGTCGGCTACCCGGTGAGCGAGTTCAGGTTCGTGCCTGGCGTCACGCCCATGTCCACGATCAAGCAGGCCGGCATCTTCGTCATCATCTACTACACCATCATTTTTGGCGGTCGCGAGTGGATGCGCAACCGTGAGCCCTACAAGCTCAAGGGTCTCTTCCTCGCCCACAACCTGTTCCTCACCCTCATCAGCGCCGGTCTTCTCGCCCTCTACATTGAGGAGCTCCTGCCGACCGTTGTGCGCGGAGGCATCTTCCATGCCATCTGTGACGCCGAGGGCGGTTGGACCCAGCCCCTCGTTGTCCTCTATTACGTGAGCCCACTAGTATTCGTATGGCTTTCCGCAACTGACTGACTGACCGCGCCAGATGACATACTTGACCAAATACCTCGAGTTGCTGGACACCGTGTTCCTCTTCCTCAAGAAGAAGCCCCTGAGTATGCCAAAGACCATCCTGGCCGTGTGAAACTCAACACTAACAAACCCGCAGCGTTTCTCCACTGTTACCACCACGGCGCGACTGCTCTCCTCTGCTACACCCAGCTGATTGGCTCCACTGCCGTCTCGTGGGTTCCCATCACCCTCAACCTCGGCGTTCACGTCGTCATGTACTGGTACTACTTCCAGAGCGCGCGCGGCGTCCGCATCTGGTGGAAGGAGTGGGTCACTCGTTTCCAGATCATCCAGTTCATCATCGATCTCGGTAGGTCCCAAACAACAGTCCAATGTCCCTGGACGTATGCTGACAGCCAAAGGCTTCGTTTACTTCGCCTCCTACACCTACTTCACCTCGACCTACTTCCCCTGGATGCCCAATGCCGGCAAGTGTGCTGGTGAGGAGTTTGCTGCTTTTGCTGGTATCGGCATCCTCAGCTCCTACCTTGTCCTCTTCATCTCCTTCTACCTTGCGACCTACAAGAAGGGCGGCAAGTCGCAGACCCGCAAGTCTCTCCGCCGCATGAGCCAAGCTCCCCTTCCCGACCCCCACAACGTTGCCTCGGCCGTCGCTGCCCACTCCAACGGCAACGCCAAGGCCAGCGGAGCCAAGGCCAACGGCTCTGCGCCCCGATCCCGCAAGGCGTAAGACTCTGGCATCTCGAATGCCATCCACGGTGTGGAATGTATATATGCGAATGACCGTACAGGCATTTGGGGGTTTCTGTGCCGGAAATCTTGACGGCTTACACGTTTGGATCTGGAGAGAAAAATATTCTTGGCTTGAAGGCATGCCCCCGGCCGCGCACCGATGGCGACCGTTGCAGGCGCGCGCGGCTCTTTTTTCACAACTGTGTATTACTGCATCGTTCTCGCACGGCTGGCGAGGAACGCTTTGAAACCCAAAAAGGAGGCCTGCTGTGGTGAGCAGCAAGCTCATAGTTGGACGTGTATGACGATTTGGGAGGCTGACGACGTTTGTATGTTTGTGTGCCTTTGGCGAACTCGGGGTTGGCTTCGGTCGGTGGGTATCATTTGCAATGGACGAAACGACCCCTGGGTGGTCAGCAAGTGCCGCGCTTTCACCCGGGAGGAAACGCACCTAGAACAGTTGTAATTTCTCTTGTGCTTCTTGTGTTATAGATGGAGCGGTTGTCGCCTCGACTTGGAGGCCGGCGCCGCCGCTTGATACTAATACTTTTTACGGCGATGCAGCCAACCTGCTCTTGGTCGGTGACAAGTCGACGGACTCTCAGGCATCCATCCAGCTACCCTTTGAGCAGGGCTGTGGTCAACCCCGGCCACACAGCAGTCCTCAATGGTACGTTATTGCATTTTCCCGTCCCCCCCCCCCCCCCCCCCCCCCCCCCCCCAAATGATGAGTAACTCGCGTTATACCCAGCTCACTCAGACGCACAATTCGTGCGGGTGCTGAGAACACGTTTGATCACATCTGATTCATGGGCGATTCCAAATGTTTTGAGGAAAATCATTGGGACGATATGTGGCTAACTATCCTCAGGGTGTTGCTTGCCGAGCTTGGCGAAGTTCGACGTTCGACGTTCGAGGACCGGACATGGAGGATAATAAGTAGAGGGAAATACGATGACTTTGAGCATACCGCTCCGGTGTCTATACATGCCGCAATGTGAAATTTGACGACTTTGTGGACATGGAAGAATGAGACTAGCCTCAGACGCACGTCTTCCGGCTCGAAGACCAGATCGCTGGAAGGGGCATGCATGTCATCATCCGTTCGAGGCGTAATGAATCTCCTTTGGATCTACATGCAACTCATCGTGTTCGGCTGGAGATACTCAGCCCCCAAGTTCAACTTCAACGCAGCCACCGTTCCAACATCGCTCCCAAACCGACTTCGCGGGCCGTCTTCCCGCATGAACACCAACCAATGGAGGCTTGCGCAATTTACCCGGTTCGCACCCTTGGTGTTGATTCCACCTTCCGGACTGGTGGGATTCACACGCGAGACTCCTACATGCAAGAGAACAAGCTATATGCATGCAACCCCGCGCTTTCGGTATGGCATCTACTGCGTCTGCGGGCACGCCCTAACCCAAACATCTCGAACGCCATGATCCTCTGCGCCATTTCATGACGCCACGACGCGCAGTGATGCCAAGTTTTCATGAACTATTGAACAGTCTGACAAGGTCTGTTGTAGGATTTACCCGGTCGATGGTTTGAAAGCTACGTTTTACCTCGATTATCTGTCTATCTGTGTGGCCGCCATGGTCAATCTCTATAAAGATGATCCGAAGTCCACGTTGAGTGAAGACACAACTTTTTTCCCAACCCGCACGTTACCATCTTCTGAAGCGCCAATCCAAGAACACAATGGTGCTCCTTGTCAGCCTCGTCCTGTTCCTGTTCACGCTGCTCGCGAGAGCGGCATGCTCTCCCACAGTCCCAACAGCCAGAACGCTCAACGGAACCTACGAAGGCCGTCATCTTCCCGAGTTTGGCCAAGACCTGTTTCTCGGCATCCCGTACGCCCTCGGCCCCCGTCTCCGTAACCCCGTACCCCTGACCGAGTCCTGGACCGGCGTCCGCGATGCCACTCGCTATACCATTGCTTGCTATGCCGATTCCTACAAAGGTGTTCTGGAAGCTGTTGGTGCCACTCTCGGCGAGGACTGCCTGAACCTGAACATTGTCCGGCCTGCTGGAACGACCCCGTCCTCGAAGCTGCCCGTTGTTGTATGGATACACGGCGGCAGCTTCACCGGTGGCTCCGGTGTAGATGGGAACACCAACACATCCTACGTCATCCGAGACTCGGTCGAGAACGGCACCCCGATCATCGCCATCACCATCAACTACCGTCTCGGCTTCTTCGGCTTCCCGGGTGGTTACCAAGCCGCCGCGGAGGGCGTCACGAACCTCGGCCTCAAAGACCAACGGCAGGCCCTGCACTGGATCAAGGAGAACATCGCGGCTTTTGGCGGCGACCCGAGCAAGGTCACACTATGGGGCCAGTCCGCCGGCGCCATTTCCATCGGGCACCAGATCCTCGCATACGGCGGCAAGGGCGCCGAGGAGCTGTTCAGAGGAGGCATCCTCGTAAGCGGCAGCGCAGGCTTCATCACGAATATGCTGTTCCCTACGCACCCAAACATCCTGAAGTCGTACAATGATGTCCTGAATGCGACGGGCTGCGCCGATGCGGACCACACTTTGGACTGCATTCGCGAGGCTCCCGCGGAAGTAATTTTGGGCGCCGCCAGATCAGCCCCGGTTCCCGCCTGGTGGCCGAGTATCGACGGAGATTTCATCCAGAAGCCCCCCACGTGGCAAATGCTCGAGGGCGACATCGCCCCCGTGTCCGTCATCGTCGGCGCCAACAACGACGAGGGCTTGTTGTCGGTCAACTCGATCGCCCCCGGCTTAGAAACCGAGGCCGAGGCCGCATTCGTCCTCCAAGCCAGCTTCCCCGTCGCGAGGCCTTCGACCATCCAGGAGCTCCTGGCCGCGTACCCCGTCAACGGCCCCAACCCGCCTTACTCGCTGCCCGTCAGCCCCGATCCGGCCAACGACGTCTTCTGCGCCGCCCTGCGCGACGCCAACATGACCTGTGGCGCGCAGTACCGCAGGGTGGCCGCCATCTTCGGTGACTACGCGCAGGTCAGTGGCCGGCGGCTGACGGCGCGCGAATGGGCCCGGGCCGGGATCCCCGCTTACAGCTACCGCTTCGACACGAACCCGACCGACATACCCATCGTCAAGAACGCCCTCGCGCCCGGGTTCTCGACGCACTCGTCCGAGTACTCGTACTTCTTCAACTTCCCGCCCGACTACTACATGCACGGGCTGAACCCGCCCGTGCGCAACGTGTCGTCGCACCTGACGCTCTCGAGAAACATCGTGGACAAGTTCATCGCGTACATCGCCACGGGCGACCCGAACTCGTTCAAAGGTATGTCTTTGTTCCCATGTCGTGCGCCGCCGCGCGGAGCGGTTGTCCCTTTCCCGGTTGTCCAGACGGATGCGCGTTAACCCCCCCCTCCTCGACCGAACAGTCCCCGAAGTGCCCGAGTGGCCGCAGTACTCCGTCTCGGAGCCGGCGAACATGGCGTTCAACGCCACCTTCGCCGACAACACAATCTACACGCGCGTCGAGGCGGACACCTGGCGCGAGGAGGGCCTGGAGCTGTGGAACAAGTACGCCGTCGAGCTCAGCTTCAATGGCAACTGGCGTCCGTGATCGGTTGATTGCTCCAGGGGTCGTCAGTCTGCGCTTGGCTTGAATCGTCATTGTCTTCCAAATGTGGACACGTTGGCGGTCGTCAAACCCCATTCATGCCGGGTTGCATTCCTGCGGATGGCCTCGACATGTGGGGGTTAATCATCGTATCAACAGTTGGCTCTTCAGATCCTTTCGTAATGTGAAATATCTGCTAACTCACCTAATCATCGGGTCTGTTTCCCTCCATACTCTGTCTACCGTGCCCTGAGTGAAAACGTAGAGAAGCAAATGAGCAACTTCGTCATGGGATGTTTGCTAGAGTGCCCGTCACGAATTACCTCGTGGCTGAGGTCAGTCAAACGTTGTTGCAAGAGCACGAAAGAGGCTACAGGAATGTTTCTCTCAACCGGCATCTGGAATTCGTTCCATGGCCCGCCTTGGTTATGAAGGCTCCCACAGTATTCATTACATACTCCGCCTCCATCGTTTCGTGCCTTCAACAGGTCACCGTCTCTATTCCCTTGCTGAGGGAAATGGTAATGCATGAGAAATAAAATGCAGAGAGAAAATAGAAAGGCTCAACAATAAAAGACGCGCATGGGTGGATTACTTGTTACATAGTTCTTGTCTCTTTCTTTCTTGTGTCAGGCGCCTCTCCTTCTCTCACAGAGACCCACGAATGATGAACAACAACTGGGTGGCGGTTAGTAGATTTAGTAGTGTCAAGAAAAACAAAACAAGCAGAAAAAAGGAATATGAGGTTGGAAAAAGCAAGTTTTGCTGCCCAAAATCTCTCTCTGAAACAGTTTGGAAGCGGCCGTTACGCCTAGAAACAAGACGGTAGGCTCCACTCGTTACTCTTTCCCCGGCTCGCTCCCACTGTGAGAAGGAATCGAGAGATCGAGCAAGTCAAGGAGGCCCCGTCAGACCCATGGCCCTAAAATGCATCTTGTCCCACCTCCAACCAAACCGCCGGTTCCCTACCAATCTTGAGAAAAAAAGTTGAAGAGGTGTGCAACGCCGTTTGCAATCAGAGAGTGGGAGAGTAGTGTGTGTGTGTGTGTGTGTGTGTGTGTATGGTTTGGTCGGTGCGCGATGACCAGACTGGTGACATGAAAGCGCTACGATGGGGCCCGCAAGGCCATGTTGGTGACAAATGAAAAGGAAACGAGTCGAATTGTTTTGAGGGCTTGAACTGAGCCCGGGAAGTAGAGCAGATGTGGTGCTCTGTGCAATCTGATGGTCTCACACTCGAGGCTTGCGCAGTGGCTACTGCCGACCGATGCCGGGACGAGGGGACTTCAGTAGCTCGGCCGATGAGATCAGCTGGATATCGAAGGTCGTAAGTACGTAATGGGTCATGATCCATTGAGCGTGGGCGACAGTCGAGTTGGATTTGGTTGATGCGAAAGCATCGCTTCAAGAGCCAGGACGGTCTGACTTGTACGAGATCGACGAGTGGTACTCAGCAGGACTGGTACAACAACAGCGGCTCTCCCACGTTTTCGATTTCGGGAATCGTGCACTTCAGGTCGAAAGCTTTGGACAGCACAATCTTGAAGATCTACAACGGGTCAGCCCCTGGTCGAGCCGCAATTACAGGTACTCGGTAGACTCACCTTTTGCACGTTGATACTATGGCTCGTGCTGGAGAAGATCAACGCAGCGCGCATTGCCTTTGCGAACCGGCGGGCCTAGCATAGTCAGTTATCCGAAGGGGACGAGGCAGGCTTTCATTCGACCAACCTGGTTCGAGATTTCCTCTTGGTCCTCCCTTGGGAAGTTGACGAAATGGTCATACTTGGTGCCCACGAGGATGGGAATGGCCGTCTTGTTGAAGCCCCTGCCCTGCCGATACCACTCCTTGATGCTGTTAAGCGTGCTCTTCCGCGTTAGGTCGAACATGAAGAGGATGGCGACAG
This sequence comes from Colletotrichum destructivum, assembly GCF_034447905.1. Lineage (NCBI taxonomy): Eukaryota > Fungi > Ascomycota > Sordariomycetes > Glomerellales > Glomerellaceae > Colletotrichum > Colletotrichum destructivum. The sequence goes on along the minus strand of NC_085898.1, from coordinate 1,822,722 downwards.
CGTCGTTACAGACCAGGGGCAGCATGTTGACAAATTCGCGCTGGCCACCCAAGTCCCAGATGGAAAAGGTAATCTCGGTATTCCGGATCGAAATGGTCTTCTCCATAAAGTTGACGCCCAGTGTCTGGATATAGTCTTCGTCCCAGCTGCCCTCGACGTACTTGACCATCAAACTCGTCTTGCCGATTTGCGCATCCCCCACCATGCCGACCTTGATTACGACGTGGTTGCGACCGTTACTGGCGGCAGCCTCTGCGCCGGCACTGCTGCGCGAAGCATGGTCGGCGTAGCTTTGTTGCGCGCCAGCGCCGGACAGACCAGAGGCAGGCCTCGAGATGGGAGGGGCATTCATAGGCAGAGGCGGTGTGTTGTAGCGATCGGCTTGTTGGTCTTCGGACCGCGGGGATTGTGGGAGGCCCTGGTCGAGGGACTGGCTGGGTTGGGAGCGCTGCTTCTCCGAGTAGTCATAACCGTTGTTCTGAGCAACCTGCGGAGAGACATCGAAACCGCCAAGGGTGTCGTCTGGGTGAGGCGGGGCGGCAAGCTGGTCTTGCTCCATGGTGTCGGCTGCGTCGTGGAACTGGGCCGATGACCCCGCGGATAGTGTGGAGGAATCCAGCGTGGAGTTTCGCAGAGACGGGACGAGAGAGTCCGTCTCGAGCGAGGGGACGAAAAGACGACGATGCTGAACGCAGCCGCCTCGGAAATGACGAGAACAAATGGCAGTCGGCGCCGAGTGGGAGGGCGAACAGAGAGGGCCGGGGGGGATAAGCGGCAGGTTTCAGTTGAGGCCCGACGATAGCTTCATGGGCACTACCACGGACGGCGTGGGAATCGATCGGGAACGAAGGCCTGTGTCGAATTTCGGGTGTTCAGGCAGGTGAGTCTGTCACTAGTTAGGATTGGCGACGTAGACACAGCTCGCAGGAGGTGAATCGTGAGGCAGGGCGGAGAGAATAAGTGTCAAAGATGTCTCGCCTAGCATCTCTCTCCACACACGGGGGCTAGAGGAGGAGGGAGAAAGAGAGGGACAGAGACGAGTGTGTGGCGCGGTACAAGGACCAGTACTCCGTCCATACCACAGTGCAGTGCGGAAAAAAGAGACGGGATTGGACGACGAGCTGAAGCAGGGGGTTGCCCGCCTCGAGCTGGAGTCGAACCTGGCAATGACAAAAAAGGCGCTGTATTGGACGAAACGAACGTACCAGTAGTTGATCGACGGAGAGTTGCAGTGGTTTGGCTGGGACTAAGAGTGACCAGTTGTCGAGGCGGGTCTAGACAACGACGACAATAACGACGAAGACGACGGCCTCGTCTGTCTTCTCGTTTGAGAACTGATCAGAGCGGATGAGGAGGGGAATGAAAAGCCAGGTAAGTGGTTTTCCGTGGACCGTAAGGCAAGACAAGGCGAGTGGACGGTCAGGTATCGACGGGTCTGGATGTCGATGAGATGCGGCGGTGCGGTGCGCAGTGGCAGAACGAGGTCACGGTCATGGAATGTACCGAAACGGGCCAGGGCAGAACGGGGTGATGGGGATGGGGATGGATTAGCGGAGATGCAGCCAAGCAGCGTGCATGTCAATGTCAAGCGACAGGGCGGTCGAGTTGTGAATGTGCCAGGGGGATTGGATAAGACGGGATCCAGGAGAGGTATTGTGGTGAGTTGTGGTGCCTGTGCTTGTGAGACGACGTGTGCCCGTGTTGTGTTGTGTTGCGTTATGTTGTGTTATGTTGTGTTGTGCCGCTCGCTGTGTGTGTGTGTGTGTTTTGGTGCTGGACGCGGGAAGAGAGGGGACGGAGGGGATGGGCCCGCCCTTCCCTCAGCGCAGCAGCATCTGTGCAACACAAGTGCAGCGTGGTTAGTGCCCGGCGGAGTTTTAGTGAGGGACGCCAACGCAGGAAACGCAGGAAACGCAGGGAAACGGCAAGTCAGGGCCTCTCCAGCCATGGCGCTTATGGCAGATCGAGGGAGGTGCGACAGGGGGGGGGGGGGGGGCAGTGGCCAGTCAGAGGTCGTGGATGGGCCCTGGGACGCTGGGAAGGGGGACTGATGATTGACGATGACGCCAAAAATTCATAACTCGGCCACGGTTAGTGTGGGGAAAACGCGTCCGTCTCGCGTTTTGTAGCTATTGTGTAGTTTTAATGTTTGTTCTCGCTGATGCAGCATAGGGCCAGAGGCATACAGACACCATGCCTTGCCTTCATTCAGGAGCCCCACGCAGCTCGCTCAACTCATTGCACTAAAATGGGCTTGAGTAATTATTGGCATTGGTACTATGACCTTCGAGGATTATGGATGCTAGGGGATGGGCCAGGAGGTATTTTATGGATGGATGGCCTGACAGCCCTGCACTTGTGCTGCGTGCTAGTGTATTATTGTTTTGTTTGGTTTTCTTCCTCGTTTCTTTTCCCAATCTCCATCTTCGCCATTTCTTGGTCATCGCGACTCGGCGATCCACCGGCATGCCCTGGTTGTTCTACCTTTTTGCCTTCAGGCGAAGCTGGAAGAAGCCCAAAGAGCCCACCCGTCAGTGGGACTCGACAAAGCACAACCGACGGTGCGAGGGTAAAGCACAATCGACGGTGAGCGCCGCGACGGGTACGGGTGTGCGGCCACTGAGACAAGACGTTCAAGCGGACCAGCCGAGACCTTCTTTGCTGACCAAACAGGCCGCAACTCACTCTTGAGGGCGGTGAGGCTCGCCTCGTCATGCAAAAAGGCGACACATCCGGCGGGTGTAGACAGAAACAATTAAGCAGCCTAGCCGATGTTGGCCATTTGATGTTGATATTGTTATTGTTGTTGTTGCGTCCGATGGATGACATTGGCTATCGCTTTTGCTCTTGCAGCTGCAGCTCGTTGTCGCAGCACCCAATGTCAACAAGAAAAGAGAATGGGGGAAACCCCCCCCCCCCCCCCCCCAATGTCAACAACACAACCAATGCGCCCAGCTAGAGAAAGACCTCAGCACGCGGCATGAGACGATGCACGCACGGGACCCAGCAAGCAGGCGTCAAACCGCATTTTCAAGAACGAAGCTTGGAACAATTGACATATGTCGCCCTGGGCAAAACGTTCAAAATGAAGTGGGTGACGCCACGAAAAGAGAGGAACCTCTAGACAAAAAAAAGAAACAAAAAAAAAGAGAGAGAGAGAGAAACCCTCTTGCAATTTCGTTCGCACGAAATGGGCTGTTCATGCGTTTAAGCGGCAATGGCCACCCCGACGGGCCATTCCCGGATGGCCTCACGACCTGTTCCTGGCCGCTCCGTCCGAGCCATTGGGCTCATCATGCCCGGGACGCAGACTCCTGAGTCCTAAGTCCTGACCGCGGGGCTCCCTCATTCCGGCATCTTTGGCGGTCCTCGGCTTCTTCTCCTATCTCATATCTCACGCGCGGTCCCTTATCGCTATCAAGCCCGGCCCGATGGTAACCCGTCACAGCCAGCGCATGACTAACGGTTGGCTCAACAGCTCTTTGATTTCAAAGTGACCGGCTTCGGCAGGTGGGTCCGAACCGATAACCTATCGGTCCCCCCCAAGGCCTAAATTCCCCAGAGCTCTCTAAATCTGACCTCATTATCATCCATCCCACCACCTCCAACCAAACCGCATTTCTCAACGTCCTCACGATCGCAACAATGGCTTCAATTGCTCGCAGCATGAGGGCAGTCCGCCCCTCCACCCTCTCCCAGATCACAAAGGCCGCCCCCCGCGCAGCTTTCCCCCGTCCCGCGCAGCGCGCCTTCTCTACGACCCCCAGCAGTGAGCTCTATCCCCGTGTCTCCCTCGGCTACCATCCCGAACCACCAAGACTGACCCTCGGATCTCTTCCGAACCACCCTTTGCAGGCTTAATACGCAAGTACACAAAGGACCACGAGTGGGTTGACCTCAACGCCGACAAGAAGACGGGCGTCGTCGGCATCTCGGAGTATGCCGCTGAGCAGCTGGGCGACGTCGTCTACGTCGAGTTGCCCGAGGAGGGCGCCCAGGTCGCCCAGGGCGACGCCATTGGCGCCGTCGAGTCCGTCAAGAGCGCCGCCGACATCAACGCTCCCATCAGTTGCAAGGTCACCCAGGTCAACCTCGGCCTTGAGGAGAAGCCCGGCACCATCAACAAGGTCCCCGAGGACGACTCCCACGGCGGCGGTTGGATCGCAAAGGTTGAGGTCGATGAGGCCGGCGTTCAGCAGCTCGAGGCCCTCATGAGCGAGGAGGAGTACAAGGCCTTCACCGCTTCCGAGGATCACTAGATGGGGGAGACACTTGCAAGGGAGCGGTGCGGAAAATTCGGGGAGCCTGGACACATATGGGTTCTGCACATGGCGACGTCGGCGGCGGCGGCGGCGGCGCAGGGAATCTCACACCAAGCGGGTGTGCACTTTTATTTAAAGTTTGCGGTTCAGACCCATATAGAGCAATATGATGGTCATCAAGAGTTTCAGTGTCTACTGTGTGCAATGATCGGGGGAGACAGTCTATTTCTGGTTTCATACCGTGCCAGCCAGCGTCGTTAGGATGAAGACGGGATGGTCGCTTCCGTCGCCGTTTGTTTGCCCGGCCGTACTTGGTTGACGTCGTCGAGGATCCCATGTGCTCCTCCATCCACCAGGTCCTGTGCCACCAGTTTGCCAAAATCGTCTGCCTCCTCTGCGGTCTTGACCGCCTCGGTCCTCTCCGCGTCCACTCCGTTCGTGCCGTCGACGTGCACCACCGTCGCCTTGAGCCGCAGCTTCTTGCCGTCCTCGACCCAGGTTGTCTCGACGCCGATCGGCACGCTGCATCCTCCCTCGAGCGTGCGCATGACGCTCCGCTCCGCGACACAGGCCAGCATCGTCGGCTTGTCCTCGAGCTCCCTGAGCACACTCAGCACACGCTCGTCGCCCGACCGCGCCTCGATGCCCAGGGCGCCCTGCCCGACGGCATGCAGGGTACCGCCGTTCTCCGAGTCGAGGAACTGCGAGATGCGGGCGCCGTAGTTCATGCGCAGCAGGCCGGCGGCGGCGAGGATGATGGCGGAGAAGGGGCCCTCCGGGTCGTCGCACTTGCGGAGGCGCGTCTCGATGTTGCCGCGCACATCGGCGAACTTCAGCCCCGGGTAGCGGCGCTTCAGCTGGGCGATGCGGCGCACGCTGCTGGTGCCGATGACGCAGCCGTCGGGCAGGTCGGCGAGGCCCTTCCAGCCGTGCTCCTCGGCGAGGCCAGCCTTGAAGACGACAACGTCGCGCGGGTCCTCGCGTTTGGTGACGCAGCCGAGGGTGCAGCCGTCCGGGAGCGTCGTCGGCATGTCCTTGAGCGAGTGGACGATGATGTCGAGCTCCTTGGCCACGAGCTTGGCCTCGAGCTCCGACGTCCACAAGCCCTTGCCGCCAAAGTTGTATAGCGCCGTGATCTGGTCCTTGTCGCCCAGGGTTTGCATGCTGTGGACCTCGAACGAGACGTCCGGTCGCGCCTTGGAGAGGCCATCGACGACGATCTCGGTCTGCTTCATCGCCAGCGCCGACTTGCGCGTGCCGACATGGATGGCGCCGCTTTCGGTGGTGGACGTAACGGCGGCCATCTTCTTTTTTTTCCCCCCTCCTTTTTCTTTGGTGGTGGTAGACCGAAGGATGTTGTGTTGTCGGCTCAGCGATTTCGACGGAAGGGGTTTTCGAGTCGTCCAAGGTCAATTGCACAAACGGACTGCAGTCTGTCGTGTGGTGTATCGAGAGATGCTACTGGTGTTGGGCCGGGTTTTGTCGCTCTTGGAGGACAGCTTGGTAGAGCAAAGCGATGGCGGGGGGGGATGGAGGGGTAGCACAGGTTGTGGTGAGTCCGTACTGTCAATTAACTGTCTTGAACACTGTATATGCAGGGTCTCGGGGGTTCCACTCCGCGCCGCATCTCCGAGCTGCCGACTAACATCTCACGACGTCGAGCCGAAGTTAGCGGTGACACAATTCGCGATCGTCCCTTGACCCATGTAGCCGCTGTCACGATCGTTTACATCCACGGGGGACTCGGGGCGAACACGCACTCAGATGCGCATGCAAACTCGGCTTCGGCCCGCAAGGTCGGCTTCGGCCTTAGATCTCGACCCAAGCATCTTCCCACACACAACCTATCTCGCTGAACCTCTCTCTCACTTGCATCGAAATAGGTTCCAGGATGTGTATCGGAGCATCCGACCCATGCTGTAGAGAGCAAACAACGTCTGACGTGTTGAAGCACAAAACTCGCCACGAAGCCGTTAAGATGGCCGTGAAAACACTCCTATTCTCCTAATGTCCTCGAAACAGCAACAGCGGCACGAGGGTGAGGGTCTCACCGATGGCCCTGATGCGAAGGCACTCGAGAGCGGTTTGGCAAGCACATACAGCACCATTCGCCGTGTCCTTGCGCGACCACAATCCGTTGCTCTGGGTCCTGACGTCGTCGGCCAGCTATCTCCCTCACCGAGTCCTGTTGCACCCGCATCGTGGACGGGTTACTTTGTGATGGTCGAGGTCGGATTCCGGCAAGCGTCGAGACCTGATGACGCGGCAGCGCACAGCTGTCATGGTGCGCGGTATGCCGGCAATGGATTTTAGCGGAACTGTGTGAAGCACAGTTCCTGGATACGCCTAGTGAACCCCATCATGGTCGGTCAATTTGCCTGGGCCCCCAAGGCTTGAATCATTTGGGAGACTGAAACACCAACAGCCGGAGTAAGTCGAGAACACATCACCGTTGAGGTTGAGAGCATATCGACCACGTCCCACCTCCACGCGTTGTCTTCATCCCGCTCAGTACGACTCTCCCCGCGGGTGGAACGGACAACATTTGCGCACCCTCACGCAGAGTCCTCAAGGACGCCGTCGTTCGATGCTCTGTCATCCAGGTCAGCGGTAAGGGTCTTGCCAGCGATCACCTCTGATTTGCCGTTGCGATGTATAAAACATGGTCAACTCGCCGTACCAATGAACCGATCACGCCATCCTTGTCCCTCATCTTAACTTACAGACCATCAACAATCCATCACATCTCAAATCTCACGACCATCGGCCCTCTCGCAACTATGAAGTACACCTTCCTCGCTCTGCCCGTCCTCCTGGCACGGGCCTCTGCTGCACCCCAAGACCCCCAGGTGCCCATCTCAACCTCCATCACGACCCTCACCGTGACTGGCCAACCGGTCCCCGCTCCTACCGAGCCAATCCCCAACAGCCCGAATCCCGTCCCGGCGCCGGTCCCCTCTGGCCCGTCTCAGCCCACCCCGCCTTCCGGCGGCCCCCACTGCGTCTGCGGCGCGACCTACTGCGGCAAGGTCCTCGTTGGCTTTCAAGGTGTGTGACTCCTCTGTGCCCTGATACCACTAAGCATACCCTCACGAAGAAAAAGGAGAGGGGGAAACACCGTCTCTAATACACCAAGCTAGACTATACTACCGAACAGGTCGGCCAGGTCTACTGCTCCACCCCCGGCACGAACTGTGCCGCCGCTGCTCCGTCCCCTGAGTTCCTCGAGAACAACCTCTTCGTCTGCATCTGTCCACCGGACCAGAAAGAGGGCTCCATCATCGAGCTCCTCTGCTCGTGTCAAGGCCGCTGCAAGAACGACGAGCCGGACTTCATCGGCCGCTGCGAGACTCCATGCAATCTCGGGTGCGCTCCCGCGGCCTCGGGCTCGTCTTCGATCCCGGTCCCACTGCCTGTGCCTGTGCCGATTGAGCCTGCTCCCATCCCGAACGAGCCCGTCCCGGCCCCGGTCCCCCCTGTCCACAGACGATCGTGACGGGGGGTTCACGTTTTGTTGATCTTTGCATCGTCGAGACTGGGTATTATCTTCAAATCCTTCTTGTTGCTTGTTGGTACTTGTTGCGGGTCAATAAGCACTGAGCCAAGGGTCGCATTTTCAGCCGGTACCCCATGAAGGGTCTGGCTCCCACACTCTTTACGGTTTGGGTTGATGGGTGAGCGAGCATACGAAGGGACGGGGATGTCTTAGGCGGATGCGCTGCCCTCTGGGCAAACCACTCTCTCTAGGTTCAGATACCAACATTCTTTATTTTGACGTTTGTTGTCGCTGCCTATCCTGCCTGAACGAGTTCGTCGGCCTACGTCTGCGTCCAATGCCCAACGATCAATTCTAAGCACGAGATCAAGTGATGGTTGGCAACTTTTGCAGAAGCAATGAGAAAAGAAAACTCAACTTCGACGCATCAGCTAGATCACTCATCGGTATGTACAGTACCCGACCCACCAAAGAATGAGCATCATCATGAGAGTCAAGAAGGAAGAAGAATAAGAAGAATAAGAAGAAGATCGCCCACGCTGGAGAGCTCCCTGTAGATGCAGCGCCTCTAAAAGATGCTTCCCGAGTCAAGAAATGTATGCCACCGAGGTTGCGCTTTACGACGTTGCGCAAAGGAGATCTCTCTTCTCTCTCTGTCGGTCTCTCTCATTCTCTGTAGAATCTATGCTGTTCGGGCCTCGACGGCGGCCTTGATTGCTGCGGTGGGGAGGGAGGGAGTCAGCAGATGGTTCCGGCAGAAGATATCCAAAAAGTTTCTCACCTTCGGTGCTCACTTTGGCATCTCCGAAGAGCATGCGTGTTCCGGGCATGTAGAACATGGGGTTCGGTACATCGGCTGCCTCGAGTTAGCATTCCGTTCCGCTCACCACTCCTTTACTCGACCGAAAAACAACTACTCACCATAGCCGCTGGCCATGCCTCTCTTCATCACAATGACCTGCTTGCTCTTCCAAGCCTGCAGCACGGGCATACCGGCGATAGGGCTGCCAGGCTCCAGTGCGATGGGGTTGACGGTGTCGTTGGCGCCAATGACCAGCGTGACGTCCGTCTCCCCAAAGTCGTCGTTGATCTCGTCCATCTCGAGCACGATGTCGTACGGCACGCTCGCCTCCGCCAGCAGCACGTTACACTGCCCGGGCATGCGGCCGGCCACGGGGTGGATGGCGAAACGAACGTTGATGCCTTTGGCGCGAAGCATGCCCGTGATCTCGCTGATGGCGTACTGCGCCTTGGCGACCGCCATGCCGTACCCGACGACGATGATGACGTTCTCGGCGTTGACGAGCGCCTCGGCCGTGTCCTCGATGTTGGTCTGCGTCACGGCACCCTCCATCTTGTAGTCCGTCTGCGCCGGCGCCGATATCCCGCCGAACAGGACGTTGGTGAGCGAGCGGTTCATCGCCACGCACATGATGTACGAAAGAATGGAGCCCGATACGCCAATGAGCGCGCCAACCGTCGTAAGGAGCGGGTTGTCCAGCATGAAACCCTCCGCCACGAGCGCGAAGCCCGAGTAGGCGTTAAGCACAGTGATGACGACCGGCATATCGGCGCCGCCGATGGCCGCCGTAGTGGTGTACCCCTTGGCGAAGGAGAGGATGGTGTTGGCCGAGAGTGCCGCCGCGGCGATCATGGGCGAGCCGGGCGCCATGGTCACGAAGGCGCCCATCGTGGCGATGTTGGCCGTCAGCATGCCCGAGTTGATCAAGTGCTTGCCCGGGAGGACGATCGGGCGGGACGACATCTTTCCCGCGAGCTTGAGGAATGCGACGATGGAGCCCGTGAAGGTGATGCCGCCGATGAGGACGCCCAGGTAGCCCGTGACCAGGTGAAGCGTCCCGATGTCATCGATGTGCGCCATGACGCTTCCGATGGAGGTCAAGACGGCTGCCAGACCAACGACAGAGTGGAGTGCGGCAACGGTCTGGGGAAGGTCGGTCGGCGTAATGCGCTTCCCGATGAGGATGCCGGCAATGCTACCCAGAGCCGCGAGACCGCCGAACTGCGTGAGCACCTCTGGCGAGAAGCCGACGGCCAGCAACGATGCCAACACGCCGGAGCCGACTCCGAGCATGCCAAGCATGTTGCCCATGCGAGCAGTCGCCTGCGACGCCAAGCTGGAGAGGGAGCTGATGCACAGCACGGAGCTGACGGCGTAGCCGGCTTGGACGAGACCCGCTGTTCCGGTAGCTGCTGCGGCAATGTAGCCTCCGCCGAAGAGGGCTGCCGGGATGGCGTAGAGCCACGGGTATTCGGGGGGGTCAGTCGGCCGCTTGAACATGTCCAGCATGCGCTTTGTGAGGACGAAGCCGCCGGAAACGTTCACGAAGGCGAGCAGAACGGAGGCTGCGCCGAGGACCTGGGGGAAGGTTTGCGGGACATAGCCGCCGCCCAGGATGAAGAGACCGCCGATTCCGACCATGCCTGGACCGTGTTAGTCTTGTCTTGAACTTGCCGCCCGCGAGATTTACCTGAGATGGCGTTGGTGACACTCATCAGGGGCGAGTGAAGGGCTGGCGTCACGCCCCACACGACCCTGTAGCCGATGAGAGAGGCCAGAGCGAAGGTGAAGGCGTTGCCCATGAAAAGGGGACCAGTCATCTTGCCCAGGGCCAGGGCGGCTCCCATACCGGCCGTCACGGTGGCCACTTCGCGAGAGGTCTTCTGGAAAGGGGTCAGGGCGACGACCTCGGCTTCTTTCGTGACGGGCGGTGCTTGGACGGGCGCGGGCGGTGGGGCTTTCCGGGGAGGCGGCGGGAGCACGTCGCCCTTCAGAGTGACGATGGAACCGCGCACAACCTCGTCGGTGAGATCGATGCCGAATTCCTTCTCCCTGGGTGCCATGGAGAGGAGGAACTTGGTGACGTTGTTGGAGTACAGGGTCGATGACTGCGTCGGGAGTCTGGAGGGGAGGTCGGTGTAGCCTGATACCGTGAGCCAAGGCCTCTTTCTTTCTTTCTTCTTCTTCCTCTTGCAAATGAGGGCCATTCACGACTTACCAATGATCTTGACGCCCTTGTACGTATACAGCTCGCCGGGCTTGGTCTTTTCGCAGTTGCCGCCGGCTTCTGCCGCCAGGTCAACCACCACAGAGCCGGGCTTCATGACTTCCAGCATGGACTTCGTGATGAGCTTAGGGGCGGGTTTTCCTGGGATCAAGGCAGTGGTGATGATGATGTCGACCTCGCACGCCTGTTCGTAGAAGAGCTTCATCTCAGCCTCGATAAACTCCTTGCTCATTTCCTTAGCATATCCGCCGGCGCCGGAGCCGTCTTCCTTGATGTCGACCTCGATGAACTCGGCGCCGAGAGACTGCACCTGCTCCCGGGCTGCCGGACGCGTGTCGAAGCCTCGCACGATGGCGCCGAGTCTCCTCGCAGTGGCGATGGCGCTGAGTCCGGCAACACCGGCACCAATGACGAGCACCTTGCAGGGCGGGATCTTGCCAGCGGCGGTCACCTGCCCGGTCAAGAAGCGGCCAAAGTTGTTGGACGCCTCCAGGACCGCCTTGTAGCCGGCAATGTTGGCCATGGAGCTGAGGGCGTCAAAGACCTGGGCACGGGAGATCCGCGGGATGAGGTCCATGGCGAAGGAGGTTGCTTTCTGCGCGGCGAGCTTCTCGACCAGCGGCTTGTTCTGGGCGGGCTGCAGGAAGGATATGACGGTCTGGTTCTTCTTCATGAGGCCGATCTCAGAGGGTATCGGGCTGCGGACCTTGAGCACCACATCGGAGCCGGACCAGACCTGGTCGGCAGCGTCGACGAGCGTCGCGCCAGCGCGGTCGTAGGCCTCGTCGGGGAAGTCAGCCTCGGCGCCGGCGCCTCGCTCGACAAGGACGCTGGAGAAGCCCTTTTTGAGGAGGAGGGCTACGTTCTGCGGGGTCAATGCGACGCGTCGCTCGTTCAAGAAGACCTCCTTGGGCACGCCAACGGTAAGCTGAGCGTACGGCACGGAAGATGGCTCTGCGGTGGTGGAGTACGTCGCCGTGGCCACGAGGCTTGGAACTGAGGCGGCCGAGGTGTGCCGGACGAGCTGTAGAGGGCGGGAGGCGGCCGGGACGAGATCTTTCACCTGGCGGCCTCGCGCATGGCTGGATTGCCACTTGCGCTGGGCGTCGACGATGGACGCAGCCGGCGCAACATCTGATGCTAGGTGATCAGCATATTCGCGGGGGAGGAGGGTCCGAGGAGGTAATCGAGCTCGTCCGTAGCTTATTACCGGGAGATTCACTCACTTAGGCTGGCAGACCACGCGCGAGGAAAGAGCCGGGCGGATGCGTGTGAGGAACACAGGTTGTAGGCCAGAGCTGGCCGCAGGATAGAGGGATTCATCAGAGCGGCGGGGCTTTGGGATTGAGCATATCCAAGCTAATGAAGCCGGGGCGACGAGGCGGAAGGGCAGCGGTATCTCATCTGCTCGCAGCAGCCACTGCCGGGTGATGAACGACTAGTACTCGTATTTTTGATATTCGAGGGACCTCGGGTATTGAATGTCTGTCGATCGTGGCAAGAGAAAGAAACAGTTTGTGATGAGGGGGGAAGGGAAGAATACAAAGAAGGGGATAGGAAGAAAGAGAGTTGGGATTGACTTTGCGCCTAGAACGAGAGCAAGACACATATGACCTTGTCCGGTCGGTGTCACGTTCTCTGGCGGCGTCTCGATCTCTCCTCGTCCTTGTCCTCGCCCATTACTACTTTGAGCCCTTCCCCTCTCTAACGCTCCCACCCTTCACCGACCACCCGCTTGCGTACCCGTATCCTTGTTTTCTCCCACCCCAGGTTCATTGCATCCCCGGACGGGAAGTGCAGAATCGGCTCAAGCGTGTCGCAGATATCGCAACATGAGCTCCAAGCTCCTCCAATCATTACCCGACTTGGGTGTGTTTAGAGTAGTCGCCAAGTTACTTCACGCCACTCGAAGCTCCCTCTCTGCCTGGCTTCCCCTCATGTTGGATGGCTGACCGGGGAAGAGCACGGTGCGGTACTTCCGCTGAAGCGGCCTTGACGAACGACTGCGGGGAGAGGGAGAGAGGGATTGAGAAAGAGAAGCGGACATGGAAATAGTGCGTCACAGATGTTTGATGGTGGTGCGCCCGTGTGTGTGTGTGTGTGCACGCCAGCTTTGGGATTGTCGGATGTGGTATGAGGTGTTGGTGGAAGTGGCCTAGTGCATGCTTCCGTGCAGGGAAGAAGCTGCAGACAGGTGTTCTTGGCCCCCTCGCATTGCCCCTCTTCTCCAGTCCTTCCAGTGTGGGGTGTGGGGTTGAAGACGCTAAACTCGGCGCTAAAACATGGCAGACACTACCTTATACCCCCCCTGTTCAAGGACCTAACACGTCGTCGATAAGCCCGCGACAAAGCCCCGCGAGGTATTGCTACCTATTGTGCCTATTCGGCACCTCGTCAACTCACACATCGGGCCCAAAGGGAAAAATCTGTCTCATGTGTCCACGGTACCCACAATGCTTGCAGTTGGCAAGATGCTGCGTGACGCCGCCTAGACCACACACACCACCCCTGTTCTGCTCCGTGTTTGCGGTTTGCTGCCGCGTTCCGTTGGAAATGCGGGGGAAGGCCGGCTCGTTTCCAGGATGCATAGATATCTGCGTCCTCCGTAAGTCATTATTTTCGCAGTCGCAGTCGATTGCGTACATTAGCCGGACGGACGTTCATCACACAGCCACATAGTCCAGCAAGATGAACGGACGGTTCCGCATGGAAGAACTTTGGAACGCCTCTTCCCCCAACCAGCTGTTGAAGCATCCCATGTTTCCACGGACTTGTTAATGCCCAACACAGACAGGATACCCGCAGCTGCATGGCCTGTCTGTGCTTACTTGTATGCACAAGCAGAAGAGAAAGTATGTATGTATGCACCGGCTAGCTCGGATCATCTAAGGAAATCGATGTCTGTGTCGATGCGGCAGGCGAGCAGCCAATGGGGTTAGTACACTGCAAGGAGGGCAATGAGAGAGCCAATGTGAACCTTCGCGTTAAATTGCATGATTCTCACCTCTATCTGCAGAGTAGCAATGCTTGTCTCTTTGAAGCCATCGCTCATCTATACCCAGGCGGTTTATCCTGGCTGACATTGAATTCCGCGCCTCGTCCAAATTGCTCCCAGTGAGCCAATTCCTCAAGTGCCCGTATTCTAACACCGTAGAGTGAAATGTGTACATCATTTTTCTCGTCGTGTCCCCAATCCATCACCGTCCTACCACATGCTTCGACAGGCCTGCGGACTCACTGCAAGAACGAGTCGTCATCCTCCACAAGCCCCATCATCTGCTGGTTACTATAAAACCAGTCCTCCAACTGCGATGCGTTTCCCATCCACAGCATCTGGTTGAGTGGCACCAGGCCCGACCCGGTAGAGGTCATCCCCTCATCGCCGCCGCTGCCGCCGCCGCCGCCCATCGGGAGCTGGTCCGAACCGTCCGGGCCCCCCTCGGACGACTGCCCCGCGGACGGGAACCCGAGTGCCGTGAGATACTTGTCCATCTCCTGGCTTGCCTGCGCCTGCCCCGTCTGCTGTGAACTGTTGCGCATCTCGACATACCGGAACGCGACGTTGTAGAGGACCTGGAAGAGCCGGCAGAGTCTCGCCGACGCCTCGGTGAACTCTTTGGCGTCCTGAATCGACGCAACAAACCCTTGCAGTCGGGCCAGATCTGTAGCATCGCTCGTTTCCATGACCTGGCAGAAGATGACGATGAACGGCACGAACGGTGCGAAGAGGATAGTCCTGAAACGTCAGTTGTCATGTATGAGAGTGCCGGGGCGAGTTGACCCCGAAAAGGCAAAGTCAGTCGGCTTTACTCACCAATTCATATACATGGGAAACAGGTAGTAGCCGTCCTTGGCCATGATCGCCATGCAATCCTCGTGTCGCTTCAGTGTCGCCCTTGCGGCGCCGATGCACTCTGTACTAAAGGTGGTGGATGAGCCTGGGGGCGAGGGTACCGCCCGGTATATGATGGTGAGTAGCGACAATCTCAGCACCTCGTCAGAGACGTTGAAGAAATCCATCGTGTTTTGGCCGACGGCCTTGATTGCCGACTCCAAGTACTGTGCCTGCAGTAAGACCCGTCGTCAGTCTTGAGCCATGTCAAAAAGGATACTCGGGGCAACTCACGTGCGTCTCCTGAGTGCGATCCGTCACTTGCTGAAGCTCTGCCGCCAACCCCCGTGCGCGACCTTCACGGACTGAGCTCGACTGGGACAACGCCTCGGGGCTGTACAACAGCTCGTAGGTCTTGCCCTGGATCCTGGACACAATGACCCACAAGCAGAAGTAGCTCATCAGCGCACCGTGCATTTTGCTAGCACTCGACGGGTAGGGGACGGTGACGTCGTAGTCTGAAATTGTTGACGGGCGACCCAGGCGGAGGGAGAGCGACTTGTCCACAAAGTAGACGGACCAAAACAGGAAAATCTTGTAATCTTCGTCGTCAGGGTTGCCGCTCCTGACGGAAGCTATTCGGTGGTATCCGAGGGTCTGGCATAGCTGGGCCGAGGCCGTGTTCAACGTCCAGGCAAGGCTTGGCTTTGCCACTTCCATGGCGTGGTAGGCCTGGTCACCGTTAGCGATGCCGCAAAAAGAAAACCGCAGTAGATGGAACCTACGCCGAACAACAAGGCCACGATCATGTCCATGGTGGCTGGCAGGTGCAGAGGCAGGTTGGCCAACGCAGTCTCGAGGTTACTGGTGCAGAGGGTCCCCATTTTTGCATACTCCTCCTTGAGCGGCGCCGCCGTGGCCTTGTTTACGGACAGGTCCATGTAGAGACACTCCAGGCCGGCATTCACAATGATGAACTCGGCTTCGTTGAAATCGGCCGGTGAAAAGTAGACTTTGAGGACCAGGTCGGTGAAATGATCCGGGTGGAGGAAGTTGGTTACCCACTCCAGGCCAAGTGTTTTGTGAGCTGGCCAGAGTCAGCATGAAGCACAGAGATTGTCTTTGCAATCGGTTTGAACACGCCTTTTGCCTCGCGGATAGCGTTGACGGCGGACTGCACCGGGGGCATTTCACAGTCGCCGAGAGCAAGCCTAGCTATGGGTCTGGCGTGGGGATATGTCAGCTCGTGGATGGCCGGTTGCTGCTTCAGCGCGTCGACCAGAGAGTGAAGGGCGTCAAGCGTCTCTCGCATTTCAAGGACGGAGGAGTCATCCCCGACGGCCTTTTGGAGGAAATCGTGGGCAAAGATTGACTGGGCTGTCATGGATGACTCCCCTTCCACCATGGGGTCGCTCGTCTGGACAGAGTTGGCATGGCTGGCAGGCGTCGAGATGGACGAAGCGACGGTTTTCGGCTGCAGGTAGAGCGGTTTCGGTGCGAAAGTCGACGTGTCCGGGGGTTTGGATGTTGATGTTGCTGACGGTACAGGAAAGTGGAGTTTGAGGTCTTCGAGGAGGCGGACTACGCCGTCGAGTCGGCGGTCTATCAGGTCGATCTTCTTCTCACTGAACAGGTGAGGATAAAAACCACCAGGAAAAGGGCACGAAAAGACGAACTATTGGGGGGTAATGAGAATGCGAGTCCTCTTTTCTTTCGGCTTGAGTCCCGAGGTGTTCTTGCACTCGATGCCGGCATGTTGGCAGTGAGCACAGGGGTCTTCCCTATCACAGCGAATCTGGAGCAACACAGTCAGCCCTGTGAAATGCGCATACGAGCATCCGGCATTCTAGACTGAGAAGAGGCGTCGGTTGAAAGGGGGGGGAGGGTGTTGTCCGTACCTTGCGTGCACGACAAGCATCACACTGCACAACGGTTAGCTCGGACGATCTCAGCATGATAGGCTCATTGCGGGGACTTGCCGCTCGTTTGATGGGAAGGTTGGAGCCGCCGGCAGAGGTACTCGGGCCAGGGACGGCAGACGACGATGCGGGATCCATCACGGCGGGTGAAATGGTTTTCGAATCTATGAGGCATCTATCGATAGATGATGTCTACAATGTGGGTGAGTAGGTCGTGACTAAGGGGCCGAAGGGAGCCGGCGGGCCGGGCGAACAAGATCCGGATCGGGGCCTTGCACAGCACGGGATTGGTGAAATTGCCAAGACAGAGCCCGGAGAATGGCACAGTCGGGACCCGAGCAAAACGGAAGCGAAAGAGTGGGCGTGACAGTTCGGAACCAGGCCAGGAACAATTAGTCGGCGGGAGGGACGCGGCCGGAGGCTACTAAGAAGGACGGGAGCGGAGCGCGCGGAGTCCGCACTTGAAGGATTTTGCGCCGAGCCTTCGCCGCGGTATCCAGGCGGCTGCCAGGTCGCTGAGCTTATGTGGCAATGTTCTTGGAACTAGCGCGTCGGCTATTGGGGTTGATGGTGTTTGGATCTGGGGCGGAGTATAGCTATCTGCAGTAGGTATCGGCAGTCAGAAGAAGACAAGCAGCAGTATCGTGTTCAGAAAGAGGTTGATCAAGGGACCATGATTACAGAGCCACTCAGGGGTTCATCAACCTTACATAGGCAGGTACATCACCTAGGTAAAAACAGGTACCTAGTTAGGTGGATGCTCTGCAGGGCCGGGCCATGCTCAGGTCGGGCAGGCGGCTGTTGCCTGTAACATAGGGCTAGTTCACATTGTTCTAGAGCGGTAATTTGTCAGTTTACGGAGTGTATAGGTCGACAGGCGAACCGGGCGCTACGGCGTAGTCTATTCAAACGTATCCCACCGGCAGAGCTGGGATGTCGTTGCTACACACTACTTACCTAGTAGGCATCTAGGGTGCGCGGGGGACTGTCCATACAAGTGCCATTTGATATGTGTCTGAGAATGGGCAGAGAAAGATATGCAACTTGCGACACAGTCGACGAGGCCGATGACGACTTTTAAAAGTTGGGAGTTGGACCAAAAGGTTTCTCGACTTGCCTATTCGCTCTCTGCCACAACAACTCTGATCTTGCATGTTTTGTTCCCTATTCCCCAGTGTCGACGACATGTTGCTTTGGAGCTGATGGGTGGCTACGACGACATCGGCCACGACGCGCGTCGTAGTGTATCAAAGAAAAAACATGCAGGGCAAGGCCGAGAAGCGGACGGCGAAAGAGTCAACCTGGTTACGGACTTTTGGTCCTTTGGTCCTCCGATCATTCAGTCATTCAGTCACTACACGCACTCTAGAGACTCTCGCAACCCGAGAGCACCGCGCTCCATTAAATAAAGACACCCGCGGAGGGTAAAAATGGGACTTGATAGGCCAGCCAGAGAGCTCAGAGAGCCCCGCGGCCGCCGTCGGTCGCCCGCCAAGATGATTTCGACCAATCATCTTCAGGGCTCGGGTGACGCACAGGTAGACGGCGCCTTCAATGACGGAGCTGGAGACATTGGCAATCAGTCAAATTCGCGAGTGCGTCGCAAACGCGGTCGAATGTATTCAGATTTGCAAATGTAAAGTCTCGGATAGGCATACCTTTTTTCGCTTTGAACTTGATACAGAAAGAAAACAGAATCCATCTTCATAACACAACCCCTTCGTCTGGTCTGTCCGTCCCATATATCCCACTCGAGATTCCGCACGATTCTCAGCCGAGAACACACGCCATTCATGATCCAGTCGTCCAACCTTACCTCTTCTACCTTAGGTTTTGCACTTTAAACTATCTACATAGCCACCTGTATTCGAAACCCACCAGATCCTGGCCACCACGGCCCTCCGAAATAGCGCCCATCCACCACAATGGGGGCCGACTCCGAGAAAAGGGAGCATCCCCCCGCCGCCGACGCTCTCGCCGCGACAAGCTCACCGGACGAAGCCGTAAAAGACGAGGGCGGCGCATTCAAGGCCTACTTGGTATGTTGTCACAACGTTTGTCATATCTTCGTTTGTTAACGCCGCTGATGCAGCGCATCTTCACATTCGGGGGTCCGTTTGAAAAGTTCCTCCAGGTCGTCGCCCTGATTTGCGCAGTGGCTTCCGGTGCTGGTATCGCCCTCCAAAACTTGATCTTTGGCACCTTCGTCACCACCATCCAAGATTTCACCACTGGAAAAGCTTCCCCCGAACACTTTCGCGGTGAGGCCGCCAAGCTCGCGTACGTATCTGTACTCATAAGTCTTAAAATGAAATAAACACTACACTAACAACCGAGAAGCCTATACTTCGTCTACCTGGGCATCGCAAGATTCGCCCTTTCCTATGGCTACATCTCTCTAACAACCTTCTCTGCTTACCGCATCACCAAGAACATCCGCCATAAATACCTTCACGCTGCCCTTCGACAAGAGGTTGCCTTCTACGATGTTGGCTCCGGAGGCTCCATTGCGACCCAGGCCATTTCCAACGGACGTCTGATTCAGGTCGGAATCGCCGAGAAGCTTGCCTTGACATTTCAGGGGCTGTCCGTCTTCCTCACGGCGTTCATCATCGCCTTCATTACCCAATGGAAACTCACACTCATCGTCCTCTGCATCGCGCCCCTGCTCTTGGTTGTCATGGGCGTCGTGTCGACGATCGAGGCTTCCATCGAGACCAAGATCCTCAACATCTATGCCCAGGCTGGCTCTCTCACCGAGGGCATCCTCTCGAGCGCCCGTACCATCCACGCCTTCGAAATCCGGACGAGACTGGTCCAGAAGTTCGATGAATTCCTCCAAGATGCTCACCGCCTGGGAAACAAGAAGTCTCCCCTTTTCGGCGTCCTCTTTTCCTTTGAGTACTTTGTCATCTACGCCGGCTTCGCCCTGGCTTTCTGGCAGGGCATCCACATGCTGAACCGTGGGGAGATTGCCGAATCTGGAGACATCTTTACGTATGTGTCGTTGACGGAGTCGCTGAACGCTGGCTAACCTTCACAGCGTCCTCTTGTCGGTGGTCATCGGTGCCACCAGTTTGACTATGCTGGCACCTTACATCATCGAGTTCACCCGCGCTGCGTCGGCCGCCGCCCAGCTCTTCAAGCTCATCGACCGGAAATCCGAAATCGACCCATTCGACAAGTCTGGCGACCAACCTGCCGAGACCGTCGGTGTTGTTGATTTGGAGAACATCACTTTCGAGTACCCCACTCGTCCCGGAGTCACGGTCCTGAACAACTACTCCTTGCATGTGCCCGCGGGCAAGGTGACAGCGCTTGTGGTAGGTCTGACTGAGCCTGGATTGTTTATTCGCATCTGACGGTTGGTCTCTTCTAGGGATCCAGCGGCTCTGGCAAGAGCACAATCATCGGCCTGATTGAGCGATGGTACAACCCCCAGGCCGGCACCATCAGGCTTGATGGCACGCCGATCGAGAAGCTCAATCTTAATTGGCTAAGACAGAATGTTCGCCTCGTTCAGCAGGTACGTGCAACCGGCCCCGAGATACTCGGCTCATGCTAACGTAGTCTTGTACCTAGGAACCTGTCCTCTTTCAGGGAACCGTATTCGATAACATTGCCAACGGACTGGTTGGAACCCCATGGGAGAGCGCACCCCATGAGGAGCAGCTGCGCCGCGTGCAAGAAGCTGCCAAGATCGCGTTCGCTCACGATTTCGTCTCGCAACTCCCCGAGGGCTACGAGACTATGATTGGCGAACGTGGAGGCCTCTTGTCGGGTGGTCAGAAACAGCGAGTTGCAATCGCTCGCAGCATCATCTCGGAACCGAAGGTGCTCCTCCTGGACGAGGCCACCAGCGCCCTTGACCCCCATGCCGAAGGTGTGGTGCAACAGGCGTTGGACAAGGCATCTGAAGGCCGAACGACCATCGTTATCGCTCACAAGCTGGCAACAATTCGTAAGGCGGACAATATCGTCGTCATGAACAAGGGCATCATAGTTGAGCAGGGCACCCACGATGGACTCCTCGGCCAGAACGGGGCCTACACTCGTCTTGTGAGGGCGCAGAACCTGAGTGTTTCCGATGAGGAGTCCGTCACCGAGACGGATGAAGAGGAAGAGAACGCCCCCAAGGAGAACGTTGAGCTCACCAAGACCATGAGCCGCTATCAAACCACGGACCAGACACGCATGGAGATCCAGAAGGAGCGGGACAACTACGACCGCCACAAGACGGTGGGCCTAGTCAGCGTCGTTGTTCGCATGGTGCGCGAGACTCCGGAGCTGACGTGGGCTTACCTTTGGACCCTCATTGCTGTGGTTGCTGCCGGTACGTCTTCTAAACAAAATCTTGACTGGTATGGTGGTGTTATCATGGTTTGCTAACACTACACAGCTGGCGCATTCCCCGGCCAATCCTTGATTATCGCGAACCTTGTCGACGTGTTCACCCTGACGGGCTCCGAGATGATAACGAAGGCCAACTTCTTCTCCCTGATGTTCTTTGTGTTGGCTCTCGGTGTGCTGGTCTGCTACTTCATCATGGGTCTGGCGACCAACACCATCGCCCAGGGGCTGAACCACAAGCTCAGAAAGCAATGTCTCAACGACTTTCTGCGTCAAGATCTCCAGTTTTTCGACCGCAGAGAGAACAACACGGGCGCGCTGGCAAGCAGGCTCGAGTCGAACCCCCAGGCCATTCTGGAGCTCATGGGATTCAATATCGGCCTGATCCTGATTTCGACCCTCAACGTTGTTGCTTGCAGTATCTTGGCCATCGTCACCACATGGAAGCTTGGATTGGTCGTTGTTTTGGCTGGCCTACCACCCCTCGTGAGTGCTGGCTACATCAAAGTCCGCCTTGACGCCAAGCTCGACGCCAGCACTTCTAAGCGCTACTCTTCTAGCGCTGCTATTGCGTCCGAGTCGGTCACGGCCATCAGGACGGTGTCATCCCTGGCCATCGAGGAGAGTGTCCTGAAGAGGTACACCGACGAGCTGGACCACGCTGTCTGGGCGTCGACTGCGCCGCTGTTCATCATGACGATTGCCTTTGGCCTGACACAATGTATCGAGTACTTCTTTATGGCTCTCGGTTTCTGGTTGGCATTCCTCCCTTGATCTTTGGTTTTCCAAGTTCTAACAACACGCGAATTAGGTACGGCTGTCGGTTGCTTTCGTTCCAGGAAATCACCATGTACCAGTTCTTCGTCGCCTTCATGGGAACATTCTTCTCGGGACAAGCTGCTTCTCAGCTGTTCCAGTACTCAAGCAGTAAGTAAACAACTCCAATGAGGATGAGCGGACCCGGTTTGACTCTTGTTAGGTATGACCAAGGGCATCAACGCCGCGAATTACCTCTTTTGGCTGCACGACCTGCAGCCCACCATTCAGGAGACACCGCAGAATCGAGATGCTGCGCCCGAGGCTGGTAGCGCGCTCGGTTTTGAGCAGCTTCGCTTCTCGTACCCTCTGCGGCCTGAGACGCATGTTCTCCGCGGGCTCGATCTCGAGGTGAGTTGAAGTAAGCAAAAACACAGTGGTGCTTTAAGCTGACGGCGAAACAGATCAGCAAGGGTCAGTTCGTCGCCTTCGTGGGCGCCTCCGGGTGCGGCAAGTCCACAATGATCGCCATGCTAGAACGCTTCTACGACCCGACGACCGGAACGATCCGCGTCGACGGCGACGCCCTTTCGGAGCTCAACCCCCGTCTATACCGTCGGATCGTCGCTCTTGTCCAGCAGGAGCCGACTCTATTCCAGGGTAGCATTCGCGAAAACATTGCGCTCGGCATTGACGCCGAGTCCATGACCGACGTGCCGGATGCGCAGATCGAGATGGCCTGCCGTGCGGCCAACGCGTGGGATTTTGTCTCGTCGCTTCCCGAGGGCCTCGCGACCCCCTGCGGCAGCAGCGGCATGCAGCTGTCCGGTGGTCAGAGGCAGCGAATTGCCATTGCGAGAGCGCTCATCCGCAACCCAAGAATTTTGCTGCTCGATGAAGCGACGAGTGCCCTCGACACTGAGTCGGAAAAGATTGTGCAGCGCGCCCTCAACGAGGCAGCCCGTGACGGTGAGAGAATCACAATCGCCGTCGCCCATCGACTATCCACTGTCAAGGACGCCGACATGATCTGCGTCTTCTACGGGGGTAGGATCGTAGAGAGGGGCACGCATTCGCAGCTTGTGGCCAAAGGTGGCATGTACAAGCGAATGTGCGAGGCGCAGAATCTTGAATAGGCGCATTCTCGTACGCAGCATTATGAGATGAGCGCCCGGGAGGGGGATGGGGGTCCTTTTACATTTGATTTGGAATTCGGCGCACGCTTCTTCCGTGCATAGAGAGTATGGCGTTGGGAAAGAATTGTGAAGCATCTAGATGGGCTACGCAACTCCACTAAAACACCATACTACCTACTACTAGTGTAATATTTAGACAAGAGATTCGTCTACTACGCCCGTTACAGGCAGGAGTGCTGCCTCCCTTGAAACTAGTCGTGCCGTACAAAAGGCCCCTTCGAGGGTTGCAAGTTTTTTATCAGGCATCACGGTTATCCAACCGACGACGAGAAGACAGAAGGATCACGTGTCCGGCTATGAAATGCATGCCCTTCCTGTACACATACAAGTCAGCCATCAATCAGCGACGGACTGATGATGGGCATCGGTAACTCAAATCTGTGTTTGGGTAAGCAGTACATAGTACTCGAATCAAACCCTCGCAGTTTTTCTCGTCGGCTCGCTCTTCAACCAAAGGGAAGGGTCCCCTTCCCGGGTCTCCGGCACCTTCGGTCGCTTTCAACCTGGCCGAGGCACACCGGTCTGGGCGGCGACCGATTCGTAGCAGCATTAAACTTTGCAAAGTTCGCCATGTCGTCCAATAGCCAAGAAAAAGCTTTTCGAATCTTGGCAAAACCTACTTCCCGAAATCTTATCGGACGAGCTCGACCGTTTGCTTCTTGGCGGTTGCGCTGTCGACTTTTTTACCTGGGTAAGGTAGGTAGGTGCCAGCAACAAAGTCCGAAATGTGTTCCGCAGACCAAAACATCTATTGTGATGACCAGCCATTCTAGCTTTTTCCCCTATCCCTTTCTTCATGGATCATCTTGGTTCATGCAAATGCACTCCGACGATTACGATTTCTACACAATCTCCCAGACGAGGTGGCGAGCTTGGTCCCCCAAGACTCCCGCACCCTCTTCCCCCTCTGAGCATCGCACCCTGGTCTCCAACTTACACGACAAGCAGCCAATCAGAGGCCTCAATTCGCCCACGAGGTTAACATCAACGGTGACGGCAGATTCCTCCGGGCCACAATATCACAACTCTCACGCTGAACCATTTCTTGACAATTCTGGCGGCCGCCCCACGAAATGACCGGAATTGACAACATTGACGAATCATGGTCTTTTTCAGCAAACCCGAAGGCTTTCTGAGCTTTCGTGTCTCTCTTGACCTGCAGCGCCAAGCCAACGCCACATGACGCCGTTCATCTCTTCTACCCTCGACACCCCACGCTTCCAGGCTTCATCCCCCAAACCGGCGACCGACGACGCAGCTTCTCTCTTGCTGTCCCTGGCATCATCTCCGCCCTTAGTCGTCGACAAGAGCCTTGGCATTGGATCGCCGAGATGCCGAGCCCTCAACTCGCTCAAACACGTGCCTCTTGCGCTCACAATGAGCCGTGAAGTTGCATCCAGTTTCCTTCGTCCCAGTACCCTGTCACCAACGCCGTCATGATATCGGCCTATCCGTCCATTCGCGAGCCAATTGCATGTAAATACTAGGATTCGGGCGACGGAAGTCACACCCGACGCGTTGGTCCAAAGTTCCTCCAGCTAGGGGGTGCTACGTGCAACCTGCAGTTCTCATCCCGGCTTCTGCGATCCTTGGCTCACGAATGCGAGGATCCTCGAACCGAAAGGGGAAAAAAATGATATTCATGCAGCGAACAATTGCATGGCGCTCCGGGATGGGTCTTCGGCGGGGGTTACACTCGATTCACATGGGACAGACGAGCTTTGCTACTGCTGCTGGTAGTATTTATGTATATAAGCTCTCCGCCTGCAGTAAGCTTCTCTCAAGCTCGGAAGCTCTGTCGTCCTTTCTCTGACGCTTCACCGTTCGTCCCGACTTCATTGGCAGTTAATTCACCGCGGTCGGATCAACATGATGGCAAAGCTCGGCCCTCTCGCAGTCTTGGCTGCCTCGCTGTCCCTTGTGTCGGCGCAGACCTACCAGCGACTCGGAACCTGCCCTGACCTTGGTTGCGTCTTGCCGCCCGACCAATCCGACTTCCTCCCTGGCCAGCTGTTCGATCTCCGTGTTGAAGTCCATGCACCCGTTAACGGCTCCGAGGCTTTTAACAACGGCGTCCCTGATGAGGCTTTCACGGTCAACATCGCCAAGGAGGGTGCCGAGGCCAAGAGCTTGACGGACTTCTTCGACCTCGAGGAGCCCGAGCTCGAGAAGTGGTCGTTCGGTTGGTACGAGGACCTCTATGCCGAGGATGCGAAGCAGAAGAGCGTTGTGAACGTGGCCTCCAAGATCTGGCGCCACCTTGCTCTGTACGAGCCCGGCAACTACGAGGTCACTCTCAAGTACTACGACGGCAAGACCACCACCGCCAACTGGGTCGTGCGGCCTCTGGCGACGGAGAAGAAGGCCAAGAACGTCATCTTCTTCATTGGCGACGGCATGACGACCAACATGGTATGTCTGACCCCGTGCGACCGTCGTGCCAGCGGCGGCTTCTAACACATCACAGGTCACTGCGGCCCGTCTCCTCGGCCACAAGAGCATCAACGGAAAGTACCAGACCAGCCTGGCTCTGGACAAGTTCCCGGTCATCGGCCACCAGATGACCCACTCCATCGACAGCTACATCACCGACTCCGCGAACTCTGCGTCTGCGCTGTACTCTGGCCACAAGAGCACCGTCAACGCCATGGGGTGAGTGGTTTCGATGGCACTTGATGGCCTTTCCTAACTGACTGTGTTAGTGTCTACGCTGACTCGTCCCCTGATGCCTTTGACGATCCCAAGGTCGAGACTATCGTTGAGCTGATTCACCGTATCTGGGTATGTTCGCGCTTCTTTTTGGATTTGACATCATGTACTGACTTTCTAGGGCTCTGCTTGGGGCGCCGTCTCCACAGCCTTCATCGCCGACGCCACTCCCATCGCCCTGACCGCCCACACTCGATCCCGCTCCCTGTACGGACCCCTCATCGAGCAGGCCCTCAACGGTGTCACAAACTATACCTGGACCAAGATGAACGGCCCTGACGTCTACCTTGGTGGCGGTGCCGAGCAGTTCTACCCTGGCAAGGGCTCTTACCAAGGAAAGGACTACTACGAGGAGTTTGCCAACAAGGGCTACACCGTCGCCCTTAACAAGACCTCTCTCGAGGCTGCCGATGCCAACGAGAAGATTCTCGGAATCTTTACCCAAGGCAACCTCCCCGTCTGGCTCGACCGCAATGTCCTCACCGAGAACCTGGCGAAGCTCACCAACGACCCTACTGGCAACAAGAGCGCTGCCACTGACGTTCCCGGCCTCAAGGAGATGACCCTCAAGGCTGTCGAGACCCTTCACAACCGCGGCGGCGATAAGGGTTTCTTCTTGATGTCTGAGGCTGCCTCCATCGACAAGCAGATGCACTCTCTCGACTACGACCGCGCCCTCGGCGACCTTCTCGAGCTCGATGACACCGTCAAGGCCACCATTGAGAAGCTTGAGGAGCTCGGTATCCTCGACGAGACCCTGGTCGTTGTTTCTTCCGACCACGGCCACGGCTTTGAGTACGTTGCCTCGTTCATCCTTTTGATTCTAAGCTGACCTTCAAAGCGTCTTCGGAAACGCAGACACCAAGTATCTCGCCGAGCAAAAGGACGACCGCACCAAGCGCAAGGCCGTCGGCGTCTACGCCAGCTCCGGTCTGTCCCAGTACACCGTCGAGCAACCCGGTGTCAGCTACAACACCGGCCCCAACTTTCCCCTGAACTGGAACCCCCGCTACGCCATCGCTGCCGGGTTCGGTGCCAACCCGGATCGCCGTGAGGACTACCAGCTCCACGAGTCGGCCCGCACCCCCGCCGTCGCGGCCACCAACACCTCCGACTACTACGCCAACCCCAAGGATGCCGTCGACGGTTTCGTCGTCAACGGCACCCTCCCCACCAACGAGGCCCAGGGTGTTCACTCGCTCACCGACGTTGCCGTCTGGGCTCGCGGCCCCTGCCAGGAGACCTTCGGCGGTACCTACAACAACATTGACATCTTCTACAAGATGGCCAACTGCCTCGGCCTCGCGCAGCCGCGCAACGGCACGGCCCCCGGCTGCGGCGGTGCCAGGCGCAGACGAGCGCTCCAGGCTTAGACGTGATGTGTTTTAGACTACAAAAGCATTGCGGGCGGTGTTGGGTGTTGAGTTTTGGGTGAGTGTTGAACTTTGGTGATGGCATTGCGTCTTCGGGAGGTAGATATTTCACCACAATGGCTCGTCTGGTACTGTTAAATCTTAAAATACAATACTATATTATCAGTCGTGCTCAGATTGTTGTAAAATGAGTTCCCGCATTCTACTGCCAGAGCACATATGGAAAAGCAGCTTTGACTACAGACTGTACATCTGTTTAGGCCCATGTTGAGCCACTTGTAGGTAGCGCTTTTCACCAGGTTGGTTGTATGTTTGATAGAAAGTTGACGGTGTAGCTATTGAAATGGATCAGGGGCTAGCTATTGGAAAGCATATTCTTCAGAACCATTCTAGATTGATATCATTGCGCATGCGCGGGAGATTTGAACCCACCACGCGGTCGAGATGCTCGCTGTCTGATAGTCCAGCCGAGCATTTATTTGCTTGTTGTCTGATTGCGTCCCCGTCGGATCTCATCTGGGCGTCGGCTGTTACGCCTGCGCCAGGGTCGATCTCCTGCAGCAGCAGCTCCGACACAGGATGGGATGGCTTGTACGGAGGCCCAACTACTATAGGAGACTGTGTTGTGAAAAGACGAGGCACAACTGCGTCGATTCCACGTCCAGGTTGACTGCGGTACACATCATACTGAAGAATGTGGCTCCGCTTCGATGCCACACATCGGTCCCCGCCCCGGCCCCGAGCAGCCGCGGCTCCGGTCCACCATAGATAGCTCTGGACCCGAGACCACCCCGGCTGATGGCCTATCCGACGTCTTCTCAGCCTCGATCAGAAAGCAGCCAAGCCTACTTCTCAGCAAGCCTCTCCAGGATTCCCATGGCCTCTTCGTCGTCGACCTGTCCCTCCTCGCACTTGCCCGTGTAGCAGCTCGAGTGTGCCCACACCCCGTCCCCCAACCCGTCCACCACCTCCCCAACGTTCTCTTTCCTCACACCGCCGCCAATAATGACCTCCAGCTTCCTCGCCCCCGCGCTCGCCTCGCGCACCACCACCTCCAACACCTTCCGGTTCGCCGCCGCCGTCCCCGGCCCGCCCGAGGTGAGAACCCCTTGAAACCCGCACGCCACCAGGTCCCTTACCCCCTTCTCGACGTCTCCTTCCTCTCCAGAGCTGATCACTTCGTCAAAGGCCCGGTGGAAAGAACAGGCCAGCCCACCCGCGGCATCGACGAGCCTTCGGTTGGCCTCGACGTCGACCGCCAACGCCGCGCCGTCCCTCCTCAGCGCGCCGAACACGAACCCGTCGCCCCGGTCGGCCCGTAGCGCCCCGCGGAAGGCCTCGACGTCGCTCGCCATCGCCGCGAGCTCGTCATCTCCGTAGACAAAGTCCACGTCGTCGGCCGGCTTCCCGCGCGGCCGGATCATGATCCGCAACGGCACCGTGAGCCATTTCGTCACGCCCTCGAGGTCCGCCAGCGTCGGCGTCGTGCCGCCGGCATGATAACTTCCGCGCGCATTGAGCTCGATGCGCTGCGCGCCGAGGGCCTGGGCGTGCAACACTGAAGAGGGCGAAAAGACTGGTATTTCAAGGTTGATTGGCATTTTTTCTGGATGGTTTGGGTGTCGCTGGCCGAAATTACTGTTGGTTGGTTACAGGCGAGGTTGAGATGAGTTAGCTAGAAAAGAAAGCATGGCCCTGTAATGTTTCTTTAACGTCTATTAGGGGGGGTCCAGATTGCAACCCAACACTTCGATTGGAAGACAGACCGCTTTTAAACCTCGTAGAAACCCAGTCTTGCTCAATTCCAATATTCGTCCTTGACACCCTTGCTTCCCCTTCGCTTCCCCTTCGCTCGGACGGTAGTCCCAACATCAGATCATGCCGTCCTTCCTCGCTACTTTTCTTGTCAGTATCCACCACGAGAGACTCTTGTCGTTCGAGTTTCCTCGGAAAGCTTAGTCACTGTGCATTTTCTATTAAACTTGAGACATGGGATAAAGGGAAAGGAGGCGTTACCTCAACAACAAAACATGTTTGATCAACGATGCTCGATTCCTACGGGCATTAACTCTACTAGGCCTTGGGTGACCAGGGTCCCTCTATGAATGCGCGCTCTCTTCGAAAAGATCATGATGGGTATCTCTCTCTGGCCGTAATGCCCATTAACCTCATCCAAACCCCCGACCCAAACTAAATCCATCCAGGCTGACCAGTCTTGGCTCATAACGCAAATGTTCAATCAATAATTCTCTCCAAACGTGTCGTCTTCCCAACCACAAACGTCGATTAATCAACGGGCCCTTTGACAAGGGCTATATCGCCGATTATAAGACCTGTTCTGGCTCAGGGAGACATACGCACGCCCCAAAAGATACTGTCGCCTAACAACTAGGCCCAGTGATGAGCGGGAGTCTCGGACGGCTTGATCTCTTCGCCGAGCGCAGCCTCTAGCTGTCCGTCATGCTCCTCCGCGAGGATCTGGGGGCTGTTCGAATGACTCCCCGCGTGTCTACCCTGGCGATGGCCATAACGAACAGGCTGCCAACTACCCGAAGCAGAAAATGAGTGGCGCTGGGGGTACTCGGGGACGGATGAGTCGTAGCCGTGATTAGACATAGAGCGGCTCTCGGAACTTCCATGGTTAGGCGCCATCAGGCCAGATTCACGACCGTAATAGCCAGCTGGCGAGGAGGTACGACTCTCATAGCTCTCACAGTTGGCTGCCATGGAAGGAGAGTTGCGGTTAAGCAAATGCCAATCTTGAGCATCAAAGAATTGGTTGGCCATTAACTGTCGGGGCGCATAGTCCACCTGAGGGTGAGGGACGTGAGGATGGCTATGAGATCGATCGTATAAGCCCATCGGATGACTCTGGGCGAACTGGGAGTGGCCATGGTTCTCGGGGTACGGCTGGAAGTGCTCGTTATGGTAGCCATGGTTCCGGTGCGTCATAGAAGGAACCTGGTCACCAAACTCCATCGGCGTATAGTAGTGCTGCACAGAATGGTGGTTGTCCGGAACCCCATAGTAACTAGTGCTCTCTTGTGGAATCTGAGAATGAACACGGCCACGCCGCTGGAGTCTGTCTCCCTCGTATGGATGAGCTCGGTGGTTGCTTCTGCGCTTGGGAGCTTTCAAGGGCGCTTTTGGGAGAGGCGATTGCTCAGCAGGCGGCCGGCTCGGCATGCCAGGAACTGCACTGTGTGGCTCCAGGTCGGCAGAGGGGGCTCGGCTGTTGGTGCGATAGGTGCCCTCAAGAGTCGAACGCTCGGCGGACAGAAGCGCTTGGATTGGCATGTGCGGGAAAAAGTCACCGTAAGAGCTCATACTGGCTGTGGGAACTCGATGACCCTCGAAGGTAAGGCGCTCAGCAGGCAAAGGAGCCTGAACTGAACTGCTGGGGACATACTTGTTGTAATGGCCCATGCCAGCATCGAGGATGCGACCACTCTGGTGTGGAAAAGGGGAATCTTGAGAATGACCATCCTTGGCGGGGAACCGAGTGAAGAGCCGGGGTTTCTTGTCACCATTCACTGCATCCTCCTCGGAGTCATTCTCGAAATGATCCTCAACCTCGGTAGTCTCGTCAGTGTGGTAACCGAGGCCGTTTTCGACCTGGCTATCGGCGTCCTGGCTCTCGTTGACGAAGGTCGTCGCATCATCACTGTCATAGTCGAACTCGGTCTCCTGGGCCTTTTCCTCTTCCCTGGCCTTGTTGGCCCTTTTGACGGCATTCTGATACTCGCGCACAAAAATCCCAGCGTTGGGCGAGACGCGACTCTTCTCAATATTTTGGAAAAAGTGCTCAACTGGATCCATGTTAGCAAATGTGTGGTGAACGGGATATGGCTGGCTTACATAGACCGAGATGAGTGTAGGTGCGCTTGGCTTTGATACCCATGATGGACTGCATCAGCGGGGCGAGTTGCTCCCAGTTTTTGACGTGCGCGGGTCCGTTTCCAATCCGCTTCTGGGACTGTGGCACGATGACACGCCAGAAGACGCGCTCCTCGTCGACTGACCAGACTTTACCGCCCATTTTATCTGTCGGGTGTGAGTGATATGGGTAAGTATGGAGGTAAGAATGCTGGTGAGCAAAGGTAGAGTAAGAAAGCTATTGAGTAGTAAATAATGTGATCATGGATTACCCTAACGGCCAGGAATTATAGTTAAATTACTGACCTTGGTAGTGTGGACGAAGTGAATGAAGCCGAGATAATATAGACTTACTCTGAAGGATTGTACGTGAATGAATGATTCGAGCCCAGGATGGATTCGACTCGGTGATTCGAGAAGGAGCGAATGAATACTAGACGGTGGAAAAGTGACCAGGCTCCTAAGTATTTCTATTATAAACCGAATGAATTGGGCTTGAGTTGAGAGAAACAGGGAAAACCTAGAACCAAGTGCGTGTTGTATTAGGCTTCAAAGGTCTATTTTGAGACTGCTGTAAAAAGGTTGAAGTTTTATGTCCTTGGAGGACAGGTAGTGATTGAGGGTAGTCCAGTGAATTAGATAAGTAAGGAGCATGTGAATGTGCAGACGATTGCCTAAGGGATGCGACGAAAGTGGCTTTCTTGAACAAGACGGAAGTAGTGAAAGGGTAAGTAAGAGCAGCAGGAGACAAGGATGCCTACCTAGAGAGGCAAGAGTAATATCAGGAATCAGGACGGAAGGAGTGACAGGACGGAAAGAGTAACAAGACGGAAGGAGTAACAGGACGGAAGGAGCAACAGGATAGAAGGTGAAACAGGACGGAAAGAGTAACAGGACGAAAGGAGTGACAGGAGAGAAAGGGTGACAGGAGAGAAAGTGTAATAGGACAGAAGTAGAGAGTAGTACAAAGAACTAAGAGTAGTGTTAGACATAAGGAGCAATAGGATAGAAGAAAAAAAGGGTCAAGGGCAAATGTAGTTATGCAGTAAAAACACAAAAAATAGAGAAGAAAAGAATATACATAGATAAAGAACTACCACTTTAGATTTAGGTTTAGGTCTTCATAATTGCATAGTATACTACTTATTTTATCTTAAACCATTTAGAAATATATATCTACTAGAAGCCTCTAATTTATAGAAATATAAAGCAACAAAAAGTAAATTACATCTAGATAGGTTTTATTACTAACTTACAGTAAGAGTAATAATATAAGAAAGTAGTCTAAGATGTTGTAGGTAATATATACTTAGTAGGAGTAAAGTCTAGTAAGGAGGCAATATTCTAAGGTTAAGGTAATAAATAGAGTATTACAGTAAGAGCTATAATAGAAAGATAGAAACTATTAATAAGACATAAAAGTACTTTCTAAAGTACTAAGACATACAATAATACAATAGAAATTGTTGCTATAAGGTAAGACTTAAGACCTTACAGTCAGGGAACCTAAATGCTTGTCCTTTAAAAGTAGATAGAAAAATAATTAACACATTTAGCATGCTTCACAAAGCAAACCTCACCCACTGTGACCTAGCATTAGAGAAGCAGGCCATCGACTACCTACTCAAAGGGGCTCTGTGGCACTGGGGCCTGGCAGCCCCTGGCAGTCAAAGATGCAGCCAGACGCCATTCAAGTCTCGAGAACTAAACTCATTAGCAGACAGTTTTCAGTTTCCCAAGTGACTGACTTACAATGCTCTTCTTCTCAGCTGGTACTACGCCTTCTCTGATCCAAAACCCCCAGCCACCCATCATGTTGGCCAGCATCATGTCGGTCGTCAAGCGGTCACCAACGACGGCGACCTGGGATGGATGGGAGACACCCGTCTCGGGATGACTGCGGAAGTACTCCATGATCTCGGAGCCGCAGCCGGGCTTCTTCGTTTTGTGAGCAAGAACGGTGATTCCAGTTGCTTCTTCTAGTTCCTTGGCCAGCTTCAGCGAGGTGTCGTAGGATGTGGCTCCGGCGGTGTTAGACACAATAACCAGCCGGCGGCCGGGATACGCGGCCTTGAGCTGCTCAAAGCGTTCCTGTTGACGATGGTGAGTGGAAATGAAGGCGCGTTGAACTAGGTAGGTCGACATACTTTATACGGCTTATAGACTTCATTAGTGTGGGGGACCGCGAAGCAATCGTCCTTGTCAAGAACAACCGCCCGGATGTCACAGTCACGGATCTGCCCTTCGAAGGCTTTCTGCAGGGGAATTGGCAAATCGTTAAAAGTAGCGACGGTGTGTTGCGGTAGACAAAGGGATGGTCTGAAAAGTAATCTAAAGACGTTCACCGATCCTGAGAGGTTGAGATTCATCTTAGCGAACGGCCGAGAGGTGAGGCTGTGGAGAGGTGACGTCTGTGTGGTTGAGTGCAATGGACTAGAGAGTTGAAATTTGGCCCTTGGGAGCTTAGGGCGGTAGCTACCCCTGTCGGCTGATAAGATAAGGTTGCCGATGTGCAGGGGCCCCTGTCAGACAGCGTTTGCATGTGGATTACCTGTTGATGAACAGAATCTTTACATTTAGTTCGGACAGGTGGTAGTGCTCAGCCTAACATGAGAAATATGCACCAGTGAATGGGGGATTTTCGAATTGAAGCCCAGCACAGAACTGTTGCGGAGCTATTTCATCCTATCAGTTTGAAAGTGTCGTCGCTCGCCTTGAACTCATTCGGGGTTGGCACTTTCGATCCATCTTCTCTTTTTGGGATTGGAGAAAACCCCGCCAATACTATATCTGAATTGAATCTCGGTTGCATACGTACATCATGTTGGACGACAGGTATGGTCATATCTAGCAGGTGACACCAGTCAGTTCGGCTATGATTCGAGAGTGTCTCTCCAAGTGATAGAGCAAAAGCATCAGCAAAGACAAAATTGAAGACCGCTTGCCAAAAGCACGTTAAGGGGAATCCATGGACACAATGCCTGGTTGAACCAGATAGATAGCATCGTATCGTGACTATGGGAGGTAGGCCACTGGATGCACCAACGCTTCCCCAGTTCAATTAGAGCCACGGACCCACTTCCCGGTCTCCCTCCTAGCCCGACTTCACATTTTCGCGTCAGCGCGTCGTCCGTTGCTGTGCCGTGCCCTCAGAAGCCCGCAGTATACAACCACCTGCCCTTGAACCCACATATTGGACAAGCAACAACGTACCGTTGACAATGGTTCTCAGGGGAACAAATGAACCCGATGTGGGCGACTCCCCCAGTGGGAGACTGAGCCAGAAACGCTCCCGCCAGCAACTTCAGGACAATACGAAACCCGAGCCTGTGAACGGCACCCCGTCGAAGCGGAGGCGTCAAAATGCACCTGTCGACCCATACGAAATACCCTCTGACAACGATGACGAAGAGGAGGTAGATACGGAACCGGTGGCCGTGAAGCAAACTCCAACGAAGCGAAGGGGCCGCCCGCCTAAGCCCAAGCCCGCCATTCCGTCAGCCAGCGGCCCCGTCACGCCCTCGAAACTGCGACATGTGGACGCTCTGGTAACACCATCAAAGGCCATAACACCGAGGAGGAGACAGGCAGCCGATCGCTCTGCACGGCGGAAAAGCGCCCGGTCCCTCATCCAGAGCGTCGTCGCCGATGATAGCGAAGATGACGAAGGAGGCCTGGCCCGGGAAATTTATGAGTCGAGTGAAGAAGAAGAAGACGAAGAAGAAGGCGAGGCAGACGAGGCAGACGAACGAGACACAGCACCGGCAGAGACCGCACAACAACCCGAACCAGAAACACCATCCGCGACTCCCTCCCGCCGCAGGGGGCGCCCGCGCAAGCAGCCGCCGCCGAAATCCCCGACCCCGCCCCGCGACCTTCCACCCCACGAGATCTACTTCGAGCACAACAAGCCCGGCCGCGCAAAGACGTCGCACAACACCCTCTCGTCCCTTGAACTTCTCTCCCACGGCGAGTTCTTTGACCTCCTCCGCGCCCGCGAGGAGCCCCACGCCGAGGACCTCGCCTACCTGCAATCCCTCCACGAAGCCTCATTCGAGCAGTGGCGCTTCGAGCTCGGCCAGGGGTTCAGCCTGTGTCTCTACGGTCAAGGGTCGAAGCGCGACCTCGCGGGCAAGCTGGCGGAGCACCTGTATGCGGTGGACTCCAAGGCGCCCATTGTTGTGGTGAACGGCTACGTCCGCACCATCACGCCGCGCGACGTCTTCACCACCTTGGCCTCGGCCCTCAGCCCGCCCCCCAAGCTGCCCGCCCAGGCCACGGCGATGGTCCAGGCCCTTTCTTCCGCCCTCACCGCCTCGCCCGCCCACCTGACGGTCATTTTGAACTCGATCGATGCCGTGCCCCTCCGCAAACCGGCGATGCAACAGCTCCTTGCCCAGCTCGCCGCTCACCCGCGTATCCGCCTCGTCGCGACAGCCGACACGCCCTCTTTCCCGCTGCTCTGGGACGCCGCCCAGCGCACCTCGTTCAACTTCCTCTTCCACGACTGCACCACCCTGCAGCCGCTAGACGTCGAGCTGGACGCCGTCGACGAGGTGCATGAGCTGCTCGGCCGCAAGGCCCGCCGCGTCAACGGCAAGGACGGCGTCGTCTTCGTCCTGCGATCGCTGCCCGAGAACGCCAAGAAGCTGTTCGAGCTGCTTGTCATCGAGGTCCTGTCCGTCATGGACGACGGCGAGCAGCAGCAGTTCGGCGCCGAGAACCCGGGCGTCGAGTACCGGATGGTGTACAACAAGGCCGTCGAGGACTTCATCTGCAGTTCCGAGATGGCCTTCCGCACGCTGTTGAAGGAGTATGTATACACACGCGCGCGTTATCTTTTCTCACCCGGCATTCTCATGTCCTTGAACATTGACTGACGAGCGCAGGTTCCACGACCATCAAATCATCACCAGCAGGAAGGATGCACTCGGCACGGAGCTATTGAGCATCCCGTTCGGGCGGGAGGAGCTCGAGGCCATACTCGAGGATCTGATGTCATGATTTGGGGCAGTGAGTGACAGACCGGGGAGAATAAGCTTGTTATGCAAATCGTCCCGTTGAAACCGACACACACACACACACACACACACACACACACACACATTGCATGGCATTTGCACCTAGGAATGGGAAATGAGATAGAAACCGGCATGGGCGGTTAACCACACCATGAGGGTCGCAGCAAAACATACAGAAAACAAAACGTTGCATTCGTAATGATCATAATACCCATTGGATGCTCTAAGGAAGTTTTTAGGCCAAACCAGCAGACCCCATTGACCAGCCATCAAACGCC
The DNA here is from genome assembly GCF_034447905.1 of Colletotrichum destructivum. Taxonomy (NCBI): domain Eukaryota; kingdom Fungi; phylum Ascomycota; class Sordariomycetes; order Glomerellales; family Glomerellaceae; genus Colletotrichum; species Colletotrichum destructivum. The sequence continues at coordinate 1,786,625 of NC_085898.1, read as the reverse complement.
ATCCATAACCCCTTCTATGCCTATACCCCGATGCTTTTGACACACGTCCAGAGCACCACCGGCACAATAACGTTATCGTTTCCGCCGGTCAGGACGGCCTCCGTCAAGCTGGCGATGCTGGCGCAAAAACCAGCGTTGCGAGCGGCCGCGGGCCAGGTCACCTGCTGCTCGTCGGCGACTGGCCAGCCCCCAACCCTCAACCACGTCGTCGCCGCCATGAGGCCGAGGAAGACCGCCACGGCGAAGGCCACGCTGCCCTCGAGACTCTTTCCGCCGCCCCAGACCCACTTACGATGTCCGTACCGGCGGCCGATAAGGGATGCGGCTGCATCGCCTAAACCAACGCAGATGACGCCCGCCACCATGCTCACCTCACGCGTCGGTACCTCCCAGTCGGTCAGGTATCCGCTGCCGGTACGCGGAAGGGTTGCCAGGGACAGCCAAAGCGGGATGGCGCAGCCGATCAGGAGGAACAGATGCGAAATGACGACGGGGCCTTTGTGGTCTCTTCCGTCGACGTAGGGAGTGAGGAAAGAGGCAATGGGTCTCGACAGGGGCGGTAGCTGACTCGCTCGCAGGAGGTCGAGGATAAGGAAAATTGCGAGGACCAGGGACAGCGCCAGGCCGGCGAAAACGGGGTCGATGTAGGTCGCCGGTAGGAACATGCCAACCATCATGAAGTGGAACACCTTTCGCCTCGTGTCCACTTCGTACTTCGGGTCAAGGCGGATGACCACAGTTAAGCCGACGACGACTATGGCAAGCCAATAGGCGCTCATCAGCAGTCGCGTGTTCGCCTCGCCAAAGTCGGAGAGCCGGATGCGCTGCACCCAACCGAGATGGCAGGCCACCTTTGCGCCTTCATCTAGGCGCGTAGGCAAGCAAATCCACCGCTCAAGGTTCGCTTCAACGACTTTGAATCTGAACCGCGGCAGCTCACCAAAGAGATATCCCAGCGCCCACCCGACAGGTTCGTTGCCCATCAGGGCAAATCTGCCGATGTACTCTCGCACGGGCACAAGAATGATGGCGACGATGCAGATGTAGACATAGGTTGCGTACGTCCATTTTCTCACGGTGGCTTGTGCCTCGGTCAGTTTGAAGAACGAGCGGACGGTGGTCGAAGCGGTGCGCTTCCTGCGACCCGCCGATGTGTGGGTCAGGGATCGTCGAGGCCGAGGCCGCTGTAGGGTGTAAGGGAAGGTATTGCGTCGCCCAACGGTGGTGCCGTTTGGCGATTCTGGAGACTTGCTCCAAGACCCGTCCAGCTTGCGGTCTGCTTGGGATGGCATGTCGGCCATGCCGAACGTCCTGACTCTCATCACATTTGAGAACTGCCCGTTCACGATCTCGTCCTCGGAGTCGCCCAGCTCCGAAGCAGATTCCTCCAGCGACGAACCCAGCAGTTCATGCTTGAAGCGGCGTATGGACAAGCCTTCGGAGAGGAATCCAAAGACGGACGATTTTTTCGAAGGGGATACAACCCGCTTGAATCGTAGCCTCGGAACCCTAGCCAAGGCGATTCCCCATCGAATAACGGGTCCACAGATGACGAGGACGCCGACGCCGCCTCCCCATAGGAGTGCTTGGAGAATGGTAGCTTGGGGCGAGTGTGCGAGCAGCAGTACATTGATCAGGGCAATGGACAATAGCTGTAGCTCGGCTGTAAGCAAGCTCGTCGTCGTAAGGTAATGCAACACCAAGAGTAGAGTCTGATGCAGCGGATAGAGAAGGACGGCAGTCTCTGGAGAGACGGCCGGTCTTGCGTGCGACGTAGGTGTCGTCTGGTGGGACATCAACACTGGTAGGCATGAGAATATCCATTGAAGAGGGTTGATTGCCTCGTAAGCGTCTGCCGTAGGAATTAAATATTTGGGTATCGATGAAATGCTGAGAACGATGTTTGGGAGGATGACGGCCTGATTGTCGGGGGATATTAAGAGTGACAGCAGTAGCGTCACGGAAGGCGGATATAAAATAGGCGCGGGATCGAAGATGGTTGGCACGGTGATTGGCGACTTCTTGGACGAGGTTTGGTGGCGGATCGACCACGCGATCAGTCGGAATGGGTAGAGGATCATAAGAGACGTGATCAACGCGCCTGGGAAGCGCAGTTCTGTAGATTGTTAGTTTACGTCTGGCCCGCCAGCTGGGCATCACGTACCTCGACTCCAGGCGGAGAAGATGGGCCTCACCGTAGGATTGGAACGAACGACGGCAAAAAGGGAGCCAACAATGACGAACTCGGATACGCGGCGAATGAGCTCCTTGGTACGCCGGTAGTTGCGTTCGTTAAGGAATCTGCGAGCTTCTTTCCGGTCTTCCTTTTCCTTACGTCTTTGGAGGGCATCCTCCTCCTGGTCTGGAGAGAACAAGGGTGTGGATGCGCCCGAAAGCACTTCATTGCGCCCCCTCAACCCCTTATGCAGACGCACCTTGGGTGCCGGAAGCCCCTTTAAGAAATGCTCATCGTCGGCTTCAGTACCGCTATCGCTCCCCTGCGAAGAGTCCTTGGTGAAGGAGGGGAAAGGAGACGGGGTTCGGCTCGAATCTGCTGACGAGGTCCTCGGCGGCGTCGGCGTTGCATTGGCCGGGCGGTACACTAGGCGATGGGCGGGGTGAGGGAGCTCGGTGTTGAGGTGGTGGTAGGGATGGGGTGATCGACTGAGGGTCCGGATCTCATCGTTTTCTTCTGTATCGTGGCCGAAGAGAGCGTTTGGGTCGAGGTGCTCGGGCATGACGAAGCTATCGCATCGGGGAGGTGTTGTGCCAGCGTTCATCCACAAGTCGCCGAAGCTATTGGGCGCGGGTACGGGTGCGAGTATGGGCGTGGGCGTGGTTATGGGTGTTGACGCTGCTGGGCAACATGGGGCTAGGTAAGACGAGGGGTGTGTCCCAGGTGGACGTAGGCGAGCGTGGTCCAAGACGTCGGAACACGAAGACTGCTTGTTTTGTTGATGTTGTTTGGTCAAATTTAGTCAAAGTCAAGCCATTGGCGATCAGTGGTGAGGGAGAGGAGGGAGGTTTGACGACGCTGAGGTGGTAGTGGGGAGCTCCCCATCACATGAAAGACAAAAACACGAGAGCGAGAGAGCGAGAGAGAGGCGCAAATTGGGTTAGGTTGCGAACCGCTAAAGCTGTGTGTTGTCTGTCAACTGGGCTGGCTGGGGCCGCACAGGTTTGTAGCGGGCTTTCTTGCCTCGCCGTGTTGGGAAAGCGGCCCATCAGCCGCGCGGCGCCAGGGAGGAATGCGCCAACGCGACTGGACACTGGACGGGACGGCACAGTGACAAGCGACAGCGGCCAAGGCCCCAGCCTGCTAGGATATGACATTCCCTCCCACTGCCGACCGGATTTTCCCACTCTTTTTCCCTTTTTCTTCTTCTTTTCCTTAGGAGGTTCCGCTGCGTGCACGAGCCGTAAGGCCAAACAGCATAGCCAGTGGCTTAGCCAAGGGCGCCCAAGGCCCAGCTTGCCATGCTGTTCTTGGCGGGGCTGCCAAGCTGGGTTCCGGTTGAGCGCTGGAACTGCGGGTGAGGATGATTAGGTAATGCTGTGATACACTGTACAAAAACCTTCCCGACGGGACCGAAGGCACGTCTCTCGTTCGCGAGACTCGCGAGACAAGATGACAAGAAACACTACTGTGATATGATAATGAGGCGCTTGACAACATGCACTTGCCACATGGGGAGCAATCTGATACAGGCATGCAAACTCACAATCCGGTGATCCCATGTCCGACACCCAGCCTCGATTCGCGATCCCGATGCGGTGGGTGGACAGGCAATGCCTGGCATTCTCCCTTCTCGACGGGAGTAATGTTGACGTCGCGGTGTCATTTTTAAGTAATCTCGACACCGGCACAGGCCAAGCCAAAGCGCGGTCAGCCTCCAGCTCATTGAGACGATAAACTCAATTGGCTGCGTCAGCACACAGTGATGACCAGCCTAGTAGTATTCGACAGACCTTGGCATCATATATCGCGGTTCCGTCACGTGTTCGACTTGACTTGGCGGCCTGGTTATGGCAGCGCACGCACACCACATGCAGCTTTTACGATGGTCATCGGTGCAGAATCAATTAAACATGTTGCTGTCAACTTGCAAGACCGGTTGCGACGTTGCGATATGGTGGACGGCTGACGAAATGCCTAAGGGTCGTGTGGAGGGGGAGAGGGGCCGACCTTGCGTCACATTTGTCACGAACCTCTAAACCCAGAGGGTCAATAAGAAAGAGAGAGAGAGAGAGAGAGAGAGAGCATGTAAGTAATCTGGAGTGGGAGTCAGTGTCGTCCAAGAAAAAAGAAAAGAAAAACTGTTCCTCCGGCATCGTCGAGATCGTCACGTCCCATCCATCCGCCTAGTTCTTGCGCTCGCCAAGCGGCGTCGTCAGCGAAAGATGTGCCAAAAATATCTGTCAATTGGAAATCGGAAGCGGCAAGCCACAACCACGGGCAGATCGTGGGGCGACCGTATCGGAGTCGGCGTCGCTGACCGTTTCCCAATTCGGACGCTACCCTCCTTGATCTTCCCGTCGATGCAGCGAATTGGCAGAAATCCACGGCTGCCTCGGTCCCTTCGCCCCCCGCTAGAACCCGGTTGCTTTTGCTACGGTAGCGGGCCACGAAGCATGCCGCACCTGATTAAGTCAGCATCCGCGACTGTGAAGAGAGTCGAGGCCCGGCATTCGACTTCGGACTGCTCAACTGCCCCAGGACCCATGTAACTTGGTGAGGGAGAGAGAAATAGAGAGAAAAAGAGAGAGGGAGAGTGAGGGCGCATCTCGTATTACCTGGTCCCTGCAGTGGCTCGAGCATTGGCTGTCAGGGACCGGGGGTATGCTGGAGAAACCACAGCACAGGCCACACACTCCTCCAAACAAAAGAAACAAACCCACGGGAAAAGTCAAAATACGAGAGGCTCTATTATCTTATCGAGTGTCGACCCCAGCCCCGTCGTGACGGTCTGGCGGGAACGTCCGTCTGTCGCCCTGATACACAGTACATCGTAGAGCGACGGCACACTCTCCGTCCGCATGGTACCTATGCTCGCTGTTTCAAACGCACGCAAACAGAACGTCAAACGGGGCTGAAAAGTCGTCCGGTGGCTTCAGGTGCACAGCCGGTAACGAACGCGCCGAGCGGGCGACGACCACAGCCACTGTCCACGTCCACGGAGGACGGAATCGGATCCAAATGGACGGTGCACGGCTGTACAATCACACTCGCCGTTTGACGATGTACATCGGGCAGGGAGGGCGCGTTCGTTCCGGCCAGGAGCCATCTCTTTCGGTCCCAAAGACATTTGTTCACCTAAGTTTAAGTCGAGGGAGGGATCGATATTGAGGCTCTATCAGCGGAAGGGAAACCGAGGCCAAAAAGCAACAAGCGTCATCCATCAGCTCCCTTGAGGACCCGCGACACCTGCAAAGCTGACCCGACAGTGGGTTCGTAATCGACCTGCATCTGCATGCATGCAGTGCCAACGTGGTGGATGTCGCAAAAGCTGCGGCACCGAGACCCCAGACCCCGACCCCGGGCGCCCGCTACCTACCAGCCTGCCTACGAAGTACGGTTACACCTCTTTACACTACCTAAGGCGGCTGGGTGCAGGCTTCGAAAGTCAGGACTCAGATCGCAGAAGCAATGATGCGAGGATGGAACCAACTTCACTGAGGCAACGTTTATGGTATGACTGGTCACTGATCGGCGTCATATATATGCATGGCATTAGGCGGAGGGGATGGGTGTGTATGGGCAGAGTCACCACAAGCGGTCAGGTCATCAAATACGCATGGCCACGCATCAGACAGCTCGTATCGACTTTAAGCAATGAGCGACTACACTAGTACATTTTATGTACCGAGTAGAACTCATCCACCAATTTGTGCAAATGTGTGGGACATTAGATCAGACTGACGATTCCTCGTGAGACGATACGAGACTCGTGTGTACGAATAAACTGCACATATGGAGGCTCACCGTGATGTCACAACCCACTTGACGGGACCGCCGGGGTGGGAACCCAAGCCAGTGGCTTTAGACAGTGGGTAGCAGGGACGGAAAGACATGCCTAGCGCCATCAATGGGCTTTCGACATTCTCGGCCCAAGATTGGAGTCGACGAGAAAAAAGGGAAGAAAGGTAGGAAGGAGGAAAGAAATATCCCATATTAACTGGATAGTGGGAAGGGGGGTGACACATCGGTTGTCGATCCCTGTGCAACATGCAGGCTGCCAGTGCCATTGCCAGCTGCCTTAGCTCGTGGCAAGTTGATGGACACCGCAATGACGAGATATACACGGTAATGGAAGAAGTGGGTGGGTTGATGCAATTAGGAAGCTCAGTGCTGCTTCGCGGCGAAGGACGTTGGTTGCACAGGAGCGGTTGGGGGGTTTGAGTGTTTTGTCCTTTTTTTTATTTTCCCCTTTCTGTTTTCCTCTTCTTTCTTCATTAGTGAAGCGGATCCAGATGCAGTGCGGGACAGAAGCTCCTCCCTGGTTCGACCAGGGGGCCATCACTCATCACCAATAAGTACACAAGAGAAAAGAGCGCTTGTAGAGTTGGGCGACAAAACAGGGGTGCGCGTAGCTGCGTCGCCGGAGCGGCGAAACAGGGAATCTTATATGCACAAAAGATGTGGTCCCCATCGCCCCGACTCTCTTATCCTTCCCTTCCCAAGCCGGCTGGGCCACGCCAATGTGCAGGTCTTGCCCGGGATCATCTTCAACAGGTTTAAACGCCAATCCCCTCGCTCACACCTGCTTTTCGCCTTTCTTGTCTGATTATCCATACCGTCCTGTCTCTCGCCATCCTTTCGCTCGATTCCTCTGCCGGTTTGTTTACGACGCTCGCTTGCCACTTCACAGCAACTCATCGGGCTCAATCCATTGCCACCTCGCGTTAAATTCTTACCATTTCGACTCACATTCCTCCGTGTACACTGCGAGATTGCTGGACCTCACAACAATCTGCGCCCATACCTGTCGTCAGCCTCAAATCCTCAATCAACTCATCAGTTCAGGCTTGCTGCCTCAGACGAAAAACAATTCAGCTGCAGGGCCATCTTCCCCCTTCTGACACCAAACCCCGGGTACGAAGAAGTTGTAGAGCATACACCTAACCCGCTGGGTCTTCATACCAGCCACCGACAAAGGGTTTCGGCCGGCCAGGTACCACGACCTATCATTGTTTTTTCCTCCCCATTCCCCTCACATCCACCAAACGGAGGCCGCTTGCAACCACTTATACAAATCTCTAAGCCTCCACCGCCGGGGTCTCCTTTCCCCTCTTCTCTTACATCTGCTCTTGCGTTTCCGCCACCTTTGCTGCAGCTATAACGCTAAAACAGAGTCCCGCATCTGTCACCGACCCTGCCCTGCATATACCGCAGTGTGCTGGCGACGCCGTCCATTGGACCTCACGCAGTCGTTTCCGTCTCGCCCGCCTTGGGCAGTAACCTTCTCGCACGCACCCCGTCCCTTCTATAACAACCTGATACCCCGGCCTTGCCTCTTCTCCCTCTCGCTACCATGGCCTCCGATACCAAGTTTGACCAACACCTAGAAGAGGGACTGCTGCCTGTCGCTGCCTACGAGAAGGGGATTCCTGCCACGACTCCGAGACCTTCCAGGACGCCAAACAAGATGACCGCTGCCCGCCGTGTCCTGCTCACCGTCCTGGTGTGCGGCCTGATGACCCTCGGTCTCGCCTCCGCCATCGGCCACCGGGCAAGACCTTGCACGAGGCATCATCAGGAGCAAGTCCTTGTTGCCGAGGGTGAAGCTCAGGATCCCGCCAAGGTAGATCTCATTCACAGGCTGCTTCATGCCTACTTCCCCGATCGTTACCAGGATGGTGTCTACCCCTCGGACAAGGACGCCATCGCCGCCTTCGAGGCGGACGATGCCGAACTAGCTTCTGCTCTGGGCCAACTGGCAAAGCGTCAGGACAATGGCACGACTACTCCGTCTGCCACCCCGACGCCTCCAGCCACGGACACGCCTTCGGCCACCGAAACGCCTTCGTCGCCTGCCTCATCGGCGCCCCCCGCAAGTGATACTCCAACCCCGACCCCAACCCCGACCCCAACCCCAACTCCCTCGCCGTCGCCGTCGCCGTCTACCCCGGCCACTAGCTCCACCCCGGAGCCGGAGACCCCCTCGACGGTGCAGTCCAACACCCAGCAACAGACCACTCCTCAGTCATCGCAGCCCGCACCCACCACCCCCACAACTCCGGCAACGTCAGCAGCGCCCACTACTTCTGGTACGTTTCAAACGGAGCCAACCGCGTCTCCCTCTTCTACTGTTGGGTCCTCTTCCGTCTCCACCGAGTCCCCTCCGACGACCAGTGGGTCTCCTTCCTCTTCTTCCTCTGCTGTCCCTTCTTCTGCTCCCTCGTCCGCTCTCACTACGGTCTCATTGGGGTCCTCGAGTGCGTCCGCGCAGGGTACGTCTACTTCCCTTTCTGTCGAGACTACTACTGCGGTCGTGACCACCTCGTCTCCCACGATCTCCTCTTCGCCTGTGTCGACGGTGTTGTCGACTGTGTCTCTGTCTGTATCTGGTATGTTGTATCCGCGGTTTTGTAGCCCATTCAATTCATGTTTTGCGGACCCTGGACGGCCGTTTGTGGGATTATGGATGATGTGTGGATTCCAAAGAGACTTGGACCTTGTCACTCCCTCGTCTTAGACACGATTGCTAACTGATTGGCAGCAAACACGCGAGAGACACCCACCACCACTCGCTCCTCGCCCCAGACCACCAGCTTAAGCGAGGTCCGTTCCACCTTTACGTCGACGGCCTCCAACGGCGAAGTTGTGCTCGTGACGGCGACATCTTTTGTCGCGGTGAACCCTGAACCGGCCGCTACCGAATCTTCCGAGTCTAGCAGCGGCGGTGGCGGCGGCCTACAGAATGTTGCCTCCCCAGTTGGCGGTGTTTCGATCGCCCTGCCCCTCTCCCTCGCCGCCTTTATCGCCGGCGCCATGCTGCTGCTGTAAAGCAGTCCGGCGTCATGATAATGCGATTTCTGTCAAATAATTTATTTCATTCCTTTTCGGTCTTTTCATGAGAAGGCAGCGGGCGGCAGCACATACACATCCACATCAGCATTACTTACTCACGACACTCACGGTCTCAATTCACTCATTGCATCAACTGGTGTGCGACACAACACACAAAACACCTGACACATAGACTTTGCGCGGCTACAAACCGATATTTGGAGGATGATAGACATGCAAGAGGCACTTGGCAAATCAAAATTAGGCATGCCATCGGGGCTGGGGAGGGAAGCCCAGGCATCATGTTAACGCCTTGGGCAATACCAACACAAAGCAAACCAACATATCGTTAAGACTAATCAAACTAAAATTTGACATTCCCAAGATTGAGACGCTTCGAGTCATTGGAAGCAACCTGAGGAGTAGACATAAGCTGACTAAGAGATTGCCGCATTCCAGGTGTCGCATTCCAGGTGATCCCGGCGGTAAAGTTTTGTTTCACTTGTTGCCAAATTGGACTACATATTTGCTGCAACGTGATGAGGAACCTTGGTCGGGTATGTTTTCGTCCAAGAAAGACTTATCCCGACAGCTTTGAAGGGGTATACATAACGCCAGCCATTTTGAATCAAAATAAACTCCATCCCAAATATGCACACGGGGCGACGATACCAACCCCTTTCTGTTCTTCTTCTTTTTTTTCTTTTTCTGTCTTTAGCCGGGTCCTATCTTGGGCATGTCGTGATGCTCGCTCAGCTTGGACAGATAGGTATTAAGTTCTTCAACCCGCTCCTTGTGCGTCTTGAGAAGTTCGGGTCGGGAGCTAGACGACTCGGCGAGTTCAAGGAGCTGTTTTGGGGAGAGCAGGTATTGTGAGCGAACGTTCTAGCATTGAAGCAATGGGGGGTTTGAAGCAGGTAGGAAATGCTGCTAGACGTACCCTCTTTCGCTTCCTCTCCTCGTACCGGCGCTCCGCCTCCGTCTTGTGCACCACCCGACTATCGTCGTCTCGATCCTCTTCTGCCTCGGTAACCGGGGGGTCTTCGCTCCCGCGTCTCTTTCTCGACTTCTTTTTCCTGTCGTCGTCTTCGTCCCCAGCCTCATCGCGACGCTTCACCAAAGCGCCACTAGTAGAACCGACGCCGCCGTCTTCGTCGCCCGTTTCGAGGTTTTTCTCGAGGTCGCTCTTTTCCCTTCTCTTCTTCTTCTTGGGCTTGCCGACCTTGGCGCCCTTGAGCTTGAGGCCGCCACCGACAGCTGAGGCGTAATCGTCCAACGGCATCGTGTGCGGTGGTGGTGGTCGGGTTGGCGATTTCCGCGTACTGACGTTGGAGACTGTGGTCCGAGGGCTGCTGTGCTGACGTCTCTCTCCAGACGGTCAAGTTGCGCGGGCGGATGACGGACGGCCGCTGGGGGTCAAGGTAGAGATTCAGCTCGTCGGGGCCCCGTTCGTCCCGCTCCTTAAGACCCGCTTCCTGTGGCTTGGGTGTTCTGTGGCTTGATATTGCCCCTTTCCCCCATCGCCTGTCAAGAGACTGCCAATGCGCCCCGCCCACACTCCTACATGGTAAGCCGGTGACAGGCGCTAAGGTCTAACTCGCAGTTCCCGCGCCGAACAGACAAAAAAAACCAATCATCGTTTGATCCGATCAATTTCCCGGAGGGTCCGAGCGGGTACGAAACGACTACAAGTGCAACTTGGCCAAGTCAGAGGTAACCAGAGCTGCAGCGTGACGAGCCCACCAGCCAGCCAGCAAGAGTGCCCTGAACAGAGATCAAAACTGGTGCTTGTCCGGCTATCGCTCGTCACTGCAACCAAGTTTGTGCACTACGGATAGGAAAAAGAAAAAAAAACTACAAACGAGGGGTTGCGACTGAATGCCACCCCTTTCCCAACCTTAAATCATAAGCCACCGCCCCCGGACATCTTCTCTCTCCTCCCCAACCTCCGATCGCCAATCTTATCCGGACAATAAGCGGCTACAGTACTAATTTGCACAACAAGACATTATTATATACATCACATTCTGCTTCGGCCCCTTTGCAGAGGGGCTCCTCGGTCTATTTCGAATTCCGCGCTTAAAAGGGTCCCCCCCAGTGGGTATAGAGACAAGAGGCGACTCCGGGCGCAAAACCGAAGCCACTACACTAACGACTCCTTTAAACGTACCTGCAAACGACGTCACGAAATTCTTCAAGCTCGCCGCGATTCTCATTACAGCACACAAATACACACACTCACACACGCAAACACACAGGGGCGCCGGTGTATCCCTCAATACCACACTACCACATCATCAATTATTCCCAGCGCAACATGCGATAGCCCTCAGCCACGTCTCCTCGCAAGCCGAACGAATCCACCTGGGTCGAGAGTCGCTCCCTCGCCGCGATCCTCGTCACCTCGACATCCAACCCCATCCACCATGCCGCCCTACACCAATGTACAATCTCACCGCGACTCCCTCGAGCTCGCCTCCCTCGCCTCCTCCTCCCGCGTCGACTCAGCCGCCTCGGACATTCCTTCCTCTCGACCCTCCATCTCCTCTTCCCGCAAGCTCTCCTTCGACGCCGAAGACCCTCTTGACGCTGCGAATCCGGCCGCGAGCGCCGGCAGACCGAACCGCCATGACCGCTCGTATTCCGTTTCTTCGGGCTTCGATTTCGCCGCGAACCTGTTTCCCCTGAGCTCCACTGCCGGCGCCGCCGGCGGCGGCTACGCTCCTATCGGCGCGCCGACCTCGACGGCAATACAGAACGGCGGGCTGGGCGGCGGCAGCCTCGAGAAGCACAAGACGCTCACGTACCTCAATGGCTTGAGTCTGATCGTGGGCCTCATCATAGGGAGCGGCATCTTCTCCAGCCCCAGCCAAGTGAGCTCTAAGGTCGGCTCGCCTGGCGCCGCACTCGTAGTGTGGGTGATTGCTGGCGTGCTGGCATGGACGGGCGCGGCGAGCTACGCGGAGCTTGGCGGCGCAATACCGCTGAACGGCGGCGCCCAAGTTTACCTCGCCAAGATCATGGGCGAAATGGCTGGGTTCCTGTTCACGTGGGTGGCGGTCCTGGTACTCAAACCCGGTAGTGCCGCCATCATCGCCATCATTATGGGGGAATATCTCGTTCGGGCGGCGATCGGCGCGGAGGCGGAGAGCCTCAGTCCGTGGGTGAACAAGGCGGTGGCCTTGGTGGCGCTGGTCGCGGTGACGGTGCTCAACTGCGTGTCGACGAAGCTGGGCACCAAGGTAAACGACTGGCTCATGTTTCTCAAGTTCATCGCGCTGCTAGGCGTGACTGTGACGGGCGTCGTCGTTGCAATCACTGGCAAGACCCTGACAGGTAAGGCCAACATGGAGTGGAAGACGCACGAGTGGTTCGCTGGCACGTCATCGGATCTCTCTGCTTGGGCAGTAGCCCTGTACGCGGGCCTCTGGGCCTATGATGGCTGGGACAACGTAAGAGACTGGCACTCCCCTGGATAGACACGGACACATACACTGACTGACCTTCGCAGACAAATTACGTCGTTGGCGAGTTCCGAAACCCGAGCCGGGACCTCCCTCGCGTCATCCATACGGCGATGCCGCTCGTGATCTTGTCCTACGTTCTGGCCAACATCGCCTACTTCCTCGTGCTCCCCCAGGCCGCCATCAACGCCTCCAACACAGTCGCGGTACAGTTCGGCGCAAAGGTATTTGGGCCTGTCGGCTCTCTCGTGCTCGCGTTGATCGTCTCGGCGTCTTGCTTCGGCGCCCTGAACTCGTCAACCTTCACGTCATCGCGTCTGGTCTATGTCGCGGGCAAAGAAGGGTACATCCCCTCCGTCTTTGGCAGTATCGGGCTGTCTCGGTCAGAAGGCCACTCGGTGACGACCTCGCGAACCTCGCGTGGGCGTGTTGCAAATCTCCTAATCCGTATCCTCGGCGACGATGACATGGGTCTCTTCTACACCCCCGTCTGGGCGCTTGTGCTCAACGGCCTGCTGACGGCTGCCTACATCATTGTGGGCGAGTTTGGCACCCTGTTGACCTTTTACGGTGTCGCGGGATACACCTTTTACTTCATCACAGTACTGGGGCTGATCATCCTCCGCGTACGCGAGCCACAGCTCGACCGCCCATACAAGACGTGGATCACAACGCCCATCATCTTCTGCTGCGTCTCGCTGTTCCTGCTGAGTCGTGCCGTGTTCGCGCAGCCGCTGCAGACGGTGACGGTGGTGTTGTTCGTCGTCGCCGGCGTGCCCGTGTATTTTTGGCGCATCCGCGGACGGGACCAGCAGGTCATCAAGCGCGAGACGAGGCATCAACTGGAGCACGAGGGGCGTTCGTGGTGGCAGTTTTGGAAGCGTTGATGATGATGGGAAGCACGGCGAGGTTCCTTTTTTTTTTGGCTATGGAGACGGTCTTGCTATGGGTATGACTTTGAGTAACCTTCAGTAGCATGGGGTCTTCTTTTTTTTTAGGGGGTTTTGCATCGTATCGTGGAAGAGCGCTAAGATCCCGCTCAGAGGATCTCTTTTTATTTGGGGGCGGCGGGGGGGAGGGGGGGAGGGGGTCATAAAATTCGGAGTCATTCAGATTCATGCGAGAGATGTTCGTAGAGAGCATCCGAGCCGGTTTGGCCGAGGCCGGGAAGGTGGGCGTCGATGGCGGTACCGGCACGGGCTATACGACTTTACACTGCGGCCAACATCCGGTGCCATGGGAGGTGGTGATGAACGACCCACGCGAGACTCGAGAGAACGAGACTCCTAGAGGCGTGGAATGAAGTGGATAGACCCAACCGACGGACGGCGATAGCGTCTGAACTGAACAACTTGTGCCAGGTACTTAGTCACCTCGTAATGCATACAAACGCACACGGCCACAGGACTGGCCTACTTTCCACAAGAGCTTTCACGGCTTCGCTGTCCAGAGCAGCGCAAGCCCCTAGAGGCTCGGCCGAGACCAGGCGGACGAACACCAGCGAAGATGTGTGGATATTAACAAGCCTGCCTGCCTTCTTCCTCGTGGCACCTCGTAGCAAAAAGATCACCAGCCTCATTAGTTGGCTCGTATCTACCAGAGTACGACCGTAAACGTTTTCAGAGTATGCATCGCATCAGGTTACATTTCTTATGTACGGTAACCTATATTTCAGATACCAAAGTGCCAATGCCAATGCCAATGCCCCCAAAAGAAAACCAGAATTCAAACGCTAAAGCCGTCACATATCCTAAGCAGCCCAGATGCCGTTCTGTTTGAGTGCTATGCCATCGCTATCCGCCGCTTATTTCTTCTCACGTTGGCCGTATGCCTTGGTGGCGTAATCACCCTTGTGGACGATGAGATCTTCGGGCTTGTAGTCTTCGCGGCCGCTCAAGTAGCTGTCAATGATGGCCTTGGTACCGTCTGCGTAACGCTTCTGGGCATCGAGAGAGGTACCAGACATGTGAGGGACCATGGCGTTGCCGCCGCCGAAGGGGTTCTTGGCGGTGCGCAGAGGATGGTCGGCAGGGGCGGGCTGGGGGAACCAGACATCACCACCGTAGCCAGCGAGGTGGCCGGACTTGAGGGCCTCCGCGACATCCTCCTTGACGATGATGGCACCGCGGGCGGTGTTGATGAGGTAGGAACCCTTCTTCATCTTCGAGATAAGGTCCTTGTTGAAGAGACCGCGCGTCTTCTCGTGCAGAGGAGCGTTGATGGTGACGACGTCGCACTGGGCGAGCATCTCCTCCAAGTTCTCGACACGGCGGCAGCCAATCTCCTTCTCCTTCTCAGGAGACAAGGGCTGGTAGTCGTAGTAGAGAAGCTCCTTGCAGTCAAAGGCCTTGAGGCGGCGCAGGACACGCTCACCGATACGGCCAATGGCGACAGTGCCAACAGTCTTGCCCTCGAGGTCGTACTCCTGCTTGGCAACGGCGGCGACGTTCCAGTCACCGCGCTCGACCTGCTCGTGAGCGGGGACGAAGTTGCGGATGAGGACGAGAATGGTCATGACGACGTGCTCGGCAACGGAGACGACATTGGAGCCGGTGACTTCGGCGACTGTGACGCCGCCATTGGTCTTGTTGGCAGCGTTCAGGTCGACATGGTCGGAGCCGATGCCAGCAGTGACGGCAAGCTTCAGGTTCTTGGCCTTGGCAAGACGCTCGGCAGTAAGGTAACCGGGGTGGAAGCTAGGGGTTGTGTAAGTTTCGTGTGCCCGTGACTCAAGTGTCAGGTAACTTGGATAACTTACGGGGTTGTGATGATGATCTCGGCATCGACAAGTTCCTGGTCGAACTTTGAGTTCTCGCCATCCTTGTCAGAAGTGGTAACCAGAGTGTGGCCCTGGTCCTCGAGCCACTTTCGGATGCCGAGCTCGTTCTCGGTGGTGCCCAAAAGGCCAGGAACCTGTTCGGACTCTAATGTCAGCCAGGTAGCTCTCCAGGGATGTGGATACCATATGCCATGCACCCCGCATTTGGTGGTTTCGCAGACACCTCGCCAAGAAGTTGGGGGAGGATGCCGATGTATCAGCGATCGACCTCCGAGCCCCGCACCCTCCCGTCATCCCCGCACCAGCTTTCCACAGCGGGAGCACGGCGGGGCATCAGCTGCGGGAGCTACTATCATACTGACGTGGTGGTGCGGGTTTCTTGGACAAAGCACCGGGCCATTGATTGTGTGATTGTGAAACGAACGGGAATAGAGTGGGCACTCACGTCTTTGGCGTGCTGACCGCCGTCGTAAAGGACTGCAAGAACCTTGACCTGGTTTTGGCGAGTAGTTGTTAGTGTACGGATTGAATTGAGCTGACCAGGCAGCTTGCGAGCGAGAACCGAAGGTGCGCCAGCGGCTCGGCTGAAGGCAGGCCTTGCGAGGGACGATGCCTTGGAGGTTTGAAGTCCCCGAGGAGCCGAGGAAGCAATAGAACGGATGCTACGAGAGAGAAATACCATTGTGACGTTTGTAGTAAAAGAGATGAGGTTGTCAAGAGACAGAAAGGGACCGTCGAGCTGGGGCGGAGGGAGGTCGGTATATATAGTAGTGATTTGGAAAGATGAGAAATCCGGTTCTTCGGATCCAGGAGATGACTGGTTGCTGAATTGGTTGTATGAGATCTGGGTGAGAATAAGTCAACGGAAAAGCGGCCGGGGCATGTTGTATTTATGCTCGTGAGCACCGGCGGGCGGCGGCTGACCGGGATGAAGAGGCGGGGAATAAGACCCGGGAGTGAGGCAGACAGACATCAGAAAGCGGCAAGAGAATCCGACAAAGTCTCATCGGTGCCCATGCTGCGGCTTGGTCTGTTCTGGGCCCTGCTGGCTCGATGGATGTGTGTGTGTGTGTGTGGAATGGTTGCCTCTCCTCCTCTCTCGCGCCCCCTTCCCGCGGCCGTTTGCCTTCATCTCCTCCACCTTCCCGAGATACAGGTTGTCCATGCCCCTCCTTTCCAGAGTATCCCCTGGGCCAGTCAGATATCGGACGGGTATCGGAAGGTTTAAGGCAGCGAGACTGGAGCACGGCACGGATGTGTACTGGTATTATTTGCCAGTATCAACTCCCACAGAGTACCCTACCTACGCAACAGCAAGGAAAGGAACATGGCAATGTTTCCGTCAGCCACAAGGTGCCCGGGTGCACGCAGCAGGGAGGGGCAGCAAGTGCAGCAGCTACTTACACCTACCTACCTACCTACAGTACAAGTTTGTCTGAGACTCGGGATCTCCAAATCAGGTACTGTATGGCCGTGGGGAAAGCTCCTACGCGTCCGATCATTGGTTGGTGCATCATCCATCCCCTGGTCGTTCATCCCCTCCACCCGAGCAAGAAGCAGTAACGAGCCCCCGCCCGCTTCAGTTGGGTTGGCAGCACCTTTCCATGACGATGAAACGCTGCGATCCCCCCGGCAAATCTTCAACTCCAACATTGTCTGCGGCGAACGTCTTCCGCGCGCACCATGAAATGCAGAACAAGGCTACGCTCACCCGGCAGCAACAGTCAGCAGCACTAGCATCTCTCATGTCTCCGTATCCTATCAGCGTGATTCGAAATGAGGGGTAATGACCTTCCAAGCTCGCACCATATTCCATCCAATACAGCTTGATCTTATCACCTAATCATATTGCGACCTCTCCAATCGTTAACCGCCGTCGTTCACGGATCGTCCGATTCGGTGACACAACCAGCGCT
This sequence comes from Colletotrichum destructivum, assembly GCF_034447905.1. Taxonomy (NCBI): domain Eukaryota; kingdom Fungi; phylum Ascomycota; class Sordariomycetes; order Glomerellales; family Glomerellaceae; genus Colletotrichum; species Colletotrichum destructivum. Next base: position 1,769,456 of record NC_085898.1, on the reverse strand, counting down.
TTCCGTCGTCCAGAGTTGCATCAGGTCCTTTGGTTCAATCCGCAGATAGATGGAGGCCTGGTTGCTTTCAGCTGTGGACTAGGAGGATAGCACGATGCACAGATCAGCCCGCGTACGCCGGTCCCAGGCCAGGCGCACGGAGATTTGTCGTCAAGCTCGATGTCGAAAGGGCTGTTGGTACCCCTCCGGTGATGGTTCGGCGTTCTGTCGGGTTTTGCGTGAGGGGTTCGATTCCGGCCACAGCTTGCCTCGCATGGCATGCTTTTTGGTGCCCTGGAGCTATCCAGCAAGCGTCGGCATCTCTCCCGTGCTGCAACGCCGGGTCCATTCGCGGCTTGTCAGTAGTTACTGTCACTGTGCTTGGCACAAATTTCGGGGTTTCGTTATGCTCGAGGTTCTCACAAGCCCGAAAACCCGGCGGTGGTGTCGATTGTCGTCAGCAGTGGAATCCGACAATCGACCACGACATAAAAGTGACGGATTAAACGTGCCATGGCTTCGTAGTTTCGATCAAATTCCGTCGATGACGGCACAATGGCCCGCTCGCTGCTTGCGGCCCCGTCTGGTGGTTCTCAATCCACTGTTGTGGGACGTGTTGCCACAACCAAAGGGGAGACAAACATACTTGCTACATATTCTTATAATTGAGGAATTATCTCACAAACGGGCGCTTGGTCTAGGGGTATGATTTTCGCTTCGCACTTCCGTTAGGAACGCGCCTTTGTGAAAGGTCGTGGGTTCAATTCCCACAGTGTCCATTTTTGCTGACCAATCTTACTTCATTCACTCACTCACTTACTTACTATATACACATACACTACATTATAAAATGTGTTGTCTTTTTTTTGTTAATTTTCTTCTGTAGCCTGTAAAGTTATTGTTTGTTTGTTTGTATTAACAAATAGGTTACTTAAAAGCTATGTAGAGTTAAAATCTATTATTATATGTACAAACAATATAATGTTCTGTTAGTTTTGTAGTAACGGGCTCTCCCCGCCCTGGTAACTATCAGTGCTTGTTAATAGAGCACAACTCTTCTATCTAGTTCCTAACAGTCAGCTGTTTAGTCCTTTATAGCTTTATAGTAAATCAAGGTTTCCTACTTATCTGTACAAAGTGTACCGAACAAGTCTCGCCGGGTTTGTTTGAGCCATCGTGTCTTTGACCAAAGATAAGGGAAGCCCGCAGTGTAGGTCATCAATCACCAGTGATATAAACCTTGGTTTACTTATTAGGTAAAATGAAGGCTGGGACAGTTAGCTGCCAAAGCAGCACCAAGGGGTTCAAATACCTCTATCACACGCCACTAATGAATTATAGACAGGTTTTGCTATTTTCGGGGGAGCTGCAAGGTCAGCCAGTATGACAGCGGAGCCGGAGGATCGTCAGTTTCACTCGCCATCAAGGTTATATATCGCAAGCAATAACTTACTTATGCTGTTTATCCCGTTCATAGCTTCACTGACGAGACCGAACTCCTCTAATCTTATCTAGCAGACATTACTGGAATTGTATTAGTAGAACCACTGTGAAACAAGACAAAATCAAATTGAATGGGTTTTTACTCTTCTGTAGTACTCCAGAGAGAGCAAAAAGAACTGATCCAAGTCTTGGTATTGTTTGGGAGTTTGTTTGATACCGGCGAAATACGATACACAGAATCACTGTCACGATGATGTTTCCATGAAAACAGTCATTCAACCATTGTCTTTTCCGAGCCTGCAGTCCATCTTCATTCTGGATCGCCATATTTGGCAGCGCGAAGTGAAAGCAATAGCCGCAATCAATATATGGCGATGCTCAGAGACAGGATTACATTCCAATTAATGTTGACTGGGGTTAAAATAGGTTGAGCTGAAGAGACCATGTCATAAATGCACATGGCAGTAACAATTGGCCTCTGATCGAGTGGCCAAGTATCACCAGGTAAGATGTGTCAAATACTAGCCACATTTCCCTGATGGTTAGTTTAGACTGTCTTTCTGATTGATTCGAGCCCAGCGAGATAGACCCCAATCTCGCAAGTGAAAACTCATTCGGATTCAGGGAACCCCCCCCTCCCACGTCGTTATCGTTGAGCTACCTGCTCGTTGTTACCAGAATCGCAACCCTGACACCACCCTCGAAGCATGCGGCCTGGATGATCGACCATTTTTTACACGTTGCCGCCGAGGAGAAATCCGCAAGCAGCATAGAAGCCTTCCATTAGGGACAATTCGTGCATTCACCTGAACTTTGAGCTGCGTCCTAGCCTCATCTACGCCACAGGAACGCCCAAAAACTTCATTTTGATAGCCACGAGAAAACCTTCATTTACTGCCAACCCCTCGAATGCGTCATGATATCCTGATCGATTCATCAGCAAATCTGATTGATAGCCTGCGGGCCAGGAAACTAATGCAGTGTGTCAGACCTAGCCTAAACAAACTGCAGTCCCATCATCAGCTCATGGCGTCTTGCTATCGTCGTGCAGTTCTCAAAGCTCCCTACTCATCAGGGTCCCTCCCTCATGAGTCTCTGTAGTCATTGACAAAGTATAAGTTGGCCCTTCGCAGGTCAGCAAGGAACAGTCTGCAAAACAAATCATTCTCGTCTCAGTATTCAAGCCAAGTTGCAACCATTCCATCATGCCTTTCAGCAAGATTCTTTTGGCGGCCATCGCCTTAATGGCACGGCTCGTCCATGCTGAGGATGCTGCCCGGGAGCTTCAACTCTCCCAGAGCCCTCCCAGAACTGTGACTGGAGCGCAAGGCTGCTACACGGACTTCGGTCCGCCGTGGCGCGGCAGCGTTCCGACATTCTCCCGCCTTTACTCATACACGTTTCCCGTCACCGAGTACACCTACACCACGCCAACGACCAGCACCGTGACCGTCACACCCACCATCTCCGACAGGGCTGTTGTAACAACTACGTCAACCGTCACTACGACCACGCACGTCTCATCTATCACTACCGCTACTGTCCGGGCCCCGGCGAGGTTTACTCCCCTTGCCTCTGTCGTTGCCAGAGCGGGCGGTGCCTCTGCCCTCAAGGACACCATAGATGACGCTCAAGCCGAACAGGGAGATGGTGGGAACAGCTTTAGTCTCAGTGTCGACGAAGAAGGAAAATTCATAGCCAGGCCCTTTCTCTGGCCGCAGGCGGTTGTATGCGAGAAGGTTGTCCGCATTTTCACGACCACCACGACAACTATCACGGCTACCTGGGCCGCCACCACGACCACCACACTCCCCGGACCAACCGTGCAGACCACTGTTACAACGACGACCACACAGACTTCCACAGTCACCGACTTCGCCGCCAACCCCACGCAGACCGTCTACGAGGCCTGCCAAGCCAACAACCTGCAGGCCTACCGCGGTCAGCCGCGGTCGTACTTCGTCGAAGCTGTGCACAGCTGGCTCACTACCCGCGAAGAGCGCCGCGCGAGTAGCCCCGAGGGCTGCTGCATCGCATGCCAGACGACGTCCGACTGCGGCGGCAGCCTGTACCATTCCCTCACCAGGACGTGCTACATCTTCAAGTCTGGGGGTAACCGCAAACAGTGTAGATCTCCGGGTGAGCTGCGGTCCACGACGAGAATCACCACCGGCGGCGTCTTCTGGGCCAGTAACGGTGGGTGTGCATCGTGGAGACTTTCGGCCAAGGAGCCGGGGTCCTCGACGGAGGTCTAGGTTTTCGGGGTCATGTCTATTTGATAATAGATACTGGAGTGTTGTATTGCGCAGTTAATGTTGTCACCGAACTTCAGATTTAAAACGATAATGAATCGGAATACAAAGACTTGAAGAATTGTTATAATTCCTCGTGAGGTCCAACCAGGACTGTCCCGGAGCATCTGCCCTTAATAATCCCCGATCCGGGAGGTGGAGATCGGGGGCCGTGCGAACCTGCACACTCAAGATACCTAGGTAGGTACACTGCATAATGTCAGGCAGCGAGAGGCCCCGACAACATCTACTCAGCATCATCATCATCAATATGGTCCCATGTCAGCTGACCAGCTCTTCAAGCTTGCAGCGCCCAAAATAAGTTCCAGGAGTCGCAGAAACATTGTGTATATTAAAGCTGCGAACAAGTGAGCCCCCATGGTCACCCTAATCAAGCGGGTGAAAAAAGGTTACGATGTATTCTGGCCGCCATCTCTTGGCCCGAACGAGCGGCCAGAAAACCGGCATCGGTTCAAGTCGAGTCGAATCGAATCAAAGCCTAAACATGCCCCGCGTCACAATGTTCGAGTTCATTAACTATGTACTACGTCCTTCATAAGTACAACCCCCTCCCCCTACCACTCTTTAGCGGTATCGGCTGACTTGGAGCACACATAGCTTCGAGAATACATACTGCTGCCTTTCTGTCCCGTCGTAGACCACGACGATGCTGTGTTCGGCGTTTCATCAACGTGACGGTGAGGCATGGAGCGAAGACAAAAACGTCGATCACGAAAATGGGAACGAACCCGAAGTCCATTTTCCATTCTGGCCTAGAGACTGCTAAAGCTTACTTTGAAGGTAAGAAACCTGTTGTTTTAACGTCAGTTTTGAGTGGCTGCCAATTGCTCATGTTTGTGGCTCTAGCTGAGGCTTCAAATGCGTGGCCCGGCCGTTCCTCTCGGCATCCAAACCAGCTGCACGACGTCAAGTCCAATTCGTAACAAAAATGGGGGCGACGAGTACATCGGAACCGGCCCCGTAGGAATCTTCACTGTTGAACCCCCCCCCCCCCCCCCCCCCCCCCAGACAAGAGTGACGAGCCAGTACATGAAATAACAACAGCCCACCAGCCATGGCGACTTCCAGGGGTTCGTCAACAGGCAGCCGTTTAGGAGAATTTTGAGCGGCTAAGTACGGGACGGTGGACAAAGTCGGCTGCCAGTGGCCACACAGATGCTAGATGAGACGCCAGCAAGATGGATTACGCCTTACCCGCCACCCCCATTCAACCTCGTTATCAGGAGTCAGGACCAAGGACCGGTCTTTTGGGGCGCAATCGTGCGATCAAGCTAAAGTGCTTGACGTGCCGGTTCGTCTCTCCCGCTCTCCACTATTGAGTGATCGACAATCCTACGCTTCCTTCGAAGGGTGCGGCCCCGGCGACTGCATCATCCGCAGTTCTTTTTACTTCGTACACAGCAGGATGCCTGTATTGTTGCTCGCCTTGAGTATACACACCTCAGGTCGGGGCGTTTCATGACGACGCCATAACGGACAACGCTACAAGCCCAAGAAACACTCAGCGTAAGCGCCGAGCCAACCCAACAAAACATAGGTAACACCAGTTAACAAATAGAAGCAGATGATGTTGAGCGCGCCTCGCGCGTCTGGGTCGCTCGACAGCGAATCTTCACCAACCCGTGGTAGCAATGTCCCGCGTTATCGAATGGATTGCGAGAGATCGAACCACACCGTGGACCCCAAGCCCCTAGATCTGGGTCTCGCTCTTCTCCCCCCCTGTCGTGTGTGACTTTCTATTATTACAGTACTGCACGTCCAGCTTGGCCCCTCGCCACGCGCTTGACAGCGCCTCCCTCCAACCCCCGACGCTGCGTTCATTGCCTGGGACTTTGATTGCTCTTGGCAATGCTGTTAGGCATTTTCTGAATCTGGCTGGCTGGCCCTGATCCGCCCACGAGTTCTCCAGCGTCTCCACGGCGCGCGGCATATGGGCCCGCAAACAAACCCCTGCGATGTCATTTCAATAGGATCCAGGGCAACCATGCGGTCGCAGGCCAGGGAATGGTCAAAAAAACATTACCCGTCCTCTCTGCAGCGGAACCCGGCGTTCAATCTGTCCGTTGTCGTCACCCCCCCCTTCTTCAGCCCTGTCACCGACCGACGACGACTCAGACTCAGACTCGAAGACAACCACGAGGCCGCGACCGCATCCACGATGGCGGAACTAGACCCGAATGCGTGGTACCGCCTCTCGGAGACACGCGTCGACAATAGCACCGGACCCTTCACCCTCAACCTCAGCCTTCGAGATGTCGGCCTGCGAGTCCATCCCATCGCCGACGACGCCGCCGCCGCCTGGCAGTTTCAACCATTCGGCGACGTCAAAGGTCGCTATCTCATGCGCCTCGACCAGGCCGGCGTGAAGCAGCAGCTGGGGGTGTGCTACGATGCAAAAGAGCCCGCTGTCGGCGCTACCGTGGCATGCCTACAGGAGTCGTCCGTTGACGACTCTCAGATCTGGGAGATAACAACATGGAATGGAAAGCCCGAGGAATACAAGTTTGTTAACGTCGCCAACGGGACCAGCTACGTGCTCGATGTACACCCCAAGGCCAATTTGTTTATGAACAAGGACGTCGAGGGCTTGGCAGGCGTGACGGACACGCAGCCTGCGCAGCACTGGGTCATGTCGAGCGTCAGCGCCGTCAACGATGGAGCCTACTCGACGATTTACTCAGGCAACGTGGCGGTGAGCACGAACTCGGCGACACTCTCTGCAGCTTTGACCACCTCGACCGCGAGAACTACAACTACCCCGACGACCCCGACCGCATCCGCCGGCGCAGCGAGCACACCTACTGTTACCCCAATGTCAACTTCTGTCGGCATCTCTCCTGCCGCCGGGGCAGGGATAGGCGTCGGGGTTGCGATAGGGGTCGTGGGCTTGATCGGAGCTATCGCCTTCTTTTGGTGGCGCCGCCAACGACCTGCTACGGCCCAGTATAGCGAAGTGGAGGCGAAGAACAGCGGTAGCCCCGGGATGGGATCTTCCTTGGCGGCCGAGTCTCTGGCAGCCGAGTCTCCGGCAGCCGGGAGCTACGCGCTGCCCTACGGGGTACAGCCCGCCGATGCAAGCTATCCCGGGTATTCCGGAAGGTCTTCCGCGACCATGAGTTACCCGGTTAGGGGTGGAGGAGGGTCACCATCGACAATGAGCTATCCTGTCCCCGTTACCGCCTCGTCTCCGTCTGAGTCCCGCAGCCTCCGGTCGTGGCCGCAAAATGTGTCGGTGAGCGGGCTCGCCGTGCCTGCGACGGTGCCTCGCCATCAGTTCGACCACCCCAGTATACACAACGAGTTTGCGCCAGCCGCGCCCAGCCCGTCATTTGAATCAATATCACGCTTTGGGTTCTCAACAAACGATTCGTCACAAGCCAACTCTACAACAAACCTAAACGATCCAGATCCGCTTCCGAGCGCACACGAGCTGGAAGTGGCCGTGCGGGATGTACCAAGACGTCAGCATGAACTCGGCGATTTTCATCATGGGCCGGAAACCTTCGATATCAGTCGTGAGACGCAACCGGTACCGGCGTCCATACCGGCCCCCCACGCCGAGCTGGGTGCCTTCCAGCATGGTCCCGACACCTTTGCGCAGAGCCACGAAGCCAAGATGCTCGGAGCCCCTACTGCGGAGCTTGGAGCGTACCACCACGGCCCCGATACCTTCGAGGGTGGGCATGAGGACAAAATGCTTGGTGGCTTTCCTCCGGGGGCGGAGAAGTATCAACGTGAACGGGAAGACAAAGTGTTGGGGAGCTTCCACGACCTGATGAACATGGCGCCCAGCGGACGAAGCGATCGGCAAACCGGCCCATCGGATGCCGCCGGGTGGCAGGCATATGAGATGCAGTCGATTCGACCACGGTAACACTACGCCCAGGCGTTGACGACAACCATTATCTTCATGATCAAAAAGACACAAAGGCCGAGATACCCCCTGGGCGGAGGGGCTGAGGAAACTCAATGATACCCACGTGAAGTTCCGCCTACCTTTGCTTCACATCCCATTTATACAAGTCGGAAGACAATTCGTCACGACTTCCCTTGCATCCATCTGTGTATATTGTGTCTATGACACAAAACTGCATGCCCCAGCCCTCATGACTCTTTTACAGCTAGTGCCAGATGCCCTCCAACGTTGGGCGCCGACAGCGCAACTCCTATTTACGAGCAGGTGAATCCAACTCAGAACGGTACACCTCAGACATGCCTCGCATCACAACAACGGCAGGATGGACGCAAGCCAGTTAGTTGGCCCGCATCTCCAGGGGATACTCTAAGGATAGTAGGGGTCTCCAAACACACGACATCTAATTTAATCAGATGCTTGGCGAGCCAGGCAGGGGAGAACAAACCACAGCTCATGTGGCCATGCGGCTTTGACTCGGATGTATCTTCACCTAGACATAACTCTATACTTAGAACACTTCTAATCAACGATTTATGACAGTACCGTACCAGTCTCCTTCCATCTTCGTAAGCTCTCGGCATGTTACGCCGCCCATTGACTACCACCCGCAGTAACAAGGTAGTCGCTAACCGCCTTGAAATCGCTGAAACTGGACGAAATGGGCAACGGTCACGAGAAACCAGTCGAGGAGGCCCGGTCTTGTTTGGCCAGCAAACTTGAACAAACGCAAAGTTCTTCAAGCTGCTCGTGTGAGCAACCCTTCGCAGTGATCACAAGCCCCATCCGCACTGGAGTCGCTTGGCTGCTTTGGCCGACGCCAAATCACATTGGGCGGGGTCTCCAAAAAGGGGTTGCCCTAGTCGACATGCCAATGCAAACGATGCGAGGCCCTTTGATGCCCATTCCGCAAACCAGGTGTTCGTCGAGCAAGACCTAGATCCTCCTAAGGTGAATGTCTACTACTTGCCTCTTGCACTGAGACCGAACGCCGGCATGGAGAGATGGCCGCGGATAGTGCTTGACTTACCGACTGAGCCCCATGGCCAGGGCCAGGCCGACAGCGTGAACGACATCAATCACTTGCTAGAAGCCTACCGGCAGCTCCACCTTCCGACCAACCACATCTTTGATAGCACAAATAAGAGCTAGCGAGTGCTTTCAATCCCTCATGTGTTCCTCGAGCCGCTTCGTGAGTCCCAGACTGAGGGTGGCAGCCTCTCAACTACTTTGCGAACGATGTGGCGGGACCAGAGTTCCTTTGGCCGACCAGCGTGCCCCCAGTGAGGGCCCATTCACTGCTGTAGACCTCCATTGCTGTAGCCTGAGGTCGTGGACCCGAAACCAATTACTGACGTTTTTACGATGCATGTCGGCTTCCGCGACAACGAGTCGGCTCCTCGTGTCGCCATGTGCAAACACGCTCGGTGCGACTCAATGCAGACGGGAATCGGTGTTCAAGGACCCACGGATGATGTCCAGCGACTTCCCGTCAGAAAGTTCCAACCCAGCATCGACATAACCGCATTGCACATTGCACGGAGCAGCCCCGGACAGGTCCCGAAAAACACGGGGTGGAGGTGCTGTACCCAACGATGATGGTCCGGTCCCGACTCTCGTTCACACCTGCGACTTTGTTATGATGGGGTCCGACGACGAAATCCAATACACCGGCCCGACACTCAGAGCGGAAAGACTGGAAAATGAGTTATTGGCACCGAGGTATCTCTCCGTGACGGAGGATGTGTACAGCCACCTCGGCCGGAGCCAGAGAATTGTTTGAAAATATGCCGGAAGCAATTTGTCCAAGCCTGGCTATCCCGTTATCGTCGACAAGGCTATTAATACCACCCGCAGCCACATTCATGCGCCTCTGATAGAACGCAGCGCGCAGTTACATGGGGAATTAGATATCTTGATGACCAGGTCTGGCGCGACATCCGGCTGGCGCTTTCGCTAGGAGGACATTGCTCTATCGAAGAAAGAAGTGGCCTTGATACATCTCGGTACACTGAAGTCACGAGGGCTATTCTCGGCCCTGCAGGCTGCTTGCTTGAAACTGAGGGACGAGGATATTGGGTCCCCTGTGACGAGTTAGACCACTACGCAGTGAGAGGTTTTGTCTGAATCTTTGCTTCGCATCACGACCGCAGACGACAGCATCAACACTATGTTTTCTACCGAACAAACCTCTACCCCCGATGCACAATCGCAACCGCAAACGAAGGGAACGTCCCCACAGCGTGAGACGCAAGTCGTTATGGTTGCAATGTTGGAAAATCAGATGACAAAAGTTGTAAGAACCCGGGGGAAGCAGGGACCGTGTAAGTTCATTGGCCTCCCGGCCAGGCCGATATCGCACCCATGTGACGACTCAGGGACTGTCTAGCGGATCGAGGAGCAAACTCTTCATCATTATGAGCAGCGCATTCAATTTTAACATCAAGGAGTTTGTGCGATTCGATGCCCTCATAGGCTACGGCTTACGACGCCCATCGACTCGTCATACTCCTGGTCATCCATGAGGAGCTCCACGACTAGTTTTGGCAACTCGGAAAGACTCGGGAGCCCTGACAGGCGCCTCCCCTTCCTCGCCGACTTCTGCCCTTGATCGTGGGGCAAATTGTCGTGGTGGTGAGGGGGAACTGGACGAGGCCGCGAACTGTCACGAAGACTGTTCATAATCCCATTGCGGACTCGGGCAATGTCCGAGGGACTTCCCCAGATGCGCGAGCTTGCAGTTGCGTAGACCCAATCAAGAACAGCAATCTCAACTCGATCTTGCATCTGGCGGCATCTCGTTGGTGCCCGAAAAATGGAAACCGGGGTAGAGGTGTCGAAAAAGAGAGAAAGAAGGGGTGGGAAACCCCGAACAAAAAACCGAATTGGCGCGCGCCAGTCGAAAACGGTTCCGAGTTACGGAGACCAACGGAGCTTGTCGGAACCGTGACAGCCCAGAGTTGCATTGTGCGGGGTGCGATGCCCCCGTCCTTAGCTCCATGCGGGGCCGGAGCCGGGTTGAAGCTCTAACCTTAGCTCGAAAGAGCCGCCGGTGGAGCCGGTTAGCAACACCGGTCTGGTTCATGCGGGATGGCTGACATTTGCGTGACACGACAATCGACCCCGAGACCGGCGTTTACCCGTGTAGCTGACGATGATGGATCTCGCAAGGAATGCCTCCCCCCTAGAGCCGTAAGTGAAACATGGCGAGTATGTCAGCAATGTCTCATTCATTGCTGTTCACTGCTGCTGCTGCTGCTGCTGCTGCTGCTGGAATTCGTGAGAGCAAGGCCATTAGGTAATGTTAGGTAATGTCAATTGCCGTCGGCGCCAGGTGCCCCATCAGGTGTACGTCGTGGTCAAAGCGGTGAGAATGAAAAGGGAAAGTGTTGGGTTAAGGTTGGCGCGTCTGATGGTTGTTGACAAGAAGCTTGGCGGTGTCCTTGTCCAGACGCCAAGTTCGCCAAGTCCCAGGAAAGGATCGCGGGTGAAGAAGGTTGTCTCAGCACGTGTGGGAGTCTGGGGTGAATCACGATAAGCCAGCTACTGTTACCATGGGGGTAATCTCGGGCAATTGAGTAGGAGTTGATGGCGGCATGGCGGACCAAACTCGGGCTTCTCGTCCAATGTGAGTGATGAGATGGAAGCTGGTGATTGTACATCTTGTTCGTCTTGAGCCAAGAGGTAAAACCAACAAAAGGGAAAAAAAGAGTTCAACTCAAAAGTCTTTGGACATCAATACTCTCCGACGGACCTCCACGATGCAGGCGCACGCCCGAATCGCTCCGAGCCATCACCTAGACATGCAGCAACCAACTGAAGCAGGCATAGCGCCGAGACGAACGGCATGCATCAGCTCAAGTACTATGAACTTGGTCGATGCGTTGCAACACAGACGTCGCCCTTTCAACGTGGTTTCGTCCGAAGTTTCGATCCAAAGTGCTGTCCACAGCAGGCCCAGTGGAAAAGCTAGGAAGGGCACTTGAGCATAATTTGCCGTGCTTCAAACCGGCCGAAACTGTGACTTGCAAGCAGCTTCGTGTTTGAGACTGGTGGAGGCAGCGGGTGTACGATGTAGAGACGCTGGAGGAGGCCCTGCGTCGACCAGGAGACGGAGAACGGGGAGGAGGAGGTGCAGTCGTCGAGAGGGAGCCCGGCTGGGAGCGCCAAAGTCTGGCAAGGGGGTGTGAAAACTCTGGAGCCAGGGCCTGGCTTTCGGTACTAGTGGGTCTGCCGTCGGCGTGTGCTGTGGATCTGCGCTCTCATGGCTTGCCGCTAGAGCGGAACCCCCTGTGGAGGGATCGGGCAAAGTCGGGAGTCTGTCGAATTTGAGGGCTTGTAGGGAGAGTCATGCCGCCCAGCTCATGCCGATGTCTCGTGCTTGTCGTTCTCAAATTTTGTTCATTCCCTTTTCTGATCTCGATGATTTGGAGATTCGGGGGTTTTTGGCCCACCATGCCGTAAGCGTTGTAGGAAGATGGTGGGCAATAAACGGCGCCGAATCAGGGGTTGAACACGAGTTCATTAGGTGTCCAGCCGCGGGATATCGCCGACTCTGACATTCCTATATTCTGAAAGCCAAATGGGGCTTAAAGAGACTGCAACCGTCTGACTGACCGTTGTCCCAATAAGCTACGGGGGTGTTCGTGCTTCTGTATCCGTATCACGATACAGATACAGGGTATCCATCGAGCGTCGTCTTTTCAAGCTGCAAAATGTTCAGCCAGATTCCAGAAGGGGCCCGGAAAATGCCAAGAGGAAAGGTACTTACTTGGGTACCTGCAGGCACACCGTCGCATTGCAAGACAGCAGGGATAAGAATTCCGACGGCCGACCCGGACCCAACAGACTGTGGACGGCCGGAGACCCGTCCAGGGCAGCCCAGCAGTGCAACACACTCATACACGGCCCACCGACGCCCAGCTCTGGAGGACAACGGTTCGGGACGCAGGGGCAAGAAACTGCTAGCCTGAAGAGGGCGTCGGCCAGCAATCATGGCTGTTGTCATTGGCCGAATGTTGAAGATTTTCTCCTGCTGTGTTGCTCACGTTTGAACATCCGACGTGTCGACATTGCGGCCCCTTTCTTCTGACTGACGATGGAAGTCAGCTGCGACGTACTTGAAAGATTACATACATCGGCCGTTGATTGCTGCCGCCCGTCCCATTTCTACGCTGAGATGGTCAGCCAGAACGGATGAGGACCGCGACACGACAGGTATTGGTCAAGCAGCAGTCTTGTGCATACGGAGGGGAAGGTTGGGGGAGCCTGAAGGTGACAACGCAGCTCCGTGACCGTCCCGGGGACCGTCGGGCGCCGGGGTTGCAGGTAGGTCGAAGGAGCCCGGACGAATCATTGCTCGGAAGAGCTAGCGTCGGTGAGATGTCCGGCCAGCGAAGATGGGGGGCACGAACGAAGTGTTCCACCACACAAGGAAAGCAGAGTGAACAGTTGCTACTATGCTAGCGAGGCATTGTAGGTACTTCGCACATTGCAGAGGACTGGTGGTGGGTTCGAGGAGGCAGAGAGGGGACGAGGAGGAGACGGGATGCAGCTGCAAGACGCGACAGGGTCAAGGGCGCGAGGGCGACGACAACGTACATTGGGCTGCATGACTGACGACCTTTGGACTGAAGTGCCGACAGTAGACACATTGTGCCGTATTTGTCGGGGGGATTCCCAGGGGTTTATGCTGACTTCGCGCATCCTCACCGGTTGGAGGCGCCGACTCCCAACAAAACGGCATGCCAGCAACGGCCATTTGGGGTAAAACTAGCCGCTATTTAGGTTCCTAGATGCAGGTGCAAGACGGCGAAGACAGATACACCCAAATGGCAGCTGTCGGGTTCGAGGCTGTGTTGACAACTTGTGAAGTGTGTGTATGTGTGTGAGTGAAGTTGCTCCTCGGTTGAGGGCCGCAAGGGGAAAAGAAATCCAGGACTCCCCGGGAGAGGAGGATACGTAGGACTGGACAGGGGGCCGACGAAGAAAGTCCAAGTGGACAATGTGGAGAGAATCAAGCAAACAATTGTCGGGAGAGCAGGGCCGATTAGCAACGACGAAGCCTCCCGGATCGCTCCTTTTTTGTGTCTTTTTTTGTTATTTCCCCTTCGAGTGTTCTTTCCTTCTTTGAGTCGCCTCATAATTTGCACATCGGAGTAAGGCGAGACCGATCCGGTGGTCGGAGGGGGCTTCCGGTAGACACGGCAGGGACGCCCTCTAGAAATAGCAGTCACGCACTTGCTGTCCAGAGTCTTCCCGTTTTGTTTTTGTCGCCATCAGTTGGGATTGAGCGAGACAAGTTTTTGGAACCGACACAATTGAATCATTTCCTGTCACCTTGAAAAGAAAGTACTCCACGGCCTTTTGCAAAGTACTTGTCTACCTACGGACCTACCCACCTCTACCTCCCGCTACCTAGATACCTTACATCCTTCGCGGAGAGCCCGACCCCACTCACCGGCCGGCAGACAAGACAAGCTGGGCTGGACTGCCGTTGCTTAGGCTGACTTGACATCCCACGTCAACCTTCCAGATTCCGTCAGCTCACCTCATCCGACGTATCCAAGTGACGGACCGTGAACGGACTTTGACCTCCACTGCGAGCCTCCTGCTTAGGTTTACGACAGGTACGATATGATGCCCCTTGTGTGGATGACCCGCCTTGCTGCATCTCTTTCATCGTTCCTCAGCTTCCAATTCCATGTTCGGTCTGGTGTAAACAAGCATCGCATCGTTTACGAAGTACAGACTCCGCCATTGTGAGCTGATGGAAACGGGCCGTTCACTGACAAAGAGTACTCTACCTCCTAGACAGTATACTAATCACCCGTTTGCTAGTGCGACTCACCTCTCCCTCCCCCCGGCTTGGAACAGGCCGGATACTCCGTCCCGGCGTCACCAGGTACTCACCTTGCCGTGCGTCCCGTCAACTCACCGACGCCCCCTTTCGACTGAACCCCTAGTCGAGGTTCCAGCACGACCTGTCGCATCGCCTAGAGCTGTCCGTGGGCCTTACTCCAACTCAAGAAATTTCCACTCGGCCTTCTCCAACTCAGCCAAAACTGGGCACGGAAAACGACCATCAACAGGGAAAAAAAGAAATTACCAATTCCTGGGATCGGGTCTGGCTTCCGTCTTCTCCCACCCTCCACACCAAGCCCCCGGTTCAACTACGACCCCCAGTCTCCCGAGCCCCACGCCGCACACCCTGCCACACACACACACACCCTCTTAGACCCCCAATTTGGGTAGGATACGGGTTGGTCTTCCTTCTCCTAGAGACCGTGAAGGTACATCACACAACTGCATTTCGATTCGAACCTTGGGGTTCCTCGCGCAAACGTTCTCGCACACTCATCCGCGCGCCCCCTTGCTCCCGCCATCCAGTCTTCAGAGTGCGCCATCCCATCCCGATTCTCGTTCCTCGTCTGCCCGTCTCCCGCCCCCAGCCTTCCCCAAAGTACCCGGTACCTCGGAGCCTGACCTTGCTGCCATCCCTCCTTCTTGAAACCGCGTTGAAACCCCCCTTCTCCCTATCATTCCCAGATACTCCGTCCACATGGGTATAAGTCGAGGTACCTGGCTGGGCACGCCTCCATCGCGAACCCGACCTGTTCACAAGGTTTTAAACCGACTTTTCCTCGTCCGCGGTCCAGTTGCAGGGAACACGACGCACTTCTCCTCTGTTGGTCCATCCAATGCGACTATTGCTGCTCCACGCTTTCACCACACTCTAAATTACTCTCCTGCGCCTTCCCCGAAGTCCGCTCCTTCGAGTCCTACTCCTCATCAACGACTAACAACAAGTCCCGGCCGGTCCCATTACACCACCACTATCCGTACTCCTCACGCTCGTCTGCTTCGCCTCGGAGCTCCAACGACTACTAATTGCCTCGTCCCGTCGCCCACTCTCGCCTCCTCTTTCTTCTCCGCACATCTCCCACCGACACATGCGCCGGTAATGTCAATGGCGTCGTATCCCTTCAGTTCAGCCAGCTCCTCAGACATCTCTACGCCCCGGTCCGCCTCACCGTCGCCATCGTCCGTCGCTTCTGTCCGCTCTTCTCGCTCTTCTATATCTAACAAGCGCATGTCCATGTCCAGTCGCAGGATGACTGACTTCAATCCCATGTCTTCTGTTGATATCAACGCCATTGAGGAGAAGATGAGAATGGCCTCCCTTGATCAGCACCGTGGATACTCCCAGAACACCTTTGGCGAGGTCCAACAATACCGTACCACCGAGTACGTGCCCAAGACCCAGGCCACCGCCTACCAGATCCTGCGGGAGCCCCTCTGGAACAAAGGTGAGTTGAATCGCAGCCTCTGCGCTCTACTCCACTTGCACTGAACCTACTGCACGCATTGGCTTCCCCAACATGCCGTATCCCTTCACTTCCACCCTTCTATATAGCCTCCCTTCTTTTCCTCTGTCCCCCTACCCAACACTGTTCTGAGTCCTTCACCTTACCCCGCATGGCTTCTCTACTCTCACGACGCGTGTGTCGTCTCCCCCTTCGACTTCTGCCTCGTGCTCCCATCCACACCTCGTCCAAGCTAACCGCCATGGTCGAATCAGGCCTGTCTTTCACCCCCGAAGAGCGCGTCACCAGGAATCTCACCGGCCTCATCCCCCACACCATGGAGAGCCTTCAGACGCAGTGCCAGCGGGCCATGAAGATGATCAACACCCGCCAGACCGATGTCGACAAGTACCTCTACCTGTCGTCGCTCAAGGCCCAAAACTTTGACCTCTTCTACCGCCTGCTAATGGACAACATCCGCGAGCTCATGCCCCTCGTCTACACCCCCACCATCGGCGACGTCTGCCTGCAGTACTCGACCCTCTACACCCGCCCCGAGGCCCTGTACATTTCGATTAAGCAGCGAAAGTCCATCCGCACTATGCTCCGCAACTGGCCCTACCCCAACCCCCAGATCTGTGTCGTCACGGACGGCTCCCGTATTTTGGGTCTCGGCGACCTCGGCGTCAACGGTGTTGGTATCTCGGTAAGTGCTTCGCCGTCATTGTATGTCGCGAGACCAAGCAACTAACCTCCCCTCTAGATCGGCAAGCTTGCACTGTACACCGGCGCCGCCGGCATCCACCCCGAGAACACTCTGCCCATTGTCCTCGACACCGGCACCAACAACGAGACCAATCTGAAGGATCCCTTTTACCTTGGCATCCGTTCCAAGCGCGTGTCCGTGGCGGAGCAGCAGGCGTTCATGGACGAGTTCATGGAGGCCGCCACCGAGGTCTACCCTAACATGACGGTCCAGTTCGAGGATTTTGAGTCCGAGAAGGCCTTCAACTACCTCGACCGCTACCGCAACAAGTACCGCTGCTTTAACGACGACATTCAAGGCACTGGCGCCGTCGTCCTCGCCGGGTACATTAACGCCGTCGAGCTCTCGGGTGTTCCTCTCGAGGAGCAACGCCTCGTCTTCATGGGCGCCGGCTCCGCCGGTGTCGGTGTCGCCAAGCAGCTCGTCGAGTACTACACCAAGCGCGGCCTCAGCGAGCAGGTGGCCAGGGACAAGTTCTGGCTTGTCGACACCAAGGGCCTCGTCACAAAGGACCGCGGCGACAAGCTCGCCGAACACAAGAAGTACTTTGCCCGTACCGACAACAATGGCCACCAGTTCCGCACGCTCGAGGAGGTGATCGAGTACGTCAAGCCCACTGCGCTTGTCGGCCTCACCGCCACCTTCGGCGTCTTCACCGAGTCCGTTGTCCGCGCCCTCAAGGCCTCTGTCGACTCTGGTGGTCTCGGCCGCCGCCCTATCCTCTTCCCTCTCAGCAACCCTCTCACCAAGGCCGAGTGCACCTTCGAGCAGGCCGTGCAGTGGACCGACGGCACCGCAATCTTCGCCTCGGGATCACCCTTCTCCCCCTTTACCATGAAGACCCCCGATGGCCAGGCCATCACCTACCACCCCAACCAGGGCAACAACGTTTACGTCTTCCCTGGACTGGGTCTCGGCGCCATCCTCGCCAAGGCCTCCAAGGTCACGGACGACATGGTCTACACCTCGGCCGCCGCCCTCGCCGCGTCCCTCAACGCCGACGAGATCCACAAGGGTCTCATCTACCCCCGCATTGAGCGTGTGCGTGACGCAAGCATCATCGTCGCCCGCGAGGTGATGAAGTCGGCCCGCCGCGACGGCGTCTCCACGTTGCCCGAGTCTCAGTGGGTTGAGTGGGAGGAGTGGGGTGACGTTGCCCTCGACGCCTGGATCAAGGAGCGCATCTACGACCCCATCAGCTTCTCCGAGAAGAGCCGTATCTAGAATGTGTTCGAAGGACAGATTGAGTTGGATGTACGGACCAAAAGGCCTGGACAAGGTATACCTGAGATGTTCTCAGCGGGTTTGGTTTTCGGCGTTGGGGTAGGCATCAGGGGCCTTGCTTTCATGATCCCGAAATTTGAGCGAAGGGATTACATTTCACCGTCACCAAAAGGACGACAACCCTTTTTACACCAGGACGCCCCCATGCCACCGTTACCGAGCGCATGGTCGCGTCGGTCTTTGATTCCCGGCATATCGTTATCGCTTAGATGTGGGGGGACGCGTAATCTAATGGTTATGGAAACGCGACATAGAAATAGATTTATGCCTCCATTGGTCACGGCGTATGCTTGATGTGTGGAGCTCGGTGACATGAATAAAGTGAATGCCTTCCTTGGGTGTTTCGATTGCATCGGGGACGGCAAGACAGGCCCCTCTCTCTCGTAGCGGTAAGGGGAAGACGGAAGCTTCGTAGATTCCCCAAATTCCTGTCCCCGCATGGGACGACCCCCACCCCGTTCCCCAGCTCCCCCCCAAATTTTCCGTCTCCAACTGGCGAACCGTTGTCTGAAGTGTGTTGGGGAAAGCTCGGAACCTGTTGGGAGAAGGCGGGGGGTGTGTGTCAAACTCTCTCTCTTGGTCTAGGCCAGACTGGGTAGAAGGGCGCATGCGCAGCACCTGTCGGAGGAGAGCTTTCCTGCCGCGATTCGTAGTGACTGCCTTTTTATTCTCCTGACTTGTGAGACAAACGACGAACAAAACCCGGGCCGAGAGGATACGCTAGAGAATCGAAAACAAGACAATGCAATAGCAGCAGCAGCAGCAGCAGCAAGACATAAGGAGGGAGGGATGTGCCTTCGGTCTCGCTCATGTTCTCTCCCAAACCAGGGGGGGTGATAGATAAGCTCAAGCTCCCCCTCGGCTCAATAAGGTTATCAGTCGGTAACGGACGGAGGTTCCACGGTGTTCGTGGGAGGAGGTCGCGAGAGATGTTAATGAGCACCAACTATGATGTGCCCTCTACAAATGTACATTGTACACCAACCCGCGCAACACCCATTCTCATCGCGTTTTGTGCTGTTTGTTTGAGTTCGTTTGTCTTATAAGCTGCGCCGAAAAAGGACTTCGGATGGTTATGCGCCAAGCACCGACGTTCGGGGCGGCTTCGGGGTTTCATCCACGAACCCCCCCCCCCCCCAGCCCCCTCCCCACGCGCCGCCGACTGGGACGATGGTGGACGTAGGCCGGGCCATGCCCGGCCTAGTTAGTGTACAGGTATTGGGAACCCGGGGATTGCGACCCTGGCCATCGCCGACGAACTTACTCCCTCACCCTCCTTCGGGTGAAGCTTGATTACACGGCACACCGACCAGTCGGGGGGAGGGTCGCGCGGAGTATATACATGCTGATGTCCATGTGTGGTAGGGCGGGACAGGGGTGAATCAAACGCCGGTGTTCCTCGTCTGCCTAAACTAGGGGAGGATAAAGCTTTGCCCCCTCCCATGCGGCTGTTTGACTACACCTGTGACTTCCAGCCTAGGACGACGTCACTGCATGTTGCTGGCTAGCTGCGAACTTTTGTTTGATTTCAACTACTTAGCTCTAGCTCGAGCAATGCATCGAGAAAAAGGTAGAAAAAGAAAGAAAAGGGGTATTCGTAATAAGAGGAGGACAGCAAGAAAATAACTGGTGGGGACCATGCGAAGTGGTCGAGACAAAGAAATGTGAAAACAGGCCATGCTCTGCCGTTGTGATGAAGCTCCCAAAGCCCTGGTGATATAACCAAATGGTCTCTCATGGTATGCTTCGCCTCGTGAGAGTGAAAGACACGCTCCCAACTCCATGCATTGCGTAAAGCAGCTTGCCCAAAACGTATCCGTCCATCATGTAGAATGGTCTCGTCCGAGCAGGCATTCCCACGCCCATAAAAATGCGCCCTACCGATTACGCCTCAAGCATCGTTTTACGCCAGTCCATTGTTTTCAACCCTTCCGGAAAAGTCGCTTTGTGCCCCCGACCTTGCCCATGTCCCCAAACTCGGAGGCCCTGCGCGCCTCGCCGCTAGCGAGACGCACCTTCTCCTTGACGCTCTCCACCCACGCCCGGCTTTCTTCACTCATCTCCACCTTGCGGCCCGTTGGGCCGGCCAGCCCGAGAAACGAGCTCTCCTCTTCCTCCCAGCTGATGTGAGAGCTGGACCGCGACCGATTGGAATCCTCTGAGGACGGTGTAAACTTGTCCGGGATCGGCGGGACCGCCGGCGTGTTGGGCAGAAGTCTTGGCACCGACGGACCTGAGACGTCGCCTGAGCCGAAAGACTTCCTAGACTTTCGGACGTTAAGCGGCGTCATCGGGGACATCTCTAGGGCCGACGCCGGTCGGCTTGGAGGGCTCGAGTTTGCGGCGGCGCGGCTGCTAGCGCGCGGCAAGTCCTGCACTTCGACCTTGGCCGTCTCCAACGGGCCGGCAGAGCGACGACCGTGATGAGTGGCGTACTCCTTGAGATATTCGCCAAGATCGGCCCATCCGCCACCGACGCGCACCATGACCCGCTCACCGTGCTCGCCGACACAGCGGATGGAAAGTTTGATGGGAGCTTCGCCAGTGGAGCGGGATAGGTGGTAGACCCTGATGTCATTCCTGCTCTGGGGACGCCTTGGTCTGGGGTTCTTGGCATAAGCCGGAGCGAGGGTCAACCACGGCGTGGGCGCGCGTGAGGATGCTCGAGACGCCATGGACATGCTGGACCCCGTGCGTCGGATAGCCTCCCGCGAAGGCTTCTTGAGCCGCTTCGCGGGCAGGTCCGGCGGCGGGGGGTTCAGGTCGACCTTGGGCGTGGCCCTGGCCAACTTGATGTTGGCTGGGATGGACTCTAGGATGTCGCTGATTTGCTGCCGAAGGTGGTCGTCGGATGCGTTGGACTCTCTCGGTGTCCCCACACTGATAAATGAGTGATCATAATCCTCTTCGATATAGGCTGACTCCAAGGGCAGCGCCGGCAGCAGACCCTCGTCCTGGGGCCTCATCATCGGACTCACGCTATGGTCTCTGAAGCTGTGTCGGAACGGGGGTGAGCTGGGAGGACTAATACTCATGAAGCGGTCGACAGCGGACTTTCGTTCTGGGGCTTCGGCACGCTTCTGGCGTGGCAGGGGCGGGGATGCTGAGACCTCAGGCATATCACTAGAGGCGTCTACTAACAGGCTTGTGTGGCCGTTGACGACTGTTGACGACTCCGAGGCGTCACTACCGCGCCGGCCCGGACGGATCAAAGGAGGGAGCTGGATCTCGTCCTCGGATTCTAATGTGTCAGGCAGATTCTCCACGTCATCAGCGGGGGGCGAGGGCTCAGATTTCGCGTTGTTTTCGAAAATTGCCCTAAGCTTCGACACGACGGATTCTTTGTTGCCCTGGGATAGGCCAGTCTTCTTTGCGCTGTTGTTTCGTACCTCAGCTAACGGGGTTCGCTTGGGCTTTGGCACCTCGCTGGAGCCATCGAGACTGCTGGTGGACAGCTGTTTTGGGGACAGCTCGATTGTGTCGCCCTCGTCTGTGCCGACAGAATGATCTGGAGTGGCCTCGCCAGAGTTGTCAGAGAGGCTGGTCTGCTGTGTCTCCTCTTGCGGGGGATCAACGGCGATTGCCACTGGCAAGGCTACAGTCTTTGGATCGTCTTGGACAACTGGCAGAGCCAAGGTCACAGTCGGTTCAGGCCTGACTTCGGCGATAGCCCTTTCGCGCCACTCTCCTTGTCGCATCTTTTGTTCGCCACAAGCTACCCATTCGGCGTAGTTCCGCTCAACGGCCTCCATGCGATCAAGCCAGTGGTCGGGCAGCGTGTCTTGCAGCCCCTCCAGGCTGTCGAGCATAAAGTCAAGACTGCGGCCGGATTTGGCAATCTGCTTTTCCAGCACGCCTTTGACCACAACGAAAGCATGTTTGAGACGGGAGAGGTTGTCGTCCGCTTGGTTTTCGGGCGCGTCGTTAACTGGCGTCTCTGTCGGAGACGAAAGCACTTTCCACGCAGAATCAAGTGCGAACTCGGTCTCTGCGATACCGGCCAATAAGCCAGGTATCCGATGAAGAATAGAAAGCCGAATCTGCCAGACTTTCAGCAGCCGACACAGCTTGGATAGATTCGGCAGTGCTTGGATGATGACGGCAGTGAGAAGAGCCGTCAAATCATCCATCCGATTGTAAGAGAGTACCGTCGTCGCAGCAGACCGCGAACCCAATATGGGTGTCCCGGGCCGCGAAAGCGGAATGATGTGTGTGTGCATGACATGAGTCTTTATGTCTTCAATGTGCAGCTCGTCCATGTCGTGAGAAATACCGTGCACTCGCTGCTCGTACCGAGCCACGTCTTTAGCCGGCAGACACCCCAGGTACGCTCTATCAGAGACTCCCGCGTCATCTATTCTCCTTGTCTTAGCGTCCGGCATTTCGAAGCCGATACAGCCACCGGTGGTTGGCCAGGGCCAGTTGGAGAGCTCTTCGAGCCACTCATATATCTTGCGGTTGGCCACGGCGGCGCGCATGGCGAATTCCTGTTCACCAACAGTAGAGTTGTCGAGGCAGTGCTTTAGCTCGGCGCTGGGCGTTTGAAGCATTTCAACGGCGGTCATGGGCGTCAGGCGGCCCAGCAGATCGTCGGTGATTCGGGTACGGGTGGGCGAGTGCTCGTCAGAGCGGAGGTACTGGCGCCTGGATGGGTGCAGGTGCTGACCCGTGCCGGGCGTGAAGGGTGGAGGAGGATCGGTCATGGTGTTGGGTTGGTTGATTTCAGGGATAAAATAAGCGTTCGGTTTGTCGAGCAAGCAGGCATGGCTTGCTTCTATGAGCCTGGGAAGAAGACGTCTGCGATGTTGAGGATGGCCATATCGGGGATCATCGGTGGTGTTTGTTGACAGTCGTCATAATCAAGGACGCCTACAGTTCCTTCGGCTTCCTGGCTTATGTCTCACTCTCTCGCTCTTGTCCAAGATGCCTGAGTGTCGCGACGAGGGAAAGAAGCCAAACCCAGGCGAAGTTGTTCCGTCGGAGAAGAGCGTTGTCTTTCGTTATGGTAAGGTAGCTGCGGGATGCTGGTGGAAAAAGAAAGCAGGGCGCGACGTGGGTTCCTGAAGATGCAAGGGAGCGCAGGGGGTTTGGTGAAAGGTGTTGGTAAATATGTACGAAAGAGGATGGAGCAGGTAGGAATGCTGAATACCTAGGTGCGGCGGCTATGTCTTTGTGTTCAAGGAAAGTAAGAAGGGGATAGTAGTGAACGGTGGAAGAACGAGGATGTTTCGTGCGGGTTGGAGAATCGAAAGTTGACGCGACGACGCCTGACACCTGATACCGGGAAGGGCAAAGGAAGAGCGACGGGCAGGTAAAAGGAAATTGGGAGTCTGGCGCAGTCAAAAGGAAGAGGAGATTTAATGAGATTTGATGGATATTGGTTCCAGTTCCAGTACGGGGGATGAGAGTGGGACAGCCAGGTACCCGAAGGCCGGGACGCAGCGGGCGAGGTACCTGCCTGCCCCAGTGCTCATGGTCCATGGGCTAGCGAGGATTGATCGGTTCGTGTGGAGTTGCAGCTGTTCTGGGTTCAATGGCAGGCTTGCAACATCCCTGTCAGAACGAACGCGCCAGCCTGTCCAGCCCAGTCTTGTCTGTCTGTCTTAAACGGAAACCCAACACAGTCACCTAATAATACCACCACAACTATCAAGCTCGGCCACCGGAAGCTGTCCACGTCGCGTCTCCACACTGCTCGCTCTCTTCCGCGACTTCCTAACGGACTCACGACATGGCTTTGTGCCGTATGCCAGTTAGCCGATCGCGTTCCGGCAACCACCTAGCACAGTAGCTACGGTGGGCTATTCCTTGCAACCTGCGATGCCTCCATCCTGCGTGGCCCTGAGGAACTCCAGGGCACCCTTGCGGGAGATGGTGCCACCGCCGTATCTTGACGTCTTCCGCAACCATCATGACGGCCTTGCGATGGATGTCCCTGCTGGGTGTTGATGCGCCCACCGTAAGCCTCTGGCCCTCGGCGGCCTGGACCAGCAGGAGGCCAGTGTCTGAACGCGTATGTCGAGTGTCTTGCCACTTTTTGCATTGATCAGATCGAATTGCCTAAAGTGCGGACATTAACCTTCTTAGTAGCCCTTACCCTGGTTCCCCTCGTTCGTCGCTTTCGCACCTTTCCTCTCTCCCACCAGATGAGATGACATGCTGCACGACATTGGCACTGACATTGACGTTGGCACGACATGGACATGAACATGGACGCTCGGACGCATATAGTTTACCTGCCAGACCTGCATGTTCTCACCCAGTTGCAGTGGTTTATGCCCACACATGGATGGTGACAAACTACCCAAGCTCTGAAAACCATCAGCACGTTTTCTCCCTAGCCTCTAGGTGGGCCGTCAGCCGGTCGCGCGAGCTGACGGAAAGAAATAAGCTCCAAGCAGACTGTCAGAGCGCGGCGCCAGCCTTTGGCCGCTTCCATCGCTTCCGGCGATTGTCATTCCTACAGCGGCAACATTGCCCTCATGCTGCTGCGCAATCAATACTCAGGAAAGCGGAATGCCGACACACTGCGGGCCATTGATTGCCACCGGACACGGGTGCGGCTCCGAGAGTCTGCTGGGACTGGGTTGTTTGACACGCCACTACTCTGTACACTTCCAACCATCCAAACAGCGAGGGAAGCAGATGCGACGGACTCCGGAGCCTGCCTGTGTCCTCTGCCCTCTGCTCATTTCCTCATATTGCCTGAGGGAGTGGAAGTTTCCCCTGTCGTCATTAAACCGCTGTTTGCTGGCCCGGAAACGCCATTTCGCCTGCCAGCTCCCTTGTCGCGCTACATCGAATCCGGCTACTTCCCCCGGAGCTCTTAGATTGAACACGAGGGGTCGTGGAGCTTCCGGAGCTCGGGAGACAGCTTCATGGAGCTCCTAGGGCCCTAGCCCATCCCATCACCATCGCCCCAAGTAACAGTGTCTGGACGTTGCGCGACTGTCTCACCACGATTGGCGAGCACTGGTAATCAAGTTTACTTGTATCAGATCGCATATCGGTGCAAACTCAAGTTGATTCTAGACTCGCTGAATGATCTACTAATAAAACTTGATCGCTGATCGCTCGCTATCCACTCAAGAAAGGCCTACAGCTTCGAGGCAGCGTGCCTCCATTTCCCGACCCCAGGATACGCAAAGCCAAGCTCTCGAAGCGTGGTCGCAGTCCCCCCTCGCTTTTCAAACTCCTGCTTGCTTGACCAGTAAACTCCGCGCTCCCAAAACTGCTCATCGTGCCAGTATGGGGGCTCTCTGCCTTTCTTTGTTGACTCCGCCACCCAATCGTGCAGCATGTTGAGGTAACGACCGTCGTCTCCATCGTCAAGTAACACATGAATGTTCTTGTCGCCGCGTTTTCTGAAGAGGTCGAGCTCCCATTTCTCCTGGTCTTCGACGGATGGTAAGTTCAGTCCGTTTGACCAAACGGCCCCGATGACTGCAGCCTGGTTCTCGGCCACGGGCCACGGCACAGTCTTGATGAGTAACCCGGCAAAGGCAAGCGTTGGGTGTCGAATGAGAAATAGGTGCTGGTATAGGCCTCGGATGCCTTTGCCGGTCGTCAAAATGTTCGGCTTAAGGAGTTCGGGGAGGAAAGGAAAGCTAAAGAAGAAGCCGGTGCAGTAAATCACTGTATCGATATCCTCTTCCGTCCTCCCACCCTCGAAAATGACCGCCCTCTTTTCTGGCACAAACTCCACAATCCGCGGGACCTCTGTCACGCCAATGTGATGGACCTTGTCTGGTGGAGTCGGGTGTCGTACAGATAAATACACCCTGTCTGCTACCGGGCTGACTTGACGGGCGATGTCTAGCCCCGACGGCCCATTGCCGACTACGATCACCTTCTTCCCCTTGAAGGGCTCGGGAATGCGGTAGTTCTTGGAGTGCAATATAGCCGACGGGTGAGTCTCGTGAAATGTCTTTATACCCTTCACATCGGGAATGAAGGGGATGTCGTAGTGTCCGTTGGCGACAACCACCGCATCGTACGTGTCGCTGAATTGGCGACCGCTGAGCGTGCAAGCAGCCACAAGGTCCCATTTGTCTCTGCCGTTCTCCTGCCGCAGGTTAAGCGCCTGGACCTGGTGAGAGAACTTGATGAGATGGTGCACGTCCTTGGCGTACTCCACCAGATATTTGAAAATCGACTGCCGAGAGGGAAACACCCATGTGTCCTCGGGGAATGGCGCATTTTTGTAGTTCATCGTCGTCTTGATGGTGTTGGCGTGGAGTGTTCCGTACATCGGGGTGGGAAATACGGGAGGCGCGCCAGGCTTAGGCCGGAGCGGAGGGTCCTGCGGACAAAATGGATCCGTTTGTGGCACATGGAGGGATGTGGTCGGGTGCTCGCTGTAGTTCCAGACGCCGCCTACCTCGTCCTGCTGTTCGAAGACGGTGACGGACTCAAAAGCAGCTTGTGCCGAGAGGTATCTCGCGGCTGCCAGACCAGTCGGCCCGGCGCCGATGACGGCGATCTTCTTGACGTCGAACGGAGCCATCATGTTGGTCTGAGACACATCGATGTCTTTCTATCCGGTCACCAAGACGAAACGGCGCTCTTAAAGCGATGCAACGACATGCCACGCCCTATGAGATGTGAATGCGTTATATCGGCAGCAAATCACCTAATCGGGCGGTTTCGGACATCGTAGTGGGACGCCGGCGGGTAACGGAGATCCTTGCTCAACACTACCGCATCTGCGTCGCAAACCCTGTCCACCATTTTGACCACAACCGAGTAGGTGGACGATTCAATTGGATGAAAACATATGGCATTGCAAAGCATGCTGCCTATTTCGGCCCAGAGAGTCAGAAGCTAGGCTACACTTTACACTTGGGTTGAACCAGGCTTAGTTAGCCTCACGTGATTTGGAAGAAATTTGGAAGGCATGGGATGATGTGCACTTATCGATTAAGAAATTCCGGCTCCAAGCGTCCTGTTTTACTCACCGCCTTCTCCTTCTGTATGAACACAGCTCCACACCACTATGTAGGTATCCGACAGGTGCAGCTTGAGCTTTGTTTGTTCCACTTTCCGCCTCTGAATCGTTCACAACGATGCCGTGCCACCAAACCGACCTCTGCGGCCAACCACTCGACACCTCCTCCCGGAACGAACAAACCACAACTTAACGTCGCGCATATCATCCGCTGATGCTCGATAGGTAGCTTGGAACGTCTCTCTTCCCCAGCGCCACTAGCTACGCCGCGCTCTGCGACTCATGACACGATGTCCGGGGTTCAGCTACCTGCGCAGCTCGAAGCTGCCGATCGCATCCCAATCGCTCGATTGAGCCCCGACGTCCAGGATCCGAAGACGTGCGCAGTTCGGGGTGTGGTCACAATCACCTGGCCGTACAGTATCGTCAAGAAGACGATTGCATTCCTCCTCGCCGAGCCTGACTTTCGACTACGTCGTGCCAAGGGCCAAGTGCGCGTTGAGTTTGGCGGATCGAGCGCCAAAGCTGTTGCTGAGGCAGCTATCGGAAGTGGCGATGAGATTACGCTGTCACTCGAAGGAGTTGATTTCGTTGTGGATGAGCCTAGAACGCATGTCCCTGGGATGAGCTTGGAGTGGCAGTTGAGGTTCACGGAGAGATTACTCCTTCAGGTACGTCTGACGTTGACTTGATTGTGCGTCGCTAAGTTTGAAAGGCCAAAATCAGCGACTCCGAAGATGTGAAGGTCGTCAATGTCGACCACCCCACTCAACCCGAACCAGATACCGAACTCGAGCTGCCACAGTCGGTTTCCGACCCGTTTATAGACAGAGAGCAGACACCTGAGAGAACAGTAACCTCGTTTACACCTTCGAGTAAGAGGCCTATCAACGAAAGCCTTGGTGCGGACGAATATCCCTCTCCCGCATTTCTCAAACGCGCCCGCATTTCATACGGGTCTCTGTTCGAGGATGGCGTGGGTGTTTTCGACGAAGACGTTGGAGCCAAAGCGCGTGCAAAGAAGAGGACAAAGACTGGCCGATACAGCGGTGTCTGGAGATACACCAGTCAATCACCAAGCCCCGAGCCAGAGGCGCGTGAAATTTCAGAAACCGAGGACACGCCTAAGATAGAGTCGCCGGCGATAGTCACGCCTTCGCGGCCAAAGATGGTCGATGACGGATGTCAAACGATCGAGCGGGACGTCAGCCCCCTCAGAGAGGTGCAAGTTATTGCGGAGGCTCGCCAAAGTCCTTCGAACTGGCGTAGCCCTTCCAAAATGACCATGGTCGACTCGGCGGTCCAGTCTGATTTACCTCTCAGTCCAAATGTCGAATTGTCGCCCGGTCTGGCATTTGGACAACCTGCGCCTATACCCCTGTTCACCTCGGCGCATGAGCAGTATGCGCCAGCCTTTCATCAACCACCCCTTAGTCCAGTTTTTGGCCATGGAGACGAAGGAAATATGGAACCGCATTATGACGCTGAAGAGCCATTTCACGAGCACCGGAATGCGTATCCTGAGGCTGGCCTTGACCACGTTCTCGATGCGCATGACTATCCGGTGGCTCTTCTCGAAGATCCCAACACTGGATCCCATACTGCTGCCACACCGCAAACTACCTCCGAGCCAATACCCGCTTACCATAGCCATCAGCAACAGCAAAGTCTTGAAGGGGAGCACCACACTGTCGTCATAGAGGGCATTGCCGAACCCCAGCAAGTCCCTTGGGGTCTCACGTCCGCACACTACTCTGGGTCATCTGTTGTATCCGGGGAGCCTGTATTTGAAGGACAACAGGCTGGACAGCCACCTAAAACACGAGCCGTACCTCGCGATAACTGGGTACAAGACCGTGGGGGCCAGGCCAAAGTAGACGACGAGGACTCCAAAGGTGAGCAGGTAGCCCTGGAAGCGGAAGGAGGTATGGCCTCAGAAGACGGGGATGGTCTCCATGAAGAGCCCACTTCTATTTCGTATGCCGAGAGGCACTTCCAGCCTACTAAGAACGAAGCCACAGCAGGCGAGCAAGAAGGCAGCAGCAGCAGCAGCGGGAGTAGCAGCGAAGACAGTGAAGAGGAAGCCGAGCATGAAGTAGACGACGCCGGTGGAGACTACGACATCACCAACTACCGCAATCTGAGCAATAATCAGGACGATGACAACGGTACAGATCTAGAGTCGGACTATGGTCAAGAGGCAGAGGAAGAAATACTTGAGCCTGGACTGCAGGGCAATGAAGAAGATGAACCGGAGGAGGATATCGAAGACTATGGAGAAGAATATGATGAAGACGAGGGCGAGGATGATGACGAGGAGGAGGAGGAGGAGGAGGAGGAGGAAGATGAGGGTGAAGATGAGGATGAGGACGGGGACGAGGACGCGGAGAACTACCCCCCGCCCACTGCATCACGAGGGGGAGCGCCGGAGGTCATCAGTCTGCTTTCGGATTCCGAGGATGAGGACGAGGCCCCACCACCCCGCCCTGCTCCCGTTCGACAGCGGCAGATCCTTCAGTCCGACGGGTCCACTGATGAGGTGGAAGACGATGATCCCTATGACAGGTTGGAAAGCGAAGCAAAGTACGACAGTCATGAAGACGATCATGAAGAATCATCTGGGTCATTGGATGGAGAGAGTGAAGAGGAAGTGTCCCAGTTTGACACGCCGACTCCAAAGCCGAGGCCGACGTCCTCGGGGCCTGCGCATGATGCTCTGGAGTTAACATCAGCTACAGTTGGTGACGATCTCGAGACGATGAGCCCCATCAAGGTACCACAGACCACAGACGTCTCTAGAAGCTCGTCTCGGCCCAGCTCCCGGGGCGACTCGGAGATGCTTACGGCGGAGTTGGAAGAGGAGTTGGAGAAGGAGTTGGCCGTGGATAATTCCAACAGCGAACAGCAAGCACTGCAGCTGAAAGACCCTTTGGACGTTCGAATGAAAGAAGTGGAAGCCGTGCCATCTGCAAAAGTTGTCGCCGACGGCAATGCGAAAAAGCAGACCCCACCACACGAAAAGGTCAACAACATCAGGGATTCTGAGGTACAGAAGGAAGAGCCCCCGTTTCAGCCCGACAAGCCGGTCAACGAGGGCAGACATGCGCTGGAAGTAAAGACGGATGCAGAGGCTGAAGCCCCGGTGGCCGAAGATGCTGGAGCCTTGGCCAACCAAGACTCTAAGGCCACAGTGGATGACGATCAGGACCTTCCATCCGACCCAGCTGCGGAGGAAGCCGAGGTTCAAAAAACACCGAGTCGGTCAGCAGCCGACATTGAAAGTGACTGCCAAAGCCAGGTCGAAGGATCCCGTTCATGCGACTTGGTCGAGAATGAAGCCGACCTACAAGAAACGCCGAAAGGGTCAGATGTTGTCATTGCCGAGACTCAAAGGTCACACACAGAGTCTGACAAGGAAATGCAAGCTAACAATGAGGGTCGACCGACACCAAATGCTGCATCCAATTTCGGCAAGGTCATGGATATGCATACGGAAAAGGCTCAAGCCGTTGAAGTCGACGACCAGAAGTCGGTCAAGGAACATACGCCAGATCTGATCGAAACCGAAGCGGCCGATACCAATGCCGAAGTGACAATATCTCTCAAAGATGACCACGATATGGACTCGGAACAGGAAGCGGATGCAGAGAGCAAGGTCGAGGCAGCAGTGGTCACGATCGTCCACGATACTACCACCATCGAGGTTGACATGGAGTCTGCTGAAGGAGACTCCCGTGATCCTACCGACGTTGACATGGCTGACACAGAAGCAATGTCCGTTGACGAGGCCAGTGATCAAGCCTCCGACATGGACATGGATGAAATGACCGAAGAGCAGCTAATCCAAAGCCAGCTGCAGGAGGAGACGATCATGTTCGAGCATCAGACAGTCACCAACACAATCACGATAACGCAGGAGGCTGGGGAGCGGACAGTTTTGCATGAGGGCAAGACCGCTGATGATGCCAATCCTACATCAGAAACAGAGATTATCGAGACATCGCGGATGAGGATGGAGACTTTCGTCGCCAAACCCATGGTCAATGGCGATGAGCGCTTTCTTGAGGCTGCGCCCGAAGACGAAATGGATGTGGATGAGCTGACTGACGCAAAGTCGATGGAATTGGCATCGCCTCCTCCAACGGAACAGTTCCAGTCGCAGTCTCGCGAGGCGGTCAAGCCTGTCGAACAGACCTCGCAAGCCAGCGACCAACTCAACATGTTGGAGGGTGCTCTGCAACTTGTCACTCCAGGCGGGAAACAACAGATTGAAGGCGCCTCGCAGCTGTTCGTCGAGACTCAGCTCCCAGAGGTACCAGAGGCCAATACCAAAGTCTCGGTGCCAGAAATTGACGATGCTCCGTCACAAACCCAGTCCACTGCGCCAGAGGACAAAGCGGAATCGCTTGGCCAGGAGATACCGGAGAACCAGGCGACATCATTCACGACCCCGGTCCAATCTCGAGAAACAATCGAACCTACACTGGAGGCATCAAATGAAGCTGATGCGACTTCACCTACTAACGACGAGTCATCATCACAAGTCCGAGACTACTCGGCGCAACCGTCTGAGGTGCAGTCACCTCTTATCGCCGAGGACGCCTCGGAGGAAGTCAACGCCGCACAACCATCTCCGAGGCGAGGGCGCGGACACCGAAGAGACAGGTCGGACATCGCTCGCAAGGATCAGGATCCTAGCATTAAAGTGGGACGTGCATCCATCGCATCGCGACGGTCGACGCGCCTATCAGACCGCACGACCCCTGACAGCACGCGGGTTACCCGTGCCAGATCACAGAGCCTGGCCGTAAGGAGCGATTCGCCGGATGTTGACGATGATAACGTGCAGCTCGCCAAGATCGCCCTTAAGTCGCCGTCGCGGGCTCCTAGGACGAAGTTGCCAAAGGAAAAGGAGGCTATCAAGCACGATGAGGCAAAAGAGCTCAAGGAGAAGGAGAGGGCCAAGTCGAAGGAAATCGAAGGGGAGGAGCCTCCCAAACAGGCCAGCGCGCAGAAGACGCCTGCCGAGTTCAAAGCGCAGCTCACGAGGTCGCTGCGCGCCAACGTTCCCGACTGCATATCGCTCAAGGTGCTCCGGAGTTATCCAGGCAAGGCCGTGAACGTGTTGGCGGTTGCGACGACAGAGCCGCCCGAGGGGAAGCGCGCCAAGGGAGGCCCGCGGGGGATCATGCTGGCGTTCAATGTGACGGATCACTCTATTGCGCCCTCGCAGACGATCTTGGTACAGATCTTCCGGCCGCATAAGACAGCGCTGCCTGTGGTACACCCAGGCGACGCGATTCTGCTGCGTAACTTCAGTGTCATGACACTGACGAGCCGTGGCTTTGGACTCCGAGCCAACGATGGCTCCAGCTGGGCCGTCTTTGAGCACAAGAGCCAGGATGATCTACCGCAGATTCGGGGACCGCCGGTGGAGCTGACGGATGGGGAGACGTCGCATGCGGCTCTGCTGAAGCAGTGGTACAACGGCCTAGATGCAAAGTCGCTTGCGCGGTTGGATAAGGCCAACGTAACGGCGCCTATTGGCAATTGAGGGCGTCTACGTATCGTTTGTTAGGGCTCCGGTTGAGGTATGGATACGGATGGCGGATTATCGCAATGAGCACAATGTAAAACTTAACAACTGATTGGTAGCTGCCTCGCGGACACTGCGAGCCAGAGAATTTAAGAAAAAATGGATCGTTGTGGTGTAAACAGCCGGACTAGTCTATCATCGGAAAGCCAAGCATGGGAGATCGTGGAGTTGAAGCGGCTTCCCCATGGAGAAGGCGACGTAGGACCGGTAGGGGCAGCGGCAGCAATCAGAGCAAAAACGGAGGCCACCCACGGGCTAACCCCGTTGGACTCCCCCGCCCGCTGAAGTCTTGGTCCGCCCGCTTTCGAAAGTGCGTCGCCAGCAACGGCCGAACCATTGGTGAGGCAGGCATTGTAAGCAAAGAGCGGAGAACGGACGCGACCCCGTTATCTTTTCGACTTGTCACCGGCCCCTCTGACCCCTCCTCTTCCCGCTGTGCCTTGGTTTGTAAAGGAGGAGCCGTGGAGACGTTACCGGGGTAGTTGTTGGAAGAGGATGAGACTCAAGGAGGAGGAGGGGGTGGGGGCGAGCGTGGAGCTGCAAGCATGGGCAAATTCGGACATGAGGATCGGAGCAGGTCGGCGGCCCACCGTGTCCGGCCGGTGGGGGCCCACGCCGGAGTATTCAGTGATTGGACCAAGAGGTCTTTCCAGACTTTCACTCCACTTGTGTGGAGGGAACTTCTCGTGTCCCGACGCCATCCATTCGGTCGGCTTGGCTTAAGCAAGGCGATAGGTGTTAGACGGAAGCCAGATTTTGGGCCGCCGATGTCTCGAGAGGACGATATGACAGCGGTGCGTCGAATCGGCCATGTGCCGTAGGTGTCTTCGTGACGAGGCCTGGTCGAAGCGGCGTGGCATGCTGGTAATGGCTAGATGGGCAGTTGCCTGAGACTGGACAAGAGGCCAGACCTTGGACGACTTTTGACGCCTGGATGAACTGCCCGGCTGCGGCGGAGGCAATCTGGACGGCAGTCGTCATACCAAGAGGCGCGCACGCACGGCAAGTTGGATCGGAGCAAAGGGAGTGTGGGTTGACTGGGGGCTCTCTTTCTGGATCTGGCTGACCTAACCTGCGACAGTCCAATGCGAAAAGGCAACACGCACAAAGGCACCAGCACGAGGCAGTGCACACTCAAAAAAAAAAACCCCTCCGGTGCGGATCCGAGGGCTCGAAACCAGCTTGGGTTGGTCGACTTGTTTGTATTCTTTCTCGTCAAGGTTTGGTCAGAGTCGGGACTGGCTTTCGCGCTTGAGGGAGCCTGGCCGGGACGTAATGACGGGAACTGCACGGATTTTACGAAGTATCTGTCGTATGCATACAAACCTGCCTAGCTAATTGCCTAGTATGCGCCGCACACCACGATGCCGTGTCCGTGAAGGAGCTTCGCGAAACTTTCGACAAGACGCAGGGGTTGGCGTTGGCCGAAGCATTCCTATCCCCGGGTCTGGGCTTGCATTGGGTGAATATTCCACCAGTGTTTCTCTTTCGTCCAAACTCTTTTTTTTTTCCCTCCTTTTTTCTACCTACATACTGCGTACCTGCCTCGCTGTTAATGTACCTGTACAGGAGTTGTCGGCACCTGAAGTCGGGATCGTGATCGAGTCCTGGGAAGTCGAGGTGAGCAAACAGGGGTGACCCGCCGCCCAGTCCCGACTATTGCCGAATCCAGCTGGGCGAATGGAGATATTTCCAGGTCTGGAATGGGACATGATTGGACGGCGGCGCATCGGTTTGATTGCGACATCGATTGAATCGGGAATTGTGCGTGTTGTCCTTCGGACCAAGGGGCACGGCGGACGAGACGACGATGATGAGACGAAACCCTAGTGGGTTGCGAGAGCTTGCGGTCGAGAAGCCGAAGTGTATGAAGAAGCCGACTCGGTACGTTCAATACCTGGCGCCTAAGCATAGAGGCTGGACAGAACTAACGGGTGATTCATGATGCTGCGGGTTTGCATAACTATGACAGATGGCCCAGTCCACACACACAAACACAAACACACACACACACACATGTAGACACATATAGACACATAGACACGCGCGCACAAGACGCCAGACTTCAAGGTCAAGACGCTTGACTGCCTTCGGACACGGTCCGTCACAGCACATCTGGAGGGTGACTAAAAGGGCAGGGCCAGTTGACCCAATAGCACGGGTGCAGTTTGAGATGAGGTGTGAAAATTGCACAGAGGCTCGTGATGCTTTCGAGTTGGGGGGCAAGGGGCAAGTGGGCCACTGGAGGGAGTGAGGGTTACGATGGGCTAAGGATTATGTAGGCGTTTCTGGTTGGATGCTACGGTGAGGGTTGGGTGGGCTACAGTCTGGGCGTGATCCTTGACGCCCACACCGGGGCTGACTCGATAGCTCCTGACTCGCGAGGCTGGCGTTGGTGCAAATTCCGGTCAATGAATGAACCGGGGCAGGCCGCAGAAGGGGTGAAAGAGAACCCAGCCCCCCTTCCCGGGGGGGGCGACGGCGTGCTAAAACGTCGTGATTGGCCGTCTCCGCAAGGTGGGAGTGACAATGGGGAGAATGTGGGGGTCTGGATTTCTGTGCTCGGGCGGAGGTTGTGGAGAGGAAGTCCAGCGAGCTGTCGTGACCTTTGTTTTGTTTTGGTTGGGTCACGTCTCCGGTCACGACATGGAAATTTGAGAAATGGAGAGCGGAGAAGACGCCAGAGACGACAAGGTGTGTTTTGCGGTGAAGAAGACGGTCTGCTGGTCTGGGTTTGGCGTGTTGTTTCAAGGTCTAGTGTACGAATTATTCGTAGAGACAGAGATGTCGGTCGGGCTGGCTGCCGAGGTTCTAAAGTCGGCGGCACAAACGAGCTAGCGTTGATACGGCAAGGTCGACTTGGTGCAGCTGCTGAGACACATCACACCAGATATGGCAAGTATGATTTATGGGACCCAACGACAGGTGCCTTGGTACTCTGTACGGGTGTCCGTACACTAGGTGCAAGTAACAAAGAGGCCGCCTTGAGTGAAATAGATGGCTTTTGGAATGGAAGCAAGCACGAGGAAAAGGGGGGGTTCGATATCGATAGCAGGATCACCCGGGGGGGCGCCGTGCAGGTGCAACGAGGGATAATGAGGCATGGCTTCATGTACGAAGCCGCAAGTGTCGAACTTCGACGACAATCGTCAACGACGACGGGCTTCGAAGCAGCACGACGACTGGCAGCTTGCAGATACCCAAACGGCTCAGGTGGTAGTGGCCCGAGATGACTTTCCTTGCCTTGCCTCGCCATGGATACATTATTAGCAACAAACCAAAAAACCAACAAACCCCCTCCCCCATCCATCCCCATGAGGGAAGCCCCCCTTTCATGTAGGATGGATGTCCCTCATGTTCGACCCCTCCCTCCCCCAAGATGCAAGCTTGGCTGGAAGGAGACAGGGGTCGTAGGAGTCGAATTACGACATCTACAGGTTTGGGGTTGCTGTCGTTGTTGGCTTCACATGCAAAAACGGCGGGCACGGCGGCTGTTGGCTGTTGGGCGTCGGTTGTGGGGGATTGACGCAGGCCGTCTGACTGATGTGGGAGACGCGGACGAGATGAGGTCAGGTTGCGTCTCGAATATGACAGAGTTGGAGGTTGTGGGATGCGGCGACCTAGGTTGGCCCAACCGGATGGATAGAAGGGCGACGGGGGATATACATACACTACGGGAGGCCAAAATTCACGGCAGAGAGTTTTCAACTACGTGCCCAGCCAGCCAGCCAGCCAAGGCAGCGGACCAATACTTAGGTAAGTATAGTAAACAGAGCTTTTGATTTTTCGTTACTAAAAAATTCAAGAGAGGGGGGCAACTGGTACACTACAGGTGAGCTGACCTGAATAATGCCGGTGTAAGTACCTACGATCTTGTCGTCCTCTCCTTCTCTCAAACAATACAGATACTGTGTAAGGGTTGCGACTCGTTCTCATGTAAGGGAAGCCAAGCCGCCTTCCACACTAGGTACGGTAAGCACACGTACAGAATATTCGTACGCAGCCATTGCTTGCGTGGTGCAGATTGGTTCCACGCCCGTCCTCAACCAAGGCTCGACAACAGACAACAGACAACAGATAGCAGGTAGCAGGTAGCAGGATGGACGTCTCGTGGCCGCTGCGCCAGGCCCGCTCGGGTCACCAGACAGAAAAGATGACAGTGACAACCCTCGACGACAAGGCGTACAGTACAGACGAAGAAACAACGGCCGCTAGACAGCGACACGGTCAGCACGGAGCAGTCATTGTTTGCATTGCATCGTCAAGGGCATTCCGTGCAAATGACCTAGAGAGACGTACAGAGTGCAGATACGCACCACCTACCTAATCGTGCGTAGTACGTACCTCTCGTTCCTCCGTCTCATCCAGCATCCCTGCCACATGCCTGACTAACAGATCCACTAAATCTCTCCGTTTTTCTGCACTTATTCACAAATCACAGGACGGATATCCGTACTCATGTACGAATACACAATAGCTTCGTTTCCCCATAATTCGGGTACGTAGCGGCTGTTGCTGCTGCTGCCGCTGCCGCTGCTCCTGGTCCTGGCATAATCATTACCCTGCCTTGCTAGCCTGTAGGTGCTGGCCCTCTCCTCGTTTCCTTGCCCGGACTAGTCTCGTCAATGGATCGGAGAGTGAAAGGACGAGGAGGGGGTGGATCACTGACGGGGCCGACGACCGGGGGGGCGTGCCTCGTGGGAATTCCAGACGAAAGAAAGAGAGTCCGTTCCTAGTTCCTTGTGTGTCAAGCTCAGCGCGGTGCAAAAAGATTGATCTCATTTGAATCATATAATACCTCTCTTTCTCCCCGTCCCCTCCCCCCCTTCGCACCCTTGGACCCCACATGCCCGCTTCCCCTTCCACCTACCCGTAGCTCCGGCTTTTCGATACGCTTTGAGGTTGAAGAGCCTCCCAAAGACAGACCGCGCTTGTCACGAGACACACGACCCAGAGAGAGAAAGAGACACGGAGAGAGAGAGAGAGAGAGACACGCACGCGCACGTCAGAGTCAACGCATCCGCCGCAGCATTCCTGCGGATCGACACCACACAGCTTCTTCTTAGTGCCGGCTTGGAAACATTCAATGCTCATCTCAACGCGCCCTCGTTCCGCCTTGCTCTGTTGTTTACGTTCTTGTCCCACGCCTCGACGAGTCTCTACTTTGACGACCTCACCCTTGTCGCTCGAAGCCAAAGCCCGTATATGCGAGCCACTTCCGTTTGACCGAACCCATACGTATTGAGTCCAGTGGCAGACACCATAACTCGTGTCATCTGATCTCGGCCACTCACTTCGGGTTGCCTTAGTAGTCGACGTCACAGCCAAAGAAGCAAACGTCGCCATTGACAAGGAGTCACAAAACAGACTCCATTACCCAGCCAACGTGCCAATTGGCTCTGCAAGCAGTCTCTAAACAGGGGAGACTGCGCTCAATACGCGACCATGACGACCGAAACGACCACTGTGCCAGCCCTCGAGGCCGCCGCCGCCGACCCGGCCACCGATCTATCGGCCCTGACGACCGTGACGACGGCGACCGCGGGAGAGCTGGCGTCGACAGATCAACATGACCATCATGACCACCACGATCATCACGAACACCATGATGACTCCAACGACACTTCGTCCGATCAGGAGCCGAGCAAGAAGCGCTCCTCATCCGTCGCCGACCTGAAAGACGGTGCGCCCCCGGCCAAGGTGACGAAGCGCAGAGCCGCCCGCGCCTGCGTGAGCTGTCGCGCGCGCAAAGTCCGCTGCGACGTCGTCGAAGGCGCGCCCTGCGGTAACTGCAGATGGGACAATGTCGAGTGCGTTGTCCAGGAGAGCCGTCGACGAAAGTGAGTCTGACCATTTTGACTGCCCTCGTCTACGTTCGTGACCTCTTCCGCATTGCTTTTGGCGCGCATCACAACCAGATCCTTGCCGAGGCGCGATGCAGAGCAACCAGCCAACCAATGGGCGCAGTAGGCAAAACGGAACGCCGCTAATCTTTTTCTTCAGGAAAAATCTCTTGACTGCCAGCACGGCGGTGCACCCGGGAGCCGAGGCACAATTACGCTCCAAGGGCACGAACCCAGTCAACATTCACAGCAGCGCGGAGCTGCGCCGACCTAGCAATGCCTCGGTGGCTTCGGTCAACGGATCAGTTGCAGCGAATCCCGTCCCGGCCACTTGCATGCCTCTGGGCGCGACAACACCAGCCATTGGTGCTGGAGCCGCAGCTGTGACTGGAATTGGCCCAGGCGTCCTCGGGGGTCTTTCGGTTCCTGGCGGTTCTTCAGACGGCCTTGAGGGCCACGTTCCTCATATGCTTTGTGGGTTTATT
The DNA here is from genome assembly GCF_034447905.1 of Colletotrichum destructivum. Taxonomy (NCBI): domain Eukaryota; kingdom Fungi; phylum Ascomycota; class Sordariomycetes; order Glomerellales; family Glomerellaceae; genus Colletotrichum; species Colletotrichum destructivum. Next base: position 1,730,582 of record NC_085898.1, on the reverse strand, counting down.
TTTGTTTTTGTCTCGTCTTCCTTTCTTCTTCCACCCCTTGCTTTTCGGGCATGGAATCCTTCTGGTGTGGGTTCGCATCGCCCATTCAAACCACCACCGTTCTTGCCAACTTTTTTATTTGTTATTTTTTTGGCACTGCTCCATAGTTCAGCGCTCCAAGTCCAAAGGGGGGGAGGGGCTTGGACTGGGGTAGGGTACGGAACGGGGTAAAGTGTGGAGGTGCGGGCGCTTTTGCCTTGGACCTTTTTCCTACCCCGTGACCTGGACCTCCAAGTCAGGAACTTCTCCGCCTCCTGATTCTTCAGCGTACCCCCTTACCATTTCCGCCGCGGCCCTAGCTCCGTCCCTCCCCCCCTCGTTAGCCTCAAATCCACATTCACATGTCAATCATGACCACCGAAACGACTCGACTAACCACGAAACAGACCAACGATCGGGTTACCGTCATGACAGCGCTGCACTGCTCACCAAGCTGCAATCGGCCGCGGCCGCAGCGTCAGCAGACAGCAACTCTCGTCGCCTCCTGTCGAACCTCCTGGCCCAGGCCTCCCTCTTTGGCGGCATGGCCAGCGGCGACGGCCGAACAAGTCAATTTCTCGCCTCCCTCGAGGAGCCCGACCTCCACGCTCAGCTCCCACCCTTTGTGAAACCGCTGCCTGCCAAGATCGCCCAGGAAGATGTCACCTACCTCCACGCCAAGGGGGCCCTGACTCTGCCCACGCTGCCGCTGCAGAATGCCCTTCTGCAGGCCTACATCGAATTCGTTCATCCCTATATGCCGCTGCTCGAGCTGTACGACTTTCTGGCCGTCATCAATGCCCAGGACGGGCTATGCGGCCAGATCAGTCTGTTCCTTTATCAGGCTGTCATGTTCGCCGCCACTGCCTTTGTCGACATGAAGGTTCTCCGCGAGGCCGGCTACCCCACGCGCAAGGCCGCCAGGAAGGCCTTCTTCCAGAAGACGAGGGTGAGTAAACCGTACCTAATGACAGGGGTCCACGTCACATGCTAAAACGTTGCAGCTACTGTACGACTTCGACTACGAGTCGGATCGTCTCGTCCTCGTTCAGGCCCTCCTGTTGATGACGTACTGGTACGAGACACCCGACGACCAAAAAGACACATGGCATTGGATGGGTGTCGCCATCTCTCTGGCCCACACCATTGGCCTGCACCGTGATCCGGCCGCCACGAGCATGCCGGTGCGGAAGCAGAAGCTATGGAAGCGCATCTGGTGGTCGTGTTTCATGCGCGATCGCTTGATTGCACTGGGCATGCGTCGGCCCACCCGCATTAAGGACGAGGACTTCGATGTGCCGATGCTGCAGGAGTCCGATTTTGAGTTGGAGGTTCTGCCCGAGGAGAACAAGGTCGTCCCCGCCGAGTCCATGCTGCTTCGGGATGTCTCGATGCAGCGGGAGCTGGCAGCCCTGTGTATCTCCAAGGCCCAGCTCTGCATCTGCATCAGCCACATGCTCAAGGCGCAGTACTCAGTCCTGATTCGGGATAAGATGCGCCCGGAGAACACGGTCAACAGCACCATGATGCTGTTCCCCAACAAGAAGCTCGACAACGTCGAGAGCGTGACCTCGGTCGACCTGGAACTCATGGCCTGGGCCGACACCCTGCCGGCCATTTGCCAGTATCGCCCCCTGACGCCGCTGGATGTCAAAAACGGGCGATCGACCGTCGCTGTCCAGCGCACGCTGTTGCACATGGTTTACTACACCACCATCTCGGCGCTGCACCGGCCTCAGTTCCTACCGTCATCCCCCATCCATGCGCCAACGACCTCACGGCAGGTGCAGGAGATGTCCCGCCTGAGGGTCCGCGATGCTGCCATGCATGTCACCCGGATGGCGGCTGAGCTACACCAGTTGCGTCTGGAGAGATTTCTCCCCACCACTGGCGTCACGGTTATCCTGCCGGCCATGATCATCCATCTTCTGGAAATGAAGAATCCTGTGTCGCAGTCGAGAGACCGCGCCACCCGCGGCTTCCGCCAGTGCATGCGCGTCATGGAGAAGCTGCGCGAGATTTATGCCGCCGCCGACTACGCCACGGGCTTCCTGGATGCGGCCCTGCGCAAGGCCGCCATCGACATCAACCTTCAACAGACTGCTGCGCCCATGACGCAGCAGAACCTGAAGCTCGCCGAGCCGACGTTCGGCGCGCAGACGCCCCCGCCCGACAATATGCCGTACATGACGAGCGGTGAGGCTCTCTTCGCTCACAAACCGAACCCGCAGCGCGACTTTCTGCCGCAGACCATCAACGCCGCGGCGCTCGACCTGTCGGTCACGAGCCCGCCGCAAACGGAGAAGGACCACGAGTCGGCGCTTGGCGGCATGACGCCGAGCGCGAGTGGCAGCTCCGAGGAGCCAGGCCCGCTTGACCTCGAGTTCTTGCAGACGCAAGAAGAGATTGACTGGAACGCCATGACTGGGACCGAGTTTGACGTTGATCAGTGGCTGCAGTTCCCGCCTGAAGGCGTCAACAACACGGATGAGGGGTTCATGACGAACGTGTTTGGCGAGGAAAGCATGAGCGACGCCATGAATTGGGCGGCGACCGGAACTGTTGAGAAGGAGGGTGAAGGCGCCGCTAAAATCGCCACCCTCGCCTAATATGCACAATTTCATTGATAGACTCCTTTGGGAGTAGAGTTTTACTGGAAGCATGGTACACGGAGTCGGGACATGGAGCACGAAAAAAAGGGAGGCCCGGGTTGTTATGAAAAGGCGTTTGCGGCTGTCACTGGAATAGGAGGGAGGTCTTTGGTATACCCTCATGCGGCGCCCGGCTTATTCAACTAGTTTCGATGATTTTGAATGAGAACATGAGTTTCATATACGATGAGTCTGATGCGAAGTGGCGACTTGCGCCGGAGAACAACGGTACGGGGTCGGCGTGACGTGCTGGATCAAAGACGATGGATCACACATTGGTGTTCCGACTCGGGGCTGTTTGGTGTGTGTCCGCGGGGACCAAAACCGGGTCGATGTAGGCTTGCCCACGACATCCGACTTTGTTTTTAAGCCTACCTTCATTGCAGCGCTCCGGGCTTCCCAGCCCAAATGGCGCCGACTGGGATATATGTCAGCTTTCTTTCATGAAAGTCGATGCACCAGATCCCCGTCCAGTCAAGGTCGTTTGGGGGTGCGAACCCGAGCCTGCTTTCGAATGTCAGAAGGAACAGGTAGTGTTGAAGGTCCAATTTGTCGGCTTCGAGCGCGTCGTTGGGCGCAAAGTGTTCTGCGTGCGTCAGTCATGCCGAGACTGCGAACGTGCCATCCACTCACTCCTTTCTTTGAGACGGTGATAGGTCCTGCCGTTCCCGACGCGCGATAGTTAATGATGGAGCTACAAAGGCTCCTCGTCGCGGAAAAACCGGCCTGTGGGCTTGAATGTGCGATGCGACGCCGGCTCTGGACATGTGCCACTCACGCGTCCGATCGTCGAGTCCGGGTCGTTCTGCCGATACCTTGGTTATTTGTTGGCTGGGATTGCCACGAGTCCTCCCGCTACGCACCGGTACATCAGGTTCTGAAGAGGCGCCTGCCTTGACGTTCTCCTGGGACGTCCTTATACAGCTCGCGGTCCCGCTGCGCGACGCGGCTGTGTGGTGTTGGCCGCATGTCGTCAACATGGGCCCCTTATCTGGAGGGACCGTGTCACTTCGGGTCCGGAAACTATCTTGCTTCGAGAACGAGACGTAACGATCCAAGAACCCCGGTAATTGAGTCGGATCCGGAAGCCCCGACTCCTCATCGCAAGTCGATTGAGACGATTGTTGGTTTACGGGGCGCAGAGATGCTGTGTGGACTTTGGTGTTTTTCTGGGAGCAGGAGCTAAAGTACTGTCCAAATAGGAGATCGGCAGATTGTTTCCCATTTCCCACTTTCTCCATTCCTTTATTTTCCTCGCCGTTTCACCAACAAACCTGTCTCCTACTTGGAGCCTGAAAGGAGTTCACAACCCAAGCCCAATGCGAGTACATTTCGGGGTGAACTTATAGCTTTAACTGCAGCCTCTCCAGCCTTGAGAGAACTCGCCTAACAAGCTCGAATCACAATCTGAGCCATGACAGAAGCAAGTAACGAGAAAAGGTTGAAACATGGAAAAGAAGGAGACTTTTGACAGTCTGGGAAGACTTGATGACAACACTTGCTGACCAGCAACAAGGGTGTGTGGCTTGAATGGGTGGATCGCTGTCACGCCCAGTCGGATGATTTCCCTCTCAACTTTATTGCTTGATACGGAATCCAAAGGACCTAGTTGCACTAATCAAGCAACCCTCCCCGCCTAGGTCACTGCGACCTATATCTCGCAGACCGGGTATACTGTTTACTGAAGAGGGAAAATAAGAAGAGGGAATAGAAGGAGGGTAAGAAGCCTGTCCAGCGGGGTTGCACAATCCTTAAGAGAAATGGACGGGTAAGAAAAGCGACACGTGCGATTGTGACGCTTCGATACAGCTTAAATCTACCTACTCCTAAAAGCACACTGTTTCTCAAGTACACACTAAACTGCCTTATTCAGCAGCATCCAGCGTTTCGGGCAACTTATGGAGGTCAATGCAGAGTAAGCAGTAAAGTGAGACTGCTGCAGGAGGCTGGTCACTGAAAACATTGAGTACGATGCTGGTGTTCTCAGGAGAAAACCACCATCTGACTTGAGTCGTAGAGGTTATCGTGAAGGCATTCGGGCTTCGAAGACGACGTCCCAGAGTACTCATGAAGACGAGATAAAAGCGGAGGCCGAGCTGAACGAGACAAAGATCCGCCTGTAATCGAAGCAAATTGTAGGCCCCCATGCCGAGTCAAGAGATACACAACGCAGCTTTTATGGCGAGCTGTCTCGGCACAGTGGTGATGCCAATACAGCCAAAGCGCTGGCTTGAGTCAAAAGTTTGGGGACCGAACACCGCCTCGAGGAAACGTATGCGCCTCACGATAAGTAGAGCCTCTGAGCATGTCTCTTTCCGGAAAGGCTTGCAGTGGCATCGGAACCACGGATGTCGTTGCAAAATGTGTGACCCTGCGGGTTTCAGCGAGATCAAGAGATAGCCTGCCACGTCATTAGCCAAGCCGCATGGGGCTTGGGGGTCTATGGGTGGCATTCCATAGACCGGTTCATCACATCGTGACTTCGGGATACCACTGTCCAAGTGGGCTATGATTATGTTTTCTCTCATGCTTCATAGTGGTGATTGAAAGTCATTCTCTCGCTCCACATTACTCTTCGTCCTTCGAGCTTAGTCGTCGCGGGCCCTTTCGGCTGCTATGAGTTGTTGATGTTCCTGACTAGTCGCTTCCGTGGTGATCTCATAAGCTCACCGATTCATCACGTTTTCTTCACGAACACATTACTGAAGATATATAACTACAGGTCTATGTAAATGTTGAAGTGACCAGCAATTGACGTTATCTAGTATAAATCGCAGCCAGGGAGATGATGTTAACAGCCATCTATTGGCTAACGTTCGTTTTGTTATGTGCTCCCGTCAGATGATCTCACCACAATCAAACTTTGGGGTTGCCCTTATCGGTTATGTCTTAAGCCAAGCAAACGGTCGCAAATATGAACATGTTGACCCTCAAGACCGACGACCCAGCCAAAGGATCTAAATCGAAACACGAACAGGGAAATGGGGACCTGTCCCTTCATCATCGTGCAGATCCCTCCAGATCAGGGCTCGGCGATCGACCCTGTAAATTCCTCTCAGAGCTTTTTGTTCTTCATGAAAACCCCAAATGAAATGCGGACTTGTGTTGTGTACGGCAGTCGAGCAGCACACCGCTCCCTACATCGTAACTTTCTATATATAGGTTTATTGACTGAGATCTGTTGCATGTATTCATTTTCCTCCAGGTACTTGGCGCGCCGTCAGCGGCCCGGACGAGCCCCCCTCGGGTCGCTGGCTCGGGCCGCTGACCCCGCACTCCCGGTGGTGCAGCCCGAGGCAAGACAATATTGGGGAAGCACCGCCAAACCCCTCCGAGTTCCCGAAAAGTCTCAACCTCCCTCTTCGCGGACTCATCTCACTCCGGTGTTCATCTCGCCCTTCTCAACCTCTAAACCTGTTGACCAAGCACGTTTCATCTTCATACAGTTTCAGAGACCTCAATCATGAACACCACTACAATCCCCCGCAAGCTCTGGGAGCACCCAGACCCCAAGAGCACGGAAATGTACCGATTCCTGCAATCAGTGAACTCTACCTTCAACCTCCAGCTCAAGGTCCGCTCCTCTCCCGGAGCTCAAGAAACCTTGACTTACACGAACCTAGACCTTCCACGACCTCCACAGCTGGACTGTAGCCAACCGTACCAGCTTCTACGGCCACCTCTTCACCCATGCTAACTTCATTCACGAGGGGCGTCCGACCTCGGTTGTAGACGAATCACTCCCCATAGACGCCGTGCCCAAGTGGTTTCCCGGAGTGAATCTTAACTGGGCCGAGAACCTGCTCTACTCCCGAAGTACGTCTGACGCCACCGGCCACCATGGCATCGCGGGCAAGGAGGACAACAAAGTCGCCGTCACTGAGGTTCGGGAGGGCAATCGAGGCGACGTCCGGAACCTCACCTGGGGAGAGCTTCGCCGGGATGCGGGCAGCTTAGCGGCCGCCATGAAGGCACGGGGTGTTGCACAGGGAGACCGCATTGTCCTCGTCGGCGCCAATTCTATCGAGACGCTTCTCGTCTTCACGGCAGCGACCTGGCTCGGCGCCATTTTCAGTAGCTCGTCGACGGATATGGGCGTCAAGGGGATTCTCCAGAGGACTGTCCAGGTCGACCCAAAGGTATGTTACTTTCCCAGTGAAAGATGCGCTGCTGACCAGTCAGTTTATCTTCTTCGATGACGCTACTGTGTACAACGGCAAGACCGTCGATCTGCGAGGCAAGATGGCTGAGGTTGTATCCGGCATGGGCACCTGCCCCTCATTCTCTGGTCTCATCTCCATCCCGCGCTTCACCCAGCCGTACGACGTGACTTCCCCCAAGACCGAGACGTGGTCCAGCTTCCTCGGCTCTCCGTCGGCCCCACCAGCTTTCACCCGCATTCCATTCCACGCCCCATTTCTCATTTACTACTCTTCCGGCACAACGGGCATCCCCAAGGCCATCGTTCACACCGTCGGTGGCGTGATGCTCAACAGCTTCAAGGAAGGGCGCCTGCACGAGAGCATGTCGTCGGAGTCTGTGTGCCTGCAGTACACTACGACCGGCTGGATTATGTACCTCGCGAACGTGGCAGCGTTGCTGGTCGGGGCCCGCGTCGTCATGTACGACGGCTCGCCGTTCGTACCAGATCTGACGTCTTTTATCCGCATTCTCGGAGAGCAGCGGGTGACGAAGCTCGGTATTAGCCCGAGATGGATGTTTGAGGTCGCCAAAAACAAGATCCTCCCGCGGGAGGTGACGGATCTCACTTCGCTACAGATCGTGACCAGCACAGGCATGGTTTTATCTGATCAGCTGTTTGAGTGGTTCTACGATGCTGGCTTTCCGACTCATGTTCACCTGGCTAATCTTTCAGGCGGGACAGACATTGTGAGTTTTTCGTCGATATATTTTCTCTTTCTAACACGACATAGGCCGGCTGCTTTGGTATGGAGAACCCCCTCGACCCTGTGTACGTTGGTGGCACCCAAGGCCCCTCCCTTGGCGTGCCCATTGCCATCTATGATGCTCAGCTCCCGAACGGACCCGGCAAGACAGTCCCCCACGGTACGCCCGGTGAGCTTGTTGCGACGGCCGCATTCCCCAACATTCCTTGCTATCTCTGGGGGGATGCCAGTGCGGCGCCAACGTCCTCGACAAGCTTTGCTTCCGCCACGCCGGGAACAAAGTACCACTCGGCATATTTCGCTCGTTTCGATCACGTCTGGGCTCACGGCGACTTCTGCTCGATCCACCCCGAGACGGGTAACATTTCGTTTCTGGGGCGTGCCGACGGTGTGCTGAATCCGAGCGGTATTCGGTTTGGCAGCGCCGAGATCTACGCTGTCATCGAGCGGAACTTTTCCAATAGGGTTGTCGATAGTCTGTGTGTCGGGCAGAGAAGACCTCGCGACGACGACGAGAGCGTCATGCTGTTCCTGCTGATGCGAGAGGGCGAAAAGTTCGACCGCAGACTTGTAGCCGAGGTCAAGGATGCCATCAAGAGGGAGCTGACCAAGAGGCACGTGCCGGAATATGTCTTCCAGACGCCCGAGATACCGGTGAGTGATGTTCGTCCTGGGCCTGTCCAAGCAACTGACGAGATAAGACAACCGTGAATCTGAAAAAGGTGGAGCTGCCGGTGAAGCAGATCGTGTCGGGCCACACCGTCAAACCGAGTGGGACGCTTCTTAACCCTCAGAGCTTGGACTTTTACTACCAGTTCGCCAAGATCGAGGAGCTGCTCGCCGGCAAGGAGAAGCTGTAAAGATGTGTAAATCAAGGACGGGTATTTAGACTAGAGATACAAGGCATGTAGACCTGAAAATACGACTTTGCGATACCACGATCCATCCCGTTGATCTCATAGCACTGGTTTCGTGTCGACAACAACATGCTCAGCATACTTAACCCCCGTGTGTGGAGCCGGAGTCTACCGACGGTAGAGTCCCCGAGGCCCCACTACGGCGCCGATGGTGTAGCCCTAGGACGACACATGGACGTGAGGGCTGTACGGGCGAGGGGTTGGCCCTATGAAAGATTGAGAAAACATCAACGGACCATATCTCTTTCAGTTTTTGCCCAATCCAGCGCCCATCACAAAGACTTATTCGCCCCTATTTCGGCCTCAACCTACCTTCCTCTCAGCGCGGTCTGCCTTCGAGGTTACCAGCCCCTCCCCCCGACATGAACGCCAGTCAGTCAGCGAGTTGGTATCCTCACCCAGACGCAGTTCACCTTCAACAGCAAATCATGGCGACCATGCACCCCATTAATCTAATCAACACTTTTTAACCGATATCCGGTAACCCACTCCCTTCCCACCATAACGCCATGTCTTACATTACTGCCCCTGGAGGCTAATCATCGTCAGTCATCTCCATCAGGCTCTCCCCCTTCTCGTCCTCGTCTACAAGTACCTGTGTCCGACCGACCTTGGCCTTGCCTTTGGCATCCCGCCGCAGCTTCGGCAGCTTGTTCGACACTCGCTCCCTGGCGACGGCCTTTCCCGACTCAAGCTCCTGCTCGAAAGCCTCCAGCTCGTCACCATCTGCAAAGTCGATAGTCGTTGTCTCCTCGAGTGCCTTGTTCAACAGCTCTGTTGCAATACCATCTTGTGGGTTAATGGCGAGGGCTTCGTGCAGCGGTACAATGGCCTTCTCGGGGCGTCCCTCTTCCAGATAGATGAGTGCCTTGGCACAGAAAATTGCGGCGTCCTTGCCGCCCTGGCGCAGGACCTCGTCAAACTCCATGTGTGCATCCTTCCAGAGCCGCAGGCGACGGTAAGCGTGTGCGAGGTTCGTCCTTGGGGATAGCCATGCCTGTGGGTCCGAGTCAATCTCGGCGGCGATTTTCAATGCCGCCCGGAAAAATTGAACAGCCTCCTGCGGCTTATCCTGGTGGTACTTGACGACGCCCATTTCGTTCAACAGTAAGGGGTCCGTCTTGCACAGACCGTACGCTGTCTTGAGAAACTCTTCCGCCAGCGTCATATTGTTAAGTGCGTGGTTCTGCATGCCCAAAAACACTTGTGGCAAGTGTGTACCCATGAATAACCTCGCCGCCGTTGAGTAGGCCGAAATGGCCTGATCGTGTTCGCCCTCGGCGGCAAATGTGTGTGCGAAGCCGATCCACGCAGGACCAAAGTGTGCATCCATCATGCTGGCCTTGCTAAAATACCGCCGCGCTTCCGCAATCTTGTCGATGGAAAAATAATATATGCCGACAGCTAACCACGAGCAGGGTTCCTCTGGGTGGTTGTCTGCAAGGTCGTGAGACACCAGGAATAGCGCATTCTTCATCTTTAGTTGATACAGACATGCCAAGTGCAGTGGGTGCACGCTGAAGTTGTACTTGTCTTCCTGCAGGATCGACTCTGTGATGGCGAGAGCATCCCGATACCGGCATTGCGTGTACAAAAGATCGGCCTTGGCGAGCATCAGATCGGGGTTGTCCGCCAACCGATAGTGCGTCGACAGCGAGTCGCACGCCGCGGTAAAGGCCGACGGTTCCCGATACTTGGAAAGCCGCGTCGTGTACAGCATCTTGGTGAACTCTGCCGCTTCCTGAGACGACGAGACGTCCCCTGAAACGGTGATGGAGTCAAAGTCGAGCGACTCGAGGAACGCCCACTCCTCGTCCGGCGACAGCAGGGCGTTCGTCATGAGCTGCTGGAACGCCTCAAAGCACTGCACGTCGATCCGCACAGCGTCCTTGTAGCACTCCTTGGCCCGGTCAAAGGCGTTCTGCTTGGAGTAGCAGATGCCTCGCAGGTAGCACATGGCGGCCTCGTACTTCCTATTTGTAGCCTCCTCCTCGGCAGCCTCGTCACGAGCCACCCTGGCCCTTTGGCCTACCGCCCGTCCCAGGGGTGCCGCGTTCGTCTTGCGCTTGTTGCTCACATTGTTGATGAGGTGGGTCGGGTTTCGCTCGCCGAGGACGGCCAATGCCTCGTCGAATCTCGATTGTTTAACGAGGCAATGTGCGCCCAGGTATCGGCAGGAAACGTTGCGGGCGACAAGGTCCTGTTTGGCGAGGAATGTCTGGGCGCGGGTATAGTTGCCGGTCGCGAAGTGCACTTGAGCCAGCCAGAAAGCGTCCTTATCATCGTCTGCGAAGCACAGAAACACGTCAATAATCAAACTGCCCTCAGCCCGTCAAGGGGCACTCACTCGTTAGGGCCAGCAGCTTATCGCCGATGAATATGGCGGAATCGTACTGGGCCTTGTTCAGGGCATCCTGCCTCCATTCCCGCAGGAACTTTTCCATGTCGAGGCAACGGGCTATTTCGGGGGCATGCCGAGGACGAGGTCGGTGAGTTTGCAGTCGACGTCAGTGGGTTCTTGAGAGGACGTTGATGTCGATCCTTGGTGAGGTAAGCGCGTCGCGTCGTGATGGACTTTCTTTTCTTTGGATGATGGGCAGGAATTGGAGGGGACGTGGATGCACTGTGCACACCAGCGCTGTCAGGGGTGTGGACCGAGTAAATGGCGGGGTAGGCCAACCAGACAGCGGCGTCCCTCAGGCACACCACGTGGTGTCTTCCTTACGCTGGTGATACCTACTCACTGGGACTGATAGAGGTCATGATAATGAGGTTGAAGAAAATGGATGCCATTGATTGCGTCGCTGCGGTTAGGTTCTGAAGTAGGTACTCGACAGCACGTTCCGGATGCTTCTCTCGGCCAACGTCGTGACTCCCGCAAGTCAGCTGGCAAATGTTTCAGGCCATGCACGCTGTGAACTCTTCCCCATTCAACCGTTTGAGGGGTCTTTTGGCAGCAAGACATCATCCCAAGTGCCGTTGGACAGAACTGGTGAAGGTCGCCGCTGGCCTTGGTTCTCACTGCTTCGAGGTAGGCACCGTGCCTGATGTACTGCCAACCGGTAAGGTACGTATATATGTATGCATCAAACGCACCCACCAATCCGGAAAATGCAAATGGTGGAAACGTCGGGCAGTCTCCCCTCGCGCCCAATACAGTGGACGACGGGCGGCATGGGCATGGACGGCGTCCTCAACCCCCCGAGGCCACTCGCTGTGACCTCACTGTGGTGCGCCGTTCCAGCGTGCCCGCCTTGTCGTCACCACATCTCATTGGTCAGCGGTCAAGATGGATCCATCAGGGGTAAGGCTAACCTGGGCTAAGCGAGGCGCTATCGCTGTATCCGCCATCGATAACAAGGTGACGACTAAGGTCAAGAAGGATGGGGCATCAAGTATCCGTATTATTTTTTTTCTCTTCAAGCTATTCATTGTTCTCCATCAGTCGATAATTCATTCGCCTTTCTTCTCCCGCCTCACTGCATCGCTCCCAACACCATCGTCTGTAATACCCGCCACGTCACTTCCCTCGAGATACCATCGACGCATCATCATCCTCCACCACACGAATCCCCGACCTCCTTGCACCCGAAGCTTGCCCGTCTTCTCCAAACGCCATTGAACAAGCCCCTGCAGCAGGCCCTCGTCGACTCGCCTGCCCGTACGCCCGCCCGCCCGCCCGCCGCCGCCATCCCGACCTCATCGCGAACTACTCACCCGTCCGTCCCAGCCGCCACAACTGCGACCAGATCTTCAAACCAAGGTGCCGCCGCCCTTGCAGAACCGAGGGATTGAAGAAGTACCTATTTTTCAGCCCGGAAGCCGTCGAAAGCAGTCCCCATGGATAACAACCTATGGACCCGCCGCACAAAGTGAGTTGTTCGTTGCCCGTCCCTCCCCGCATCCTCACCGCTGACCAGCCAGCTCTGGCAAGCTTTCACTCTCGACAAATGGCAGTCCCGCGCCGGGCGGTGATGCTGCTGGTCGTAACGGCTCCTTCGCCAAGCGATTCGGCGGCGACACGTCCTCACACGGCGGAAAATCAAATCCCTTCAACAACGTAACGACCCCCAGCGCCGGCGGCATGGCGTCGCCCACGGCCGCCGCCGCCAACGCTTTCGGCCTGGGCTCCGGCGCCTTTGCCTCCTTCGGATCCGCCAAGACGCCCAAATCCCCAGGCAACCCGTTCGACCTCGCCATGGGCAAGATCGGCGCGAAGCCGGGCGGCGTGACGTCGTCGCACGATCCGGCGGCCAAGGCTCCGTCCGTCGCCTCCATCCCCGAGAAGAAGGCCCTGGGCTCCCAGCCCGTCTCGGCCAGGACATCCTCTGAGACGCTTCGCGTCCATCCGCTCAAGTACGAGTGGGTGACGTGGTGCCGGCCGCCTCAGCCCAAGGGCCAGCCGTACCAGGAGTACGCTAAGTCGCTGACGCCCATGATCCACTGCAACACCGTCGAGGAGTTTTGGATTGGCTACCCTCATCTCAAGCGTCCATCTGAGCTGTCAGTTGGCTGGGAATACCATTTCTTCAAACGGGGCATCCGACCCATCTGGGAAGATGAGGAGAACAGGAGCGGCGGCAAGTGGGTGCTGCGCCTTAAGAAGGGCATCGTCGACCGGTACTGGGAGGACACCGTGTTTGCCCTCCTTGGCGAGGCTTTCATCGACGCCAGTGAGGAGGTCTGTGGCGGTGTTGTTAGCGTCCGCAACGGCGAGGACATCATCAGTATCTGGACGCGCTCGACTGGCGGCCGCGTGCTGCGGATCCGGTAAGTCGTCTCCAACCTTTGCACAAGACGCAGCTAACGCCCGCAGTGAAACGTGGAAGTCGTACCTCAAGTGCCCTCCCAACACGCAGTTCGAGTTCAAGTCTCATGACGAGAGCATCCAGCACCGCGCCGCCATCGAGGAGTCACGTCGCGAGAAGCAGCACGACAAGCGCGGCAAGCAGGCCACCGAAGAGCAGAAAACCGCCGCATCCTGAGCACCACCTGCCACGGAACGCGACCCTCTTGCATTTTTTCCAAGCCATCTTTGATGTTTATTTGTACACTATCAGATCCCCTGCGGCGGATCTCCATAGCATTCGGGTTGAAACTCTGACAAAAATACACCTTGTTGGGATGAGGAATATCGGGGTTTGGACATATGGAGTGCCGAAAGGCCCCCTTTTTCTGGATTGTCAATCTCGGAGACGGGATCGAAAGTGACGGGTGCGGCGGAATGGGCAGCGATCAACGTCGTTTAGCGGTCACGTTGTTTTATGGATTGCGACGGGCGGTACTGGAATTGGTTTGATCCTCCGAGGTGTATACTACTGCGATCTGAGCGCACGGCGCATGCCGGCTGCGCGATATCTGACCGGATGATAGTCCCAATGACTACGAATGAGCCAGCTCGATCTCTGTCTCGATGTGATGGTGCCGGTGTTCGCCACCTGGCTTGTACATCACGCCTTTTTCGGCGTCTTGCGCCTCTCCCAGACCTGTAGATACGTCTCACCCAGGTACAATAACTCGCTCTGCACCTTCTCCACAAACAAGTCCTGACACGATACCCATTCGTCGCGCCCCTTGTCCTTGAGCTGCACCTTCCACGTCTTGCGCTCTTCTCCGCTGTCCGCGACGTCCTCCTTGGCACGGACGGCCTCATGTACAACGTTGGCGACTAGGTCGTACCAGATTGGCTCGCCGGGGGGCCATTCGCTGGTATTCGGCTCCACATACGGGCTGACATCGAGCCCCCGTGGGTCAAATGTGACGATCGTAGGGTTGCGCTCCGAGACGAACTTGTTCTGACTGAAGCGCTTGACATGGAGGACGAGGTACGGGGGGAGAGGGTGCAGCAGGCGATACCGCTTGCGCTGGGCAAGGTGTTCCTGCGCGTGAATGCCGTCGTATTTTGAGAGAATTGTCGTCAAAGGCACCTGAGGGATGATGTTCTTTTCCAGTTCGTCCTGGAAGAGGGGCGCTGCGGGTAGGTCAAGGGTCAAAAACATGAACCGCGACGTCGTCACCGAGACGGCGGCGTCTTCGAACCGCAAACGATCGCCCGCATCGGCGCGCGCTGTAATTGCCTGCGATTCAACCTTGAGCTTGCCCTGAAAAATCCGTTGAACAACAGAGCTCCCAGCCTTCGTCTTTGACCCACCCAGCCCCAGGTGCAGGTTGTTCAGAAACCATGATAGGAACTCAACCGGGTCCGACTGCGCCGTCAGTGTGTACCGCTTATTCGACAGCAATGAGATCTCCTGCAGCAGTTCGTGAGGAGACACATGTGCCTTAAAGGCGCGCGGGTTCCAGATCTTGCGCACCAGAATGCCAAAACGCTTCGCCAATTCCGACCGAGATGATAGATCCTCCAAGAGACAGAAGTTTCTCAGAGGCACGACATGTGCGAGGGCCTGCACCACAACATTCAGGTAGTCGTTCTCCTTGAGGTTGTTCATGCCCACAAACCCCGGGGCGTACTCCTTGCCGACCAGGGTGAACGAAGCACGCAGTGGTGGCTTGTCGAGCGCGGCGACCTCCTGCCTCGTGTACCGCGGGTCTGACACAAACTTGATGTCATCGAGCGATTTCGAATTGACCTCATAGCCCTCGGGGAGCACATAGACCTTTTGGGTCTGCATGTTAATAAAGACGTGGTGGTTCTCATCGAGCGCGTGGAAGTAAGCGTGCGACTTAGGCCCACGTCCCTGGTAGTAGCGTCCGCATACAAGGCACGCGTAGACGTTGATGTTGGACAGGCTGACGGAGCACAGCTTCTCGAAGTCGAAGTCGAGCACGTTGCGGTCTATCGTGTCGAGGTAGAGATCGCCGTAGCCGTCTGTCGGTGCTGATTGACGGGTCGGTGCTTGAAGGGGTGTTTCATCATCGAGTTCACTATCGTCGGCAGCTTGTGATTCGGTTGTGAGTGTCCCCTCGTCATTGCGGCCGTTCTCAAGCGATCCGTTCGAGATGAGGGAATCGACAGTTTTGGAGCGCTTGGAGGCGGGTGAGGCTACGCCGGCGAGATCATCGAGGGGCTCTTCGGCGTGTCGTTTTCTGTGCGCCATTATTTGTTGGGCGTACGGGGGGTATCAAAGGTCGATGTCCGGGTTTGCGGGTTTGCAGGATTGATGTCGAAAGGCGTGGATGGATCAATTAGTATGTATTCTTGGCCGCGATTGTAAGGCTGGAAAAAGTCGCTGTGTAAGGCGATAGGCGCACGCCCCTGCTTTGATCTGCCACGCCCAGAGCTTGTTTTCGGCAACTTCTTCCCGTGTCACAACCTGAACAATATTCGTCACCAAGACAGCGGTTTTTTCGCCTCAATACAAGGTACGTGAGTGAGCCTTAGTGCATTTGGTTTATGACTCTTGTTTCAAAACTGCGCATGCAGTTGGAATTTGATAGCTACCAACATGCAGCTCTCGACGAACGCACGTGAGGCCCAGACAATTGCAGACACGTTCCTGTCATTGAACCCAAGAAATGCAGAACAACGCAATTCTATGATATAACATCGATCGGCACGGATAATATTTTACCACATCACGCCATGACGACATCCCCTTGAACCCCCACAGAATCCCCCATCACCACATCCTCAATCGCAGGCGCGAGACTGTCCATCTCCCGCAGGGTATATTCCACCAGATAACTCTCATCCACGAGCTCGTCCGTCCGCCGGTAGTGTCTTTCAGTGTATACCTTGAGCGCGTTAAGCACCTCCTTGAGGCTCTTCTGACCACGCGCGCCCTTGACTGAGAGGTTCGAGAACTTGGACGCGGGGTAGCTGCGCACAAGGGTCCAGAGGATGCGCTGGGCTACCGCGGCCGTCCGCGCGTTGGTATTCCAGTCACGTAGCCTCAACAGGAGCGTGAAGATCTGCTCATCAGAGAGAGTCGCCAGGACCTGGTCGACAGCCTTCAGACCGCACAGACTGCCGAGCTCGGGAGTAGAGGTTACAACGGACGTAAACAGGCTCAGCAGGCGTCCGGGATGGTTGAGCTGCAGAGCGAGCACGATGGCTTCGCGGTAGGAGCCGTGGTGAATGTGGTTCTCGAGTTCCTGCTCTTGCTCGATCAACTTCTGCGCAGCCTCGGTAGCCGCGGACTGCGATTCGGACGTGGTGTCTTTCCAGAACGTGACGATCGCGTCGCCGTCACCAGACACGATGGTGTTGTCGGCCGAGTTCACAGCAAGCGCCCAGATTCTGTCCTCATGGTTGTCGAGCGTCGTTTCTGCCTCGCCAGAGTTGGCATCCCAAACCTTGACGAGGCCGTCACTACCCGCGCTGGCGAACTGCACCTGCTTCTTGCCCTTGCCCTCGGGCTTGGGCATGTTGAGCCAGACGACTTTGAGAACGCTGTTTGAGTGGCCCTCGAACGTGCGGATACATGTGTAGTCATTCAGACTCCAAATCTTGACTGTCTTGTCGGCGCTGCCAGTGAGGACAACACCCTTGCCGGCGACCTGGCCCTCGTCGCCTTGGATTGCAGGGCAGCCGGAGGGTGCGAACTTGACCGACCACACACCTCTGCGGTGACCGCGTAAGATACCTTGAACTTCACCCTCCGCCACTGACCAAATCTTGACCATCTTGTCCTGAGAAGAGGATGCGAAGAGCTGAGTGGTAGGATGAACGTCCATTGCGTTGATGTCCTTGTCGTGCGCTTTTCTGGTAAAGACGGCGCGAGATCCTCCCTTGCGGCCCTGCGCCTCTCTCGGAATCTCCCATTTCTTGACGGTCTGGTCCTGGGAGCCGGTGAGAAGAAAAGGCGGGGGGTGGCTCAAAGGATCCTTGAACTGTGCCGAGGATTCTTGAGGGGGCTGCTTCGGGAGAGCCACGGCACCGACCGATTCCGTATGACCGGTGAACGCAGCATAGCATGTAAAAGAGTTATTCGCAGGATCGACGCGCCAAAGGCGGGCGGTGTTGTCCTTTGCACCGGTAGCAACCCAGAAGCCGGACCAGTCAACGTCCAACGAAACGATGATGTCGTCATGGCCCTTGAGCAAAGCCAAGTCCTGGCCAAAGTATGTTGACTCGGAGTCCTTGACGGACACAATACGGATGTCCTCGGCATTGGTCGCCAGCGCGAGGAGCGAGCGGTCAGGCAGGAGGTAGTTTAGGTCAATAATCGAGTCGTGGGTACCGGATATCCGCCTAAAAGGCTCCAACATGGACCCTTGGACGGCGTCCCTCTCTGGCACCTTGTACAACGCCAAAGTGTGGTCCACCTGCACGCACAAAATGAAGGGGAGCTCGGGATGCGACACGGCACTAACGATGCTCTCGGCTTCGGCTTTTGCAGGCTGGTCTGCCGTCAGCTCGCGGCCGGTGTCAGTGTCCCAGATGCGAAGGCAACCCTTGGCGCCGGCCGAGTAGGTCAGACGGCCGCTGTCAACGAAGCCGACGGTCTCGACAAGCTCAAGGCAGGGCACGACCTTGCGAATCTTCCACGACTTTGCGTCCCACCAGATGATTGTCTTGTCTCTGCTCGCCGATACAATCGCGTGCTGCTCGGGGGAGTAATCGAGACCCTGGACATTCGAAACATGCGAGTCAAGATTCGCAATGACCGCACGCTTGTGAAGATCCCACACCCGCACTTTGCCGTCCTGGCTGCCCGACACGAGTCGCCAGTTGGTGGTAGCGGTGACCTCCTCTTCTGCCTGTTTCGACTTCTTGCCCTTCTTTCCGGCCTTCTCAGCCTCACCCTCGCCCGATCGCGCCGCAACCTCGAAGAAGTGTAGGGCCGACACCAAAACGCTGGGTCCACGAAAAGTGTGCGTAACGTAACCACCAGCAATATCCCAGACCTTAATCGCTCCGTCCGTTCCACCGGTCGCAAGGAGGGTGCTCGTTCGGTCAACGGCGAGGACGACGACGGGGGTTCCGTGAGGCTTTAGCGAGCGTGTCAGCTTGGCCTCGATCGTTCCGTCTTCGGTCGTCTTCAAGGCGTATATCTTCATCGAGAGGGATCGCGAGCAGAGGATGAGATGGGAGCCGGAGGGCGTCACTGGGGATGTTAGATTGGATTGCAATTGCACACAAGTTTAGACGTACGGCTCAGGGTCGAAATTTGTTCGCCATCCTATGGGTGTCAGTATGCATCGATCGAGAGGTCCCGGGGCGCATACTCCTTCAATCTTTGCCAGGTGCTTCCCGTTGGAGGGGTTCGTTAGAATGGCGTCCTCGCCGAGCGGCGTGGCCAAAATCTTGGCACCATTATCCAAAGCGACGGATCCGCCGGTAAATATCGGTCGGATAACTCGTTCCGGCTCGAAAGTCGTCTTAAAAGGTTGCTTGCTCGCCATTTTGCAGATGATAAAGCAACTCGATCAAATCACAAGGAGCGGCCCGCGGTTTGCATCCCGCCAAAGAAAATTTCTGGATTGTCTTATCGATAGCAGTATCTAATCAGACCCCACTCACATGCAGGAGCTCCAGCTCTGACTCCACCTTGAAGTACCTACTAACCTACCAACAGAGGTACCTATAAGATAATCGCGTTCGTTCGCTGGCAGCCTTCGTGATCTTTCGGTCTGCTCGCAGGAGTTTAACCTTCTTCTGTGGTGTCGATTTCAGCTTTGGACTCGTCGCAAAACGAGGTCATTCACTGTATATATGCAGGCGGAACTCATCACCCCAAGATGACGAGACTCGGCCCCTTGACCGCGCAGGCTCTGGTATGCATCTTTCGCATGATGATCGAATTATGCTGACTGACACCACAGGGCCGCTCGCCTTTCGACGATGTGGTGGATGGTGAAGGCGAAGACGACCCCCACGCACCTATTCAGCAATACGACAACCGCGGACGACCCGTCAATCCCGAAACGAAACGAATGAACCGCGATATGGTCCGCTCCCACAACGAGGTCATGCAGGTCATTGGCGTTGCTGAGCCAGACAATACCCCCTCCTCCGCCGAGGTCGACTCGGTCCGGCGGTACTTCAACTACGAAGATGCCGTTGGAACCCGGCTTCTGCGGTTCGGGCGCGCACTGGAGATCGCTGGTGTTTGGGGCATCAACGGCATGCGATTGCGTATCCTCCTATACAAGCGCTACGCCGATATCTCCTTCTTTGAGCTTCTCCAACACGAAAGGAAGCAACGCTCATTATCAGGCGCTCTTCTGACCGGGCTGCCCACCTTCATTGGCGGTCACGTCTTCAAGATGGCCACCTACTGGTTCTACCCCTTCCCACGGAAGAACCGCTACATCAATACGACCCTCTCGTACATCCGCGTGCACCTGCAGCTTTACGTCTTCCTCCAAAGACTAGACATCATCCCCTCCAGCAGTTGGTTTCCGCCATTGAGCTTCTTCATTCCAGGTTCGCCCTCGTCGCCCATCGCAGCCCCGGCACCACCCGATGACTTCAGCGCACATTCGCTAGTGCAATATGCCGGCGCGTGGTGTGTGAATGCTATTCCGTTCGTGTCGTATGTCATCTGGGGTCAGATCTGGACAGAGGTTACTGGCCATCTGTGGCAAGAGTTTTATGGGCGACTGCCAAACACGGTGCACCACCGCAAACCTCCGCCGCCACCGCCGCCTCCGCCGGCGCCGATCCCGGAGACTCCAGAGCCGGTGCCCGATGTTGACCGATCGCAGCCGGGCCCCCTCTCTGAGGTTGCGCATGAAGAGGTCCCCGAGGACAGCCCCCCCGAAGCGGAACCCATAGAACCCCTTGTACAAGCGGCTCGTCGGCCCAGTGCATTTTCAACCCGGGGAGATGATTACGGGAGCGACGACGAAGAGGATGGAGGCGTTAGTGCGACTTTGATCAGCTTCGACGTCGAAGCCACTGACTCGACGGACGCTCCCCCGGGACTGTGGTCTGCCGAACTGCGTCCGAGCACAGGCCCTGAAGGCTCTGGTCACGGCGCTTCTGTGCAGTACATGGACACTATGTTGACCAGACTGCCGGCGTGTCTGGCTTCTGACATATTTACTGTCATCTCGGGGTATGTCTTGGTTTCACCCTACGAAGCTGTCGCTCTACGTCTGGTCGCCCGGTCCTACCGTGAGCGAATGGGGCTCCCCACCTTTGACATCCACGACACCAATATCTTCAGCGGTATGACAATGAGGGGGGTCACCAACTTCCTCGGGCTGGAGTTTATGCACTTGGTGATTGCGGGTGAGCTATGGGCGCTTGTGACCGGCCTTGCCCAGTGGTTCCATCTGACAGAGGAAGAGTGGAAGCTTTTTAATGAGATTGAGGAGACGGAGGCGGCGGAGGAACGGAGGCGGCAGGCGCAGGCCTAAACAACTGTAGACGGGAGGCGTTGGAGTTGAAACATGGTGAGGAAAGCGTTATGTGTTCGGCGTTGGGAGTTCATCACTACGAGATACCTCACAAGTCTACCCATTAATAGGGTCACGGCATAGGCTAGCCTCTGGCAATCTATTTCAATTCATGACATTCATAACCACAGGGTATCAATAGTACACCTCGCGCATCACCCTCCCCGATCTTGAAGAAGACCGTTTAAACAACCAGTCAGCGCCTTTCCTTTCCTTTCCCCTTCTTCTGCTTGTCTGCCTTTTGCTGATCGACGAAGCCGCGGACAATATCTAGCAAATCAGGGTTCTTCCGCGCCAGGAGCACCACGTCGTCTGTGGTCACCGTGGTCCTCCGTGCATGCCGGCTGAAGCTCTCCAAATCGCCGGCAACGGATTCTGTTCATGGTCAGCGCCAGGAGCCCTTAAAGCCCATGGGAAGGCATCTTACCAATCTGGGCCCACACCATCTCGGTCAGTGCACCGATGAATTGAGGCGTGGCGTTGCAGTCCTGCTTGATTGACTCTTCATCGACGATTTTACCGACTGCAAACCAGAGTGCGGCTTTGAGACGCTAGATTTTGGGTTTGCTTTGTTAGAAAAGTTCTGTTTCAAATTTACACGTCTGGCCAAATACCTCGCGCTCATCTTCACTAGCTGTGTCTGCCATGATATATGTTGAGGCAGTAGACGCCAAGGCTATTATGTGCAGTTCCCACTTTACGCGACAGACGCGTAGCAGGAGCTTTTATTATTGCCGAGCTCGTTTAGAGGTATGGGAGGGTCGCAGGCAGCTCAGTTCGAGTTTACCGGTGATGCTTGCATCAACGCCAGGTACACCAGTTCGGAGAGGCGCACGGCTCGTGACTTGGGGCCATGAAATACGATCTGCCGCTTGAGGAACCCTGAGCTGTCGTCGATGGCAAAATACCAATCACATGATGTCGCGATGAGTTCGTGTGACAGCTGACTAAGCCTTACACTTCACGTACCTATCTGACCTTCCTAGGTAGGTACCTAGGGAGGAGGTACCTAAAGGGTCGGTAAGATAGGTAAATAGAGGTGTATCGCCTTTTTAGCCTCAATCCACAAGCCTATCACTATTGCTGAATTCCTCGGATCCTGTTGTTACCGCCAAGCATGAATGCAGACCACATGCCAATTTGCACTATCCACCAGGTTCTTTGCTGCCCCTAAACTGCTCCAAGCATATGAACAAAAGGCGACAGCAGCGCACCCAAGTATTGTGACATAACTGATACACCCCTGAAAGCCCCTTAGGCGCCGTTTCCCCAATGCTGTGCGTGTCGCCAATTGGCCAAAGTTCGCCAAAGTTAGCGGGCTCCCCACGTGGGGCCTCTGAGCGCAATTTTGACGCCTTGCGACCAGCCGGCTGCCACCGTCGCGACATTTTTTGCAGCCACGACTTGCCATCCTGCATCTCCGATTTCTTTTGTCATTCCTTCAGAAAGCCACCCCTCGGCCGAACCGACCACACACATCCGACTTTCAACGTCATTTGAACATCTCTGCAGAAAATACAATCTAAAAACAAAACCCTTTACCGCAACCGCCGCACCGCCGCACTGCCCAAAATGGCCGCCATACTTGACCTCCTCAATATTGCTTGGACACGCTTCAGCACCAATCTGCGCGGCACGCTCGACGGCATGAGCACCGAGAAGTGGATACGCCTTGTCATCATCGTTGGCGCCTACTGTCTTCTGCGTCCTTATCTGATGAAGCTGGCCGGCAACTCGCAGATGAAGCAGCACGATACTAGGCCCGAGGACGAGTGGCTCGGCCCGAAAGCAAAGGTCCAACCCAATACCCTGCGCGGGCAGGTCGAAATCCCCGAGGACAGCGATGATGAGGCCGCCGAGGTCACCGGCTCGACAACGGCCACCGAGTGGGGCAAGAAGGCGCGCAGGAGGCAGCGTGAAGTGCTGAAGAAGTTGATTGACGTTGAGGAAAAGAGACTCGCGGAGCTGCAGGAGGACGACGAGGACAAGGACATTGAAGAGTTCCTGGTCAAGGAGTAAGATATGTTACTATTGTTGGGGCGGTACTTGTCGGCGTTTGGGCTCCAACGGTCGTTTAGCATCATTAATATCAATACGGTGCTTTTTGACTATCCTATATGACCAACAGAATAGTTGTCGTGGCGAGGCGAGACAGTCACTCGAGGGCTGTGAAATCATTGTATCTTGCGAAGAGAACGACAGCATCTTGTCCCGACCGCGTTGGTCAGCTTTCGTCATTGGGCGTTGGATGGGAATCCCAGGTGCTGCCTGTCTGCAGGTATCCCAAAGAGGGTCCAGCAGACCTTGCGCAAATCTTTGATTGACAATCACATAAATTCAACAAAGCCTCGCTGCAAGCTTCCAAAATCCATCAAGGTCTTCCAAGGTGATCGCCAAATAAGCCTTTACTCCAGTCGCCTCTACGGAGCTTAGCAGAGCGAGCTGCAGCCTCGATGGACTGCAGAGAGTTCGAACACTACCTAGATAGCAGTGTGCAATAACGGTGTCCCCATGGCTTGCATGAAGGAGGGCGGGGTTGCATCGCCAACTCAACACAGAAAGTGCAGTAAACCAGAACCAAGCTCCCAACTCCGTATAGACTTCGGAGTACAATATCGTAAGTACCAGTTGGGTGAACACTAAACACCACCGAGGCAAGAAGGACGCTTAGACCACCCGCTGCCCAGGGAGGACATCCACTCAAAGTTCCAACCCCCTGCCGCCTCCACTGGACTGCACCTGCACTTCGAGAAATCAATTCGTTTGGCGACTTCCAAACGCGCCTCCAGAAGCAATGGTCATGTAATATTTCCTCTTACAAGGTGCATCCAGCTTCAACCACTTGCAGTATCCTCATCTCCGAACAGCTCATGGACGCTGCTCAAGCTTGATTGCCGCCGTTGATATCGCTGGCTCATTCGCAAACGGATGTGCCGATTGTCGTGCCAGTGACACGACTGGCAACCCTCAGCCAAAAGGCCATTCGCTGCTGTTGAGCAAGCCGCCCACGATGGCGACCTCTACTCTTCCGGTGTCTATCGCCACTGCCTCGTCCGTTGATTCTGCAGCGAAGTCCTCCGAGTTGCCTCCTGTACCAAAGAAATACAAGGCATCCGACCTCCCTCTGCCGTCCGCGACCCGAGCGGCCATCGAGTCGCTGGCGCACAGTTTCAAGAAGAAGGGCGGGTACGATGCTATTCGAAAGGAGGTCTGGGACAAGTTTGCAGCCAGCGTAAGTTTACATCCCTATCCAGGGGGCTACAACTGACAAACGCAGGATTACGAGGCCCAAGTCACAAAAGCCATCCTAGAGGTCGCCGAACAAGAAGTCAACCGCAACCCGGCGCAGCTTCTGACCCTCGAGCGAGGCAAGGCGGCCGCTCTCATCGATGGCGCACTCGAGCGATCCGGGGTATACCAAAAGGCGGAGCAGGTCATCACACAATTGATCGATAGGGCCGCGATTGAAGAGCGCATGCGCCAGCTGCGGCGTAACGACATTGGCGAGGAGGAGGCCGCCGCTGAGCAGCAACGAGGAGCAAAGACGGACGAAGACTATCAAGCGGAAACCATGGCGAAACGAGCCGAGCGCGAGAGAGTCCGCGAAGAACTGCGGCAGAAGGAGCTTGCTATTGAGGAGGAAAAACGCAAGATCGCGAGGGAAGAGCGCAAGAAGGTTGAAAAGGAGCGTGAGAAAGCCGAGACCCAACGTAAAGCCGAACGAGATGCCAGGCGAGCCGCCAGAGAAAAGCTCCAGGCGGAACGGGATGCCGAACGAGAAGAGCGCCGTCGGCAACGAGACAAGGAGCGGAGTCGAGACAGAGATCGCGACCGGAGCCGCAGCCGGAGCCGCAGCCGCAGCCATCGGAGGGATCGGGAGCGACGTGAGGAGCGAGACCGGAAGCGCAAGGAACGGCACGACGAGTCCGAGGAGGCCAAGCAGAAACTTTCGAAAGAGCAGCTCGAAAGACTTGAGCAGGAGGCTCTTGCAGACCTCCTTCGCGAGAGTAACCGTGTTACGGCGAAACAGCCTGAACTGGAGATTGATGAAGCGTTGGCACCACCGCCTAGAAAGCTGGCTCCCGCTTCTGCCATCATGCCCTTCAAGAAAGCCACATCTCGCGACTCGCCAAAGGTCCCGACATCGAAGAAGGCCGAGCTCAAGACGGAGGAACCCGACGCCAGCGTTGCCGTCACACCCAAGGCCGACGCACCGACCGAGAAGGCTAGGAGCCGCAGCCACTCACGGGCTATCGGGAAAGCAGATCGAGAAAACGACGACGACGACAGACGCCGCCGAGATGACGACGATCGCCACAGACGTGAGCGTCGGTCAAGGTCGCCCCGCCCGCGCGATCGATCCCGCGAAAGGCGTGACAGGTCGTGGTCAAAAAGACGCGAGCGGAGTCGATCCCGGACCCGGACGCGACCTGAGCGACGAGAGAGGTCCGCATCTCGTACTCGGTCCCGACGTGACCGGAGCAGATCCCGCACACGTCATGACAGACACGACAAAAGCCGCTCTAGATCTCGCGACCGCCGAGATCGTAGCCGGGATCGCGCACGTGTCGACAGACGCGACAAAAGTCGCTCGAGAACTCGTGTGGATCGTCGTGATAGGAGTCGTGACAGGAGTCGGTCCCGCAACCGCACCGACAGGAGAGATCGCAGCCGCTCGCGCGTCAGAAGAGACAGGTCTCGCGTTGTAAGGAGAGACCGTAGCAGGTCTCCCAAGGCCGACCGCCGCGAGTCAATCCGTCGTGATCGCAGCCGCTCGCGCACGCGTCGTGAACGGTCTCCCGAAAGGACGAGAGATCGTGACCGCAAGAGTCGATCCAGATCGAGACCTGCCACACCGGCCGTGCGGTCTTCGTCAAGGCTGGACAAAGACAAGGATGACAAGGAGGCGACCAAGATGGAGGAGGTTCGCAAGCGGGAAAAAGAGGCCAAGGCCTACCTCGCCGCGCAGCGTGAGGCCCGAGAGAAGGGTATGCCAGTCCCTGGAATCGACGACAAGAGAAGCGCAGGGGATCGATCTCCCGAAGCCAAACGCAAACGCGACCTGGACGAAATTGACCGCTATGTGCCGCCCGGTAGAGACAGGGAGCGACCTCACGACCTGGCCCGAGATGACAACGAGCGCCGACGAAGTCGGTCTCGCAGCCGGAGTCGCGGCAAGGACCGGGACCGCGAGAGGGACCGAGACCGGGATAGAGATAGGAGAGACCGAGACCGCGACCGCGACAGGGACCGCCGGGACCGGGATAGAGACCGGGATAGAGACCGGGATAGGGACCGGGATAGGGACCGGGATAGGGATAGGGATAGGGATAGGGATAGGGACAGAGACCGCCGTAGCCGCAGGGATGGAAGTATCTCATCAAGGAGGGACAGACGTGATCGAAGCCGCAGCCGCCGAAGAAGCAGGAGTCGCTAGATGCATCTGGGTCGTATTGTTGACTTCCTGATTTTCTCGCTTCGACATCTTGCGTGGTAGTGTTCAATATGGAATAGGGGCTGGGGAAAAGGATGTTTAACAGTTTATATTGAACGTGGCTTACAGTGACACTCGGCAGCAAAAGGTCTATTTTGATGATTCCGTGTGCAACTGCATACCCCCAAATGAAGACATGATCAATGAGAGCGTTAGTGATGCTCGTTCTAGCAACTCCTGTGATCTTGCCGGCAGGCTATGCCGATCGATCCATAAGAGGGCGGCCGGGCTTGCTTTTCGAACCGGCTTCGAGTTTGGGATGCACCTGTCAAATAAGAAAGGCTATTACCCACCATGGAAGGCCAATTCGAGACCCGGTGCCGGCATGGCCGAGCCTGCCTTGCATGAGGTACGGACTTCAGATGACAGCATCTTGCACAAGACATAGCCGCGCTCTAGCTATAAAGTTCGTCATGAGCATCCGCAGCTGGCACGAGACAGGATGTAGCGGGCTATCTACAGTATCCCACCGGGGGCTTGGTAATCTGGAGGGGACTGTGGTGCACTTCGCCAGCATAGCCTACTCTTAACGCTCATCTCCTTCACCCAAAGGCGATACCGGTCTCGCAGTCTTACCAGGAATTCGTTGTCAAACACAGCGGCGAGAGTTTCAAATCCGAGTTCCATCCGCTTATCCTCCCATGTGCGAGAAAACCCTTGGTACCTGTAAGCGAGGGGGCAGTGGGAGAAGGGGGCAAGTGGACTAAAGGACACATTTTTGGGCTCCTGGGCTTGCCGAGTTTGACAGGAGGCTTCTCCAAGTGGCATCCCACCACCGAGAAAGGCCTATCTTGGAACCAGGCGGAGGTTTACGCAGCTGGCCTTCGCAAGCCCACAGCAAGCATGGATGCTGACTATCTCAGTACAGCCCCATCTGTGCTTCTCGGGGGAGGATGAGAGAACTTGAATTGGCCATTTGGAATATCTTTCAAAGTTCGTAATGATTTTAAATGGCCTCTGGTTTATGAACCGATGTCATGCAGCTATATGTGCCTCAAGAGAATAGCCGTACGGATGAAAAAGAGAGAATACGTGTATGTTTATTCCCTTGGATGCCAACACGAAACGCCTTCCATCGTCATTCAATCCCGATACGCCGGCGTCTTGGGAGTGTAATCTCTAAAATTGCCATTGGACGGGTCACGATCGATGAGGAACTTGAACCTTTCGGGATTATGCTTGACATAATCTGGTACGTCATGATTCGTCTCGATGCGATCAAAGTTGGAGTCACCTCTGCCGAAGCTGCTTCGTGTTAGCGAGATTCTAACCATGCAAAAGACGCATCAAACTCACATGTCCAAGCCACGGCGGGCGATGTCAACAACCCAGTCGGGGTCCTTGAACTCGGGTTTGTTGAACTCGGCGTGCGAGAACGAATTAATCTTCTGTGCCATCTCGTTGACCGTGCTGAAGCAGTAGCTGCAGTGCCAGCCGCCATGTGCAAAATGGTGGTCGTTGGCGTTACCGCGGAGATCATCAGGAAGAACAGTGTCTGCACCTCGATAGACCGTGGCCTGAGGATGTGCCCAGTCGTTGCGCGCGAGCCACTGGTATGAGTAGTAATAGATCTTGGAGTGAATGGTGACGCGCGGAGGGATGTTGCAATTCCTCAGCGCACGGAGGATCTCAGGCTTGGGGATCTCGTCGACGTCGGACACGACCAGAACGTCATCTATGGCAGCGGCCTGTTCGCCGACGAGCGTGGGAATCACCTGCTCGTACATGGCGTTGCGGCTCTTGGCCTCGCGATCCCAGGCCGAGCCGTCCTTGAGCGCCTCAAGGTCGGTGGTCCGCAGGATCATCTTGTCGTGCCACGACTTGAAGAGGTCCCAGTTCTCTCTTATGTACAGCGGCTTTTGATGATCGGTGAGCGTCTTGTCGGACTCGATGATAACAAAGTAGTCGACATACGGAGCCATCTGGCCCATGCGGAGCTCGAGCATCTCCACCTCGGTGTTGATCAGGAGCAGGTCGAAGACCTTACGCTTGCGGACCATGTCGTGATTAGCCGGCTTGAGGCGGTAGTGATCGCAATACTCGACGGCCTTCTGGGGGGAAAGGACTTCGCTTGCGGTACTGCCATCGTTGGGTATATTGTTTGAGTGCGCGATCTTGCTGGCCTTGTCGGCGACTTCCTGGTGTAAGTCCAGACGCCAGACCATCCAGATGAAGACGATGGAGGCGAGCACCGCGAGGTACTTGATATGCTGACTGGAACTTGGTTTGTTCATGGCTGGTGTCGTTGGCCGGATGAATAGAAATCGCGTATCTTCGAAGACTGAAAAAAACGACATAGACCAGAATTGTGCTTCAAAGGGGGAGAAGGGTATGCGCAGTTATTGTAATTCTTGTGCCTAGCGTAAGCTACGGTGGCTCAGAGTCCGCTCAGAGTTCAGGCTTGACTCTTTACCCGGCTTCAAACGATCCGAGTTAAATGGATCCCTGACTTAGATTCATTTCGCATTTACTGGACGCTTACATAAATATACGTCTGCCAAGGGTTCGTCGATAAGCTGAGGCAGTCGTGCTGTAGTACGGCTGCTTCAAACACAAGACCGTGGTACACTGTAATTGTATGGCACAGAGCCTTTCCCTCTTCACTAGGATAGTTGTACAGGGTCCAGGGGAATTAGTATTGGCAGCCCGATCTTAGACAACCTTCAATAACCCCAGACATTCTGTCAAGACAACGTAACATGCCCTGGCCTTGAGCCAATTCGCTTTTCAAGCGTGGTCTGTTTTTGAGACTGCCGGACTAGATGTCAGTCGCACGCAGGCGCACTAGTATACCAACGACATGTGTTCGTCTGACTTGATAGTTACTGAAATGAGAGTGCCAGCTCTCGTGAGAGGCGGAAAGGGAGGGCCCTGGGTCAGCCATGAGTAAGGAAAACCGAAACTTCCGCAGCCCTTGCTTGAGCCTCTGAGCCTCGAACAGGATGGATGTTGTCTACAGGTCGGCTGGGTGAACCTACCAACCCATCGAGTTGCAGGGGCACTTGCTTGAGTTTGTCAAGTTGTGACAGGACGAAGTGGGTTCGGTTGGTTGCCAGCTGTGGTTTTGAATCAGGAATGCTGTCGATCCCAATCCGACCATTGTACGGGTTAGGATGTCGAACCTCTGCCCAGGCTCAGGCCGACTGTCAACACAATCAGACAGCATGGAGAGTTCCTAGGCAAAGCGTGAGCCGGCATCTCAGCTGTTGATTGAAAGCTGGTTCTGCGACAAGGAAGCCATGGCGACGACATCACACCGGCTGCGAGGATGATGTGATGGCGAAAGGTAGCGGATTATGGCATTTGCGGTCAGCGAGCTCTGACATCTGCTTCGACTAGCTTGCCGGACGGGATGATTATTATATTACACTTGACCTCTCTGGGCGCCCCTAACTAACGGGCTGAATCGTCGGCAAAGATTACTACAATACTGCCACATCCGCAGGGCTCTTTCTTCCCCCCTGTCGTTCAGAAGCTTAATTTACCTACCTCCCTAAGGTAGGTCGGCAGGTATTGGATACGCTTGACCTTTGAGGGGCCCAACCAACGGGCTGCCTCATCGGCTAAGTCATCATGTCCCCTACCAAATTTAACTAGCAGTTGATGCGCTAGGTACCCTGCCTGAGAAACCTCTTGTTCCCTCCTCGACGCTGCCGCCTGAGTGCGTCGACTTCTTCTTTTCGAGAGTTGTCTCTCTCCAACGCTAGTATCCACCGTCCGATGCGGGAAGATGTCTTTGTCCTGTCTTGGTTCTTTGTCTCGCCTCTCGGCACTGAAGCTCAAACTCTCGCTTCCCTTTTCCCCTGGTCACCTTGTCAAACACTTAGCTCGATTAAATTAAGACAGTTAACCTTTTTCACTGACTCTTCATCCGAACACCTACCTACCTACCTTTGGGGTTTAGTCCCTTACGATGTAAAGTCGTACGTTGCCGTCCACCCCGTCGCACATTGTCGTCGCAATTAGCGGCGTCTTCCAAGACACGTTGCCGTAAGGGTCACCGCTAGGCAGATGGATGGGTACGCCCCCTCCCCCGGACAATCGGGTCCAGGTTTGGTTTTTATTTTTGGCTTTGTTAGTCGTATCAATTGCAGGGATCAATAACAATCGCCATTACACGAGCTCACCAGTTCAACAATAGGCAAGCCCAGGGGTAGTCCTTTTTCGTGTCTTGAGACGGAAACCTACCTTGCCCCTTCTATCCCCACGTGCCTGGCGCCGCCCGACGTTAGCGCCCCCAAAGTGCCCCTCAGTCAGCCTTTTCAGGTTAGCCCAAACCAATGAGGTGCCTGCGGCACCACTTACCCAGCTGCCTAGATCGGTACCTACTGAATGTACCTACTTAGGTAGGCACTCACATTGCAACACGAGAAAACCCGCCGGGGGAAAGGGGGGTTGGCTCATTCTGTACCGCTGCCAGGCTCCAATTAACAAACGGCGCAGCATTCGCTCCAACAACCACTCCTGGCGCGTCTTCACTTTTTCCTCTCCTTCCTTTTCAACCCACCCTCACTCTCACTCACTCTCGCTCTCGCTCTCACCCTCGACGCGGCAGCAGTGAGTCTCCCTCCTGCTCATTCACACTACGTCCCTCATCCATACTTGTCTTTCATCACCTGGCCATCGCGACTCCGTTCTTGCATTCTCCATGCCGCTCATTTGACGCAAGCAGCTCGCCCCCATAGTTTCCCGCCCGCCCGCCGACTCGCCCGGCCCACACCCCGTCTCCAGTCCGTCCATCGCCGCCCCCTTCGCCGTGACCTCCGACAACATCAATCATAGTTATTTGACATATCAGTAAACTTACACATATCCCTACTCCGTCGCGATTTCGCGTGATCGGCAATGAGTACGCTGCCGACGACCGAGAAGCCAGCCGGCTCCAGGGCTCTCCACCCTGCCCTTTTTATTGCGTGCGTGTCATCTCGTTCTCGTCGTCATCGTCGTCGGCCTCGGCACTTCAGCTAAACATCCGCAGGAGTTGGATCTTCTTCTCAAACCTAACAATTCTATTCAACAAATGGCTGCTTGATACAGCGGGCTTCAGTAAGATAATGTCGCTCTCAACGTTAATTAAACTAACCTATCGCAGAATACCGTATGTCGCACTATTAGTTACTCCACGTCTATTACTAACTTCTTCATTAGCTGTCATCTTAACATGCTGGCATCTTGTCTTCTCGACTTTTGCAACCCAGCTACTGGCGCGGTGCACATCTCTCCTTGATGGCCGGCACAAGGTTAAGATGACGGGTCGCGTCTACCTGCGCGCTGTTGTGCCCATCGGCCTGCTGTATTCGGGCTCCCTCGTCTGCTCTAACCTCGTCTACCTGTACCTCTCCGTGTCTTTTATCCAGATGCTCAAGGCCGGTGCGCCTGTCGCTGTGCTCTTCGCCAGCTGGATCTGGGGCGTTGCAGAACCCTCCATGGCGACGTTCTACAACATCCTGCTCATCGTAGCCGGTGTCGGCCTAGCTTCCTTTGGCGAGATCGAGTTCTCGTGGATCGGCTTCATTTTCCAGATGGGCGGCATCATCTTTGAGGCCATCCGCCTTGTCATGATCCAGGTCTTGCTCAAGGGGGACGAGAACGCGCAGAGGATGGACCCCCTCGTAAGCTTGTATTACTACGCCCCCGTCTGCGCCGTTATGAATTTCTTCGTCGCTTGGGCCAGCGAGTTCAGCTCCTTCAAGTTGGAGGACTTTCAGAAGACGGGCGTCACCATGCTGCTGCTCAACGCGGGTGTGGCGTTCATGCTCAACGTGTCGAGCGTCTTTCTCGTAAGTCTCCCGTCATCCGACGTCGCGGCACCACTAACAATCCCAGATTGGCAAGACGTCCGGCCTCGTCATGACCCTCACCGGCATCCTAAAGAACATTCTCCTGATCGGCGCGTCTGTCATCATCTGGAACACCAACATCAGCTTCATCCAGTTCGTTGGCTACGGCATTGCTCTCTTCGGCCTCGTCGTCTACTCGACCGGCTGGGAGCAACTCAAGGGCTCGGCTGCCGGCGCCGTCGTTTGGGCCCGTACCGCTTGGAACTCGCACAGCTTTGATGAGGGTCGCCTCTCGCCGCTCGTCCGCCGCGCCATCTTTTTTGGCCTGCTCACTCTTATCACCGTGATGCTTGTGCTGGGTTTTGCCTACAAGGGCTCATCGGCACCGGCGGACTGGTTGGCCAAGGTGGGCACGACTAGCACTTAAGAGGACATTACCATGGCAAGGAGTTTGGAGTGCACATGCAAAAAAAAACTGAAAACTAAGAATCGGGGAGTTGGGTTTACGCGCTTTCGATTAGGTCGTCCTCTTCGGGCCAGGACGCCAATGTGGTAATATTGTACATCATGAGAAGGCCTACAGATACAGCTTTGGAATACATGAAATGAACGACACTTTGCGTTTCATCGACTCGTGACGAGGACTTCAGGCCCAGCGAGCTATCAACGTTGGCAGCCTATTATGGATCCGGAGACATGCAGCCAAGGCTTAGTAAGGAGCGTGTGTCGGATCATCTCCTCATAAATGACGCATTCGAAGAAGTTCCCGAGGGCGGGGGACGGAGTTCCATCGGACCTCACTCCGGACGTCTTATGTCGCCCTGTTTGGCAATTCAACTTCGTGGTTCAAACACACAAAGACAGGTGGGCTTGAGAACAAAGACTACACACACATACGCACACCCCGGAGTCATTTAGCGCAATGCCGTTGACAGAAGACCTCCTCGCGTCGGACCCCGCGTCCTACGCCCGCGCAACCCAGTCCCGCTTCCTCAACGCCGCCGCAAAGGGAACTGTCCCCAAGGATGTCCTCGGCCGCTGGCTCGCCAACGACCGGCTGTACATCCACGCCTACATCAAAGGTGTCGGCCGCCTCCTCGATGCGCTGGACTTGCCCGACATTGCCTCCACCACCACCGTCGCGGCGGTGTCGTCGGTGCCAGAGAGACTCCTCCAGTGGCTCATCGACGCCCTTGTCAACGTCCGCCGAGAAGAGACGTTCTTTGTCGACACGGCGGCGCGCTTCGGCATTGAAGTGAACCTGCCGGTGTCAGAACGCGGCGTTGTCGCCCCGGACGAAAAGCTCGACGGCCTGAGGCGCTTTGAGAAATTGTTTGGGGGGCTAAGCAAGGGATCGGAGCCGCTCGGGTGGTTGGAAGGTGCTGTGTTGCTGTACGCTACGGAAAAATGCTACCTCGACGCCTGGTCTCACGCCAGAGGCGCGTTGGATACGTCTGCGGATGGCAGTCGGGACGCGGACGGCGGCGCGTTGAGGAAGGAGTTCATTCCCAACTGGAGTAGCGAAGAGTTCAAGGCTTTTGTGGATGAGCTCGGGGCCATCATCGACCAAGGATTCGAGGAAGCAGTCAAGAAGGGAGAGGAGGGGGTTGAGGGCAGCCTGCGGGAACGCGCGCTGTGGGTCTGGGGAGAAGTCGTGCTTGCTGAGGAGGCATTCTGGCCAGCTTTGGACTGAAACACGTGTGAAGTAAATGAAAGAACGGGAAGAGGTACAGGTTAAACACAGTGCCGTGTCAGTCACTGCAGTCAACAATCTCGTTACAATATCCGTATACAACTAATGATTAAGCGATGCCATTACCGAAGTCAGTGGCCAAGATTACGGAGACCCCAAAAGCCTCCTTCGTACCAACATTATTCGCGCAGCGAGCGCATGGTATCACCGCGGACCCAACGCCGTCGCTATGCCGTAAAACACCAAAGCACCGCCGTGTACGTTGTCATCAGACCGCAATCATCCGGGGTCCTTTTTCGCCTGTCCTTGTACTCTCATCTCCTGGGAGTGACACAGCATCTCCTTCTTCAACCGTAGACACATCATTAGCGAGCTCCTCGTCGTAGTCATCGGAGATCTCCTTCACCGTGCAGGTGAACGCGGGTTTCTCCACTGTGGGCGTCTCGTCGTCTTCTGCGTCTACAGGGGCATCTGTGCTCATCGGAGAAGCCTCTGCAGTTGCAACCTCAGACGACGGAATAATGTTGGGATCGACGCAGTCGTAAAACAGCATGAAGACGTTGCCCTGATCCAGGAGCTCCTCCTCGTCAACCTTCCTCACAGTCTCGTCGCTCAAGCGCCACCAGTCCATCTCCTCATCATCGTCTAGAACCGCAGATTTGACCGGCGCCTCAGCACTGCCCTCCGGCGACGAGTGACGAGGAAATTTCCGGTAACAAACATAATGCCCGTTCTCGTGTCTTCCATAATGGGTCACGACAGCCCGCAGCTCGTATATAGGACCGGTAACGTATGACTTGCGCTTGTCGCCGGCAATCATAGACGACCTGGGATCTAGCAGCCACTGCTCCTCGCCGGGTTGATGACTGATACTGGCACTGCCGAGGCACCAAGGGCCGAGGTCCAGCGTCAAAGGGAAGCGAATGCCCGACGAGTTTTTGTACATCATGCCGGTATTCTCGTCGAAGACGGACCGGTTCATATGAACAGCGAGACTCTGCGGAGGGCGAGCAATGACGGCCTGTTTCGTCTTGGTCGACGAGATCTTGAATTGAGATGGGAACTTGCACTTCTCGGTGAGCGTCTTGTCCTCAAAGTCATCCTCCTCCAGCGCCTCTTCGACGGCGGCGAGACGTAGTTTCGGCTCCTTGAGCTTCTCCTCGTCCGTGTATGACGCCTCGGCTCTTTCGACGATCATCGTCAAAAGCCGCTTCGCTTTTAGCAACGTACACTTGCCGCACTCGACGCCTTCAATCGACTCGATGTGCGCATACGCGTCCAACAGCTCGTAGAGGTCGTGATCGTTGCCGCCGACGTTCAAACTCAGGGTCAGGCAGTTGAAGGGAATCATCGACAGTCCGTCCGAATGCCCACACTCGACGCAGGCGACTCGCTGTGCAATCAGCCCCTCGAGCGGGTTCCGCAACACTTTGGCTGAGCTAATCTTCGAAACCGTCGACAAACTCTGGTATCCGCTGTCGTCACTATGCTGGCTCGTTGCGGTGTCGTCGTTCGCGCATTCCGATTCGAATCCCATCGGCTTCTGCATCGCCGTTGCTGCCTTGGCAATCTCCCTGTCCACCTCGTCCAGCAGCTTCGAAAAGTACTCCTGGGCGTCCTGCTGCTGCCATGTGCTCATGTTCTTCAGCGACCCGGGGGTCCACAGCGTCTTACCATAGTTTTGAGCGCTGTTGAGGTCCGCAATCAAAACCCGGAGCGTATCCACGGCCTCAACTTTCCGTCGGTCAATTTCGGGGTCCTGGACAGGGTCGGCCAGGTATTTGGGGAACGGCTTCAGCGACGCAAGGCCTTGCAGGATGCTGTTCTGATAGCACGAGTTGGACAGGTTTCCCAAGCCTGGTGGGTAGTCGCTGGACCCCTTGAGACTCATGACGGCGCCCGAGACGGATGACAGCCCCCGAATGCCGGCCTGAGACACCGTCCCCATGATGCCTCCCTGCCTATGTATGCCCAGTATGTTCTTGAGGAGCTCGCTCTTTGCAGCGTGTGTTCTCGCTCGATTTTGGAGCATCGGTCGTGGGAACAGTGGCGGATAAAGCCAGTCTTCGAGAAGGGTCAGGGCGTCAAACGGGATAAGCCAGACAAGAGTGTTCCAGAGGGTCCGACCGAGGCGGGACAAGAGGGGCGTTGGTAGAGCCGAAGCGCCGAAGACAGAGTAGGCGGCTGTTGCTACGAGAGCGAATAGAGACAACACGACGCTCGGCTCCGTCAGTCTTGTCCAAAAGCTCTCGTCGTGGATTTGTCGGTAATGGTCAGGCCCGTAGGTGTCCTTCAATGAGCCGGGAGAATTCATGCTGCGTGGTTGTTTTTTGAGTTGGTATAAGGATATCGTGTGGTGGACAGCTTCAAGCGAGCTTGTGCAATGCAATGTAAGAGAGACCGCGCGCTGCCATGTCGAGGAGGGTATTCGAAGAGCTGTCGTGGCGATGCCTGCTGATTACGTGTAGTGGTGAGTAAGGTCCTGGAAGCACGGTTCTGGAGGAGAGGATTGAAGTGTTCGCACAAGGGTAGCAGGGGGGTTCCACAGGGAGCAATGATTGACTGGTCAGTGCGCGCATGCTCCCAGGCTTGTGATGCCCCCATTCTTATCGAGATTAGATAACATGATTGCTCAGATAAGGAACTTTTCTTTATCCCCCACAAACCTCGAAGCGCAGGTTGAAGGTTGACCAACCTGCACATCAACGACATATATCAAAGATGGCAAAGCCGGGCGTTTCCAAAAAGACCAAGCGTAAGGCACCCCCGTCTTTGTTGCAATTCCTCCACTCACCTCAACAGAACCCTCGGTCCACTCGAGAGCGGCGAGGCGCGCGACGGACGTCGACATCGACACCGACAAGTCTCTCAAGAACGTCAAGGCCCCAGTGGACTCAAAAGACTACCGGCCATCAGTCCTGGCCGCGCAAACCAATGCCGGCGTTTCCAAGAAGTCCAAAAACCGCAAGGCGCAGGTGAGCGCCAAGGCAAAGAAGAGAAACGAAAAGGCGATGGACCGCGCGGAGGCCATCATGGAGCGGACGTCCAACAAGATCGAGAAGAGCAAGAGCAGATCGCGGAGGATTCAGACGCGGAGCAAGCAGTGGGACGACATCAACAAGGACCTGCCTGTAGTGAAGAAATTTCCCGACGAGGAGGACCTTGAGGTGGAGGAGCGCAAGACCAGGGCGGCTGTTGTGATCGCGGACAAGGACTGGGAGACGGACGAGGAAATGAACAGCGTCGATGAGGACTCTACAGCCGTTGTCGCCGAAGCTGTGCAGGCCGCTTCGGTCAATGATGATATCGACGAGGAGATTCTATAGTCGTTTGGAAGTTTTAGGGTGCCCTAGAGGTTGTTGTGTCCGGTAGGGGCTATGAGACTTATGATAGATACCCAATGATGTGACAAGTTCATGCATGCAGCCAGCCTACCTTGCTTGCCTACTGGTAGGTTGACGAGGGTAATGGTGAACAGTGCGTAGGTATACTGAATTTGTTTTCTGCATAACTGGTAATACACGCGTTAGCTGCGCTGATGGATCCTATCTCTAAAGGCCTCTATTGTGCCCTTCGTGTGCATTATACCCTCTAATTCAATAACAGTGTGTAGTGAATGCTTTCTGGATCGTACGAATACTAACTACCAACCAACATACAATTCATTATAGCTCTTCAACACAGACGGGCAACGTCAGGAGTCAGGACCGACGGGGGTTATGAGACGGGTCTGGCCCTGCCAGCCAAGATCGACGTCTGCATGCTGAATTTTCCCTATTACGGGAAAGCACTGAACCGGGCCTCGTGAAGGCTTTTGTGACCTCAAAGCTGAACTGCAAATTGGTTTTGTTGTTCGACTGCGCCGCTAACAACGCTTTCTCAAGAAGGGTGTTACTCAATTTTTCAATTACAAGAAAGTGAGTCAGGCGCATCATTTACAGGTATCAAGACACCCTTTTGTGTGACAGCTCCCGTATGTTACATACTATATGAGAGTCGTTGAGACAAGTCTGGAACCGACCTTGGGAGCAGCAGCAGCAGCAGCAGCAGCACAACCATAACAACTCAACGGATGAGATACCATTATCATCACGATGAAACCCCGACACAGTACGCTTGGCCAAGCCAGAAGTTGGCGACGCAGTCCCGGCTGACAGCAGGGTTCCAGTCGTAGAATTGGTTCAACGAGATGCCATTGTCTTGCGCCATCGAGGCGCACCCATCCCCGGACTGGACCACATCCCACTTGTTGCAGTTGCTTGGCTGGCCCTCGTGCGTAGGCGCGGGAGGAGTTGGGTTGACAGCGCTTGTCGTCGTCGTCCTCGTCAACGCCGTCGATGACGATGTGGAGATAGTTCCGCTTCCAGAGACGCCGATGCAACATGCCTGGCCCAACCAAAAGTTGGTAACACAGTCGCTACTAACTGCCCGGTTCCAGGTCAAGAACTGGTTCAACGAGATGCCATTTCTCTCAGCGAGTAAGCCACAGGTATCACCCGATTCCACAATATCCCACTTGTTACAGTTACTTGGCTGGCCGGTGTGCGTCGGCCCTGGGGGGCTCGGCTTGGAAGTCGTCGGCGCCGCGGAAGCTGTCGTTGGGGGCTTCGTCGTGCCTGTGCCGCCTACGTCTCCAGATATGCCGACGCAGTATGCCTGATCCAGCCAGAAGTTGGTCGAGCAGTCACGGCTGACGGCCGGGTTCCAGTCGTAGAACTGGTCCAGCGAGATTCCGGCGCCGTCCGCAACTGACTGGCACGAGTCACCCGAGACGACGACGTGCCACGTGTCACAGTCTGCAGGCTGACCCGAGTGCGTCGCCGCAGGGGGGGTTGGGCCTCCATCGCCGCTCGTGGTCGTCGCCGGATCCG
The DNA here is from genome assembly GCF_034447905.1 of Colletotrichum destructivum. Classification (NCBI taxonomy): domain Eukaryota; kingdom Fungi; phylum Ascomycota; class Sordariomycetes; order Glomerellales; family Glomerellaceae; genus Colletotrichum; species Colletotrichum destructivum. The sequence continues at coordinate 1,691,942 of NC_085898.1, read as the reverse complement.
TCTCGGTGACGGTGCGTGTGGCTTGCAGGTTCCAGGATCTGCAGTACCGCTCACCAGCCACGAAAGAGCAGGTCGGATCCGTGACGTTGGTGCCGAGCGCGTTCCAGGCAACAAAGTTGTCGTTGTCGGCGTTGTAGTTGCGGGCCGCGAGCTCGCAGTTGCTCTTCCAGTATCCCAGCTGGTCCGACGGGAACTGGTAGTCGTCGCCCTTGAAATAATGCACGCAATCGTCGCGGACTCCCGTTGCCAGCGGGACAGGGGTGTACGGGCGCGAGTAGCTCGTCATGGTGGCATTGGGGAGCATGGTGAAAGGGACGCCGGTGAAGGTAGCACTGGGATCAATTGTGACGGAGACATAACCCGGCCGGCCATCGTAGGTAATGACTGCATGTAGAATTAAGGGTCAGAGAGGGGGCTTATCAAGAGAGTTGGGAACGAGCAAAGGCGACTTACTGTCTCCCACTGGCTGTACGCAGTAGCTTTCTCCCGCATACAGGTTGGTGCAGTTGGTATTGATGCCGGTGTTGAGGAAGAGGAAGTCGTCTAGGGAGATGGCGAACTTGAGGACTACGAGGTTACAGTAATCGCCCGCTTCGACGTCGTACCAGCGGCCGCAACGCTTATTTGACCCCGTGGCGGCATCTGTTGGCGCAGGTGCGGCCGTGGTCGGGATCAAAGGTGGAATGTTGGTCGTAACAGGAGGAGGCAGCTGAGGCCCGGGAGGACTGATGCAGAGTGTGGTGCCGTTCATCATGTTGATGTTGGAGCAGACGGGGTTGATGACTAGGTTCCAGGCCTTGAGCTGGGTCTCGGTGATGCCTGCAGCGTCTGCGATGGTGACACACGTCTGATTGACCCCAACAGTGACGGTGTCGCAATTTTTGGTGATACAGAGGCTGCCTGACGTGGCGAAGTCGGCACAGTAGGCGGCCAGATTATTGTCTGCGAGAAGCCAAGCTGTGCCAACGCCCTGGGCCTTGGAGATGCTGTAGCAGTCATCGCCGCTCTGGATCGCATACCGCGTTCCGCCACACGAGGCCTCCGTAGGCTCCGGCTCGCTGGTTGAGTAGTCTATGGTTTTGGTGGTTACGGGTTTGCCCGTGATGCCACAGCTCGACGTCATGCTCTGGTAAAGCGACTCGCTGGCCCACGACAGGACCATCGAAATAGGGAGATCCGGCGCGCATGCGCAGCCTGGCTGCGATGCAAACATCGCAACTGCTAGGCTCTGCGGCCCCCTCCGGGGCCTCGCTAAGATAGTTGAAAGGTGAGACTGTTGGAGTCGTAAGCACGCGCAACGGGAAGCGGACACAGACGACGTCGCCGAGTGATGTTGACTAACCTCCAGGGTCTCTGAAGACGGCAGCCAAGGCTGCAACAGGGCCGCAAAAGTTGTTGTTCTCCCGCAGACACGTAAATTGGAACGTGTGCTCGAGAGTGGCTGGAATAACCACTGGCGATGCGGGAAGCTCAAAGTCGGCAGGGACACTCACGTTCTCGCCGCACGCGGACCGGACTGACACTGTCCACGAAGACAGCGCCGCGGCGCAGCCCGACGTACACATGCGCTCTAGGGACGCAGGGCGGTAGAAGAACTCTGGGCGAAGGTCCCGCACGAGACGGTCACAGGCTACGTCGGCCAGTAGAGCCGCAGAGCAAGCCGAGGGGAGGTTGTCGGTCAGGCTGTCATCGTAGATCATTGTAACAGCGGCCACGGCCCGGAGGCTCAGTAGAGCCCCAAGACCCAGGAAACGGCAGAGTTGAACCATGATGGTGACGACTGGAAGGTTTCACGGCGAGAAACTGAACAAGGGGAAGTCGAAGTTCTGGCCTACTTCATGCGTCGTGGGAGAAGATCGAGAGCTGGGAAGGTGAGTAATTAAGTGACATGGGTGAGCTCAATGAAATCCCCTGCCGACCGGCTCTCTGGCCTGACATGTTGAGATACTGTAAACCAGAATCCACCAAGGCCTCCTTTTCCTGGCACTTTCGAAAAAGACCAAATGTCCAGTGGTATGTAGGTATTCAGGGGTAGACGCTATTCTGCTGGACCGGATATCTACAACCCGCGTCGCGCGTCTTCAATCTCTTGTAGGTGTGTCTAATATGCTGTGAAGGTGCGCCACATCGCATGTCAGACCTGGTGACACCTTCTCGAAATGGACGGAGGATGCGAAAGAATTTATATCAGGCGCCGCGTGAAGGCCGTAACAAGTACGGGTTCGGTGACTCCTCTCTTGGCGGCGACTCTTCCGCCTGGCTCCGCCATTGGCCGGTATCCATGGCTAAGTAGGTACCTAGGTAGGTATGTAGCTAAGTAGTTAAGGTTGCTAACGGAGCGGGTAATCCCGCAGGATCCCTGTTTGGCCAAGATATAAAATTAGACAACCTTGACCACCTTGTGCTGACCACCATCTTAACTTGCGCCGACCACCATCTTTACAACACGCGGACTACTATACGAGAACGACCTGCCCAACAAGCATATGCCACTGTCGATCGAAATGACCCACCTGACCGACGAACTGATTCATTACTGCATGCGGGCCAATGTACAGAATCCTATACTACCCTACTATCACCGTCACCTAACCATCCCGCGATGCTCTCGCGAAGCCATGTCCCAACGGCGCGAGTCTGTAGCAGCGTAGGCCCCTGGTCCCCCCGAAGGCTGCCTTGGCACGGTTACATTCGACCTGGAGACGGCCGCACTAGCTAGATGAAGCTATGGATATCGCGGGAACATCGCAGAGTTGGGGCCTGGATGGTATGACTTTATTTTGCGGGCCGTCCCTCCACCAAAGACACCCGCCTTCCCCTGCATGACAAGTATTAGGAGGCAGGGGAGCAGCACAATGTCCGTTCCTGCAAAAGGTGAAGGACACTGGCAGGACAGCGTGTCTGAGAAAAAAAGTGAGTGTACTGAGAATGGTCTGTTCGGCTCTTTAATTGCTACGCCAGCGAGATGGAGTGCGACGTCCTCTACTACGTTAAGTGGCCAAGGGTTCCCATGTTTCCCAGGTTTCCTGTCATTTCTCGACGCTTGCTTCCGTTGCCTGACCATAGGGGTTCACTCTTTTGCCCCCGAATCATTCATCGTCGTTCTCCTTTGCCTCAATATATCTGTAATTGACCTGGTTCTTAGCCACGACCCAAGACAGACGGTGTGGGGGCACGGTCTTGGCTGTCCTTGAGCGATTTGCTCTTGTTGACGTTGACTACACGCATCATCGCCGGAGTCATCAACCTCAAACCTCATCTTGGAGACGTGCCACATCAGCCTGAAACGTGTAGAAGCGCCATATCGTACGTCTGAATGCTCCAGGTATCTGCATGCACTCGAATGAGCCCCCGACTGACCGCTCCAACAGGTTCCTGGACTATTCCGCCAAAATGCGCCGTGAATATGAGCTGCCAGTCTGCAGTACTGGTGACCGTCCTGATGGCCTCCAACCCAGGGATGTTGAGGCATCGAACGGCGTTTCCCTCCTAGAGGAGGGTTCGCTGTCATTCCTGTTCTCCAGACAAGTCGTGGGAGGCGATGACTATTCGTGCGTCCCAGACCGTCCCTGCAGGAACGGCGCGTGCTGCCCGAAAGAGACCCTCCAGTGTAAGTATGGCGAGGAGTATGTCTTCCATGTCCCAAACATCTGCACCTGATATACACGGTGACTCAAAGCCCAGGTACTGCGGTACATCGGGCATCACGCCTAATGAAGTCTGCTGGTCCAACTGTGATGCCAAAGCAGAATGTGGCAAGAACGCCAAAGTCCCTGGCCAGAAGTGTCCTCTCAACGTCTGTTGTGGAAAATGAGTGCTGCCTTGATATTCTCCGCGACTGACTCGAAACAATCCACTGACGACATCGCAACTTGTAGATGGGGCTTTTGCGGAATGACAAAGTGAGTTGAAGAGCCCCCCCCCCCCCCCATCCCCGCGCCCTGTTTGTCGCTTGTCTTCTAACACCGTCAAAGGGACTTTTGCGAAGTAGAAGATAATGGCGCCACTGGCGGTTGCCAGTCCAATTGCGACCAGCCCGGACCCAAGGACAAGGACTCTGAACAGCTGGATCGTGTCATTGGGTTGGCGATACAACTCCGAGTGTCAGGGAATGGTGAGTGCCGTCATGCTCGAAGCCTTGCAAAGATCAAGGCCAGAGAGCTTCAACTGACATGATGGTGACACAACACACAGCCCATGAAGGACATACCCGTCAACTCGCTGACTCACCTGTACTTTTCCTTTGCATTCATCACCCCCAACGAGTACAACATTGTCGGGATGGAAGGTCTACCCTCGGAGCTTTTCAGCAACTTCACCGATCTGAAGAAGGACAATTCGAGTCTGAAAATGATCATTGCCATCGGAGGATGGACACACAACGACCCAGGTACGTGCTTCATCCATTTGACTTGTGCAGCAACGCAGGCTAACAAGGCTCTCCAGGCCCTCTTCAGAAGGTGTTTAGCGACATGGTCAGCACGAAGCAGAACCGATCGACGTTCATTGAGAACTTAATGGCCTTCCTTCGCCAATGTGCGTTTGATGGTGTTGACTTTGACTGGGTACGCAATGCCATGCCCACCTGGACCGTTGCGTTGCAATGGCTGTTGCTAATAACTGTCGAACAGGAATACCCCGGTGCTGACGACAGAGGTGGCATGCCCGAAGATGGCGTCAACTTTAACCAATTCCTGAAAGAGCTCGGAGAAGAAGACAAGAAGCAGCCGAAAAAGTACATTGTATCTTATACTGCGCCAACGAGCTTCTGGTATCTGCGCCACTTTGATCTGAAGTCGATCGATTATGTCGACTTTGTCAATGTCATGTCCGATGAGTAAGTATCAATCGGCGATGAACCCCCGAGAGAATCCCCAGCAACTCGACTGACCAGTACAGTCTGCACGGAGTCTGGGATCGGGACAACCCGATTGGATCTAACATCTACGGACACACGAATCTAACTGAGATGAGTCTGGCGTTTGGCTTGTTTTGGCGCAACGATGTGCCAGCTGGCAAGCTGAACATGGGCCTTGGGTTCTTTGGCCGAGCCTTCCAGCTAGCCGATCCGGCTTGCAACAAACCCGGCTGCGTCTTCAAGGGAGGGGCAACGAAAAGGGCCTGCAGCGGCGAGTCTGGCATCCTCAGCTATCGTGAGATCATGGAAATCATCAGAACCAAGAAACTCAAGCCCGTCCACGACAAGGAGGCGGGCGTCAAGTACATCACCTGGAACACTGACCAGTGGATGTCTTATGACGACAAGGAGACGTTCGAACAGAAAAAGGACCTGGCAAAGGAGCTCGGCCTCGGTGATTACCTGATATGGGCCAGCGACCAGGACGATGACCAGCTGTCGGCGTTGTCGGCCGTGCTGGACCCCAAGCCGCTGGGCGATTTCCGGTCAGACAAGGCGGACGAGAACTGGACAGGCTCCAACGACATGTGTTACATTTCGAAGTGCGGCGACGGGTGCAACCCGGGTGACATCAAGATCACGCAGCAAAAGTGCGCCAAGGGCAAGGACAGCAAGCTCTGCTGCCCGCTCTCGGGAGCCCCCGACCCCAAAGAGTGCACCTGGCGAGGAGGCCCTCACCTCTGCAATGGTCACTGCCACGACGACGAGGTCATGACACACATGAGCAAATGGGGCGGCGGCGCCGACTACTGGGACGGCAACGCGGCGCACTGCTGCAAGAGCCCGCTCGGCGAGGAAAACACCTGCTACTGGGGTGGCGTCGCCCAGGAGTGCAAGGCTGGCCATCTGCCCCTGACCTTCTCCGGCACCGTGCTCAGCATCCTCGACGACATTGCCGAGGTGATCCTCTTGGTCGTCGGCCGCGCGGTCCCTCTCGTCTCGCTCACCGGCCGCCTGCTCCTCGAGGTGCTCGACCAGCTCGACCTAGATACTAACAAGCTGTACTGCTGTCCCGAGAAGGATGTCGAGCGCTGGAAACACTGCGCCTGGTACGGCAAGCCGGGCAGCTGCTTCGACGGCCACTGTCCTGACATGAAGTTTGTGCAGCTCACCGACAGCTACTTTGGCGGTGGCGAGACGTGTGGCATCCAGCTATCTCGCGTGCGCACCTTTTGCTGCGAGTCGGCGGGCGATCCCCTGTTCTTCCCCGTGCCCCTGGGGAACCTGTTCGAGCACCCGCCCGACGGAGACAGCGTCGACACCGACTTCAGCCTCGAGACGGACGAGTCCTCGGCGGGCGGCGATGACGACCCCAACGAGGCCGCCTTTCAGTTTGTCGTCCTGGCGTCGCCCGAGGAGCTGCAGGTTTCGGTCGACAAGCGCGACGGCGAGCACACCGTCAGCATGGTCTGCACCGACTTCTCCGAGAAGAGTAACTGTCACAAGATCGGGCTTGGCCATGGCGTCCCCGGAACCATCCTGCAAATGCCCCCCGGCTGCGGCCCTGGCAAGTACGCCGTCGCCAAGAGCATGGAGCCCGCCCAGGGTGATGACCACGTCAAGCTGCTGCCACGCCGACTCGCCCACCTTGCGCCACGAAAGCCTGTGGTGTACTCGCTGACCTTTGACTACGACTTTGCCCATGTCCCACGCGACCTCGGAAGCACCCAAATGCGCATCGACTTTAGCAATCAGGACGACTACTGGGACACAGTCGTCGCCGGGTCCTTGTCCAAGAAGAAGAGGAACCTCACCAAGCGCACGCTCGCCGACGTGGGTGGCAACCACGTAAGGTGGCTTGAGGAGGAATTCCGAGACGGCTACCACTTTGGCGGGCTGAAGAAGCGTGACCTGCACGAGCGCTGGTTCGGCACGAGCATCCTCGAGTGGCTCGCGCAGCTCGTTAAGGCAGAGATCAAGCGCGAGTTCATGCACAGGTACGACGATACTCTCACGGACAAGCTCATTGATGAGACGTGGTTCTGTTCAAAGGGAGACGTCGGCTACGAGGGCCACCTGTTCGCCCAGTCCCTTCACAAGATCAAGGTCAAGTCCAGCTTTGGCTTTACCCTCATCGTCAGCAAGCTCAGCCTGCCCCTCGACCTGAGCCAGAGCTACCTTACCTTTTACAACAAGGGCGAGATCACGGGCGTCATGACCCTCGAGGCCGTCGCCAAGGTTTTCTACGAGAAGAAGAGCGTCATTCTGAACATTCCCTTCCCCGGCGCTTCCTTCAAGATTCCGGGCATCGCTACGATTGGTCCCCAGCTCACGGTCGAGGGCAGCATCGATGCCTCCCTCGCCGTGGCAGGCACCATTGAGACCAAGCTTGAAATTGCCAAGTGGGAAGTAAGTATCCCCATAGTCATGAGATAAGTCTGAATCATCTTTGCTGACGTTGAATGTATCTTGTCAGGTTCGGCAAGTCGTGCCGGATAACAACGACGACGCTTACAAGCCCAAAGAGATCGGCGAAGGCGACACCAGCCTCGACCGCACCGGCGACTTTGAAGGTATCAAGAAGCCCGAATTCTATGCTGGCGTCGCCGTTCAGGACGACGTCACAGCCCGGCTCTCGGCTGCCGCCGAGTTCGGTATCCGGTTCGACGAAAGGTGGGAGGTCAAGCCGGCTGCCGCCGCCGTCGTCGGTGAGGCCAGCGTCATAGCCAAGCTGACGGCGGGCGTCTCAACCAACGCCGTTTGTCCCTTCACTTACAGTCTCGACGTCGGTGCCCGACTGTACTCCAGAGTCCAGGCACCCCAGGTCTTTGACTGGTCCGGCGGCGAATATGACCTGACGCCAAAGTGGAACAAGGGTATCGTCGAGGCAGGCACTTTTCCGGACCTGGGAGCCATCCCGTCCAAGAGAGACCTTGTACTCGTCGAGGCTGGCAACTATTCTGCCGCCGACAGAAATGGCTTCGGTCTGCCTTCTCAGTTGGAAAGCGCCGGCTCTGCCGACCACAACGGAATACAGCGGCGCTCGGGTCACCTGGCCAAGAGAGTTAGCGTCCACGGCCCGGTGCTCAGTCTCCCCGTCGACAAGTTCTTCTGCCCGCCTTCCAACGATCCCAGTGAGAACGAAAGCAGCTCCTGCAAAGACGTCGAGCCAGCATGGGACCGGGACAAGTACCTCAACGAGGATTACGAAGGCATGCGCAGGAGGAGATCAGAGGATGCTGTTCCTGACGACAACGATGATCTGGACGACGTTGAAGGGGAGACCCTGGCGCACATCTTCGAGAGGACCATCAGAAAGAAGGCCGTCAAGGCGTGCGGCCTCAGGACAACCTTCAACTACCCGACGGACGGCTCTCTCGCCACCGGTGCTCTCATCTACGGCTGGGAGCAGCCCGACGTCTGCGGCAACTACGACTGGGGCGGCCCGCTCAACGCACGTGTTGCCGGTAAATCATACCACTCAGAGCACATCCTCGAGGCCCAGATGGTGGCGCAGTTCTTTGCGTACGTGGATGAGAGGACTGATCCCGTGGTTAGCCCCGACCCCAATGCCAGCCCCAACCGGAAGACAATATTTTTCTGCGACTACGTCAACGTCATGTTCGATATCAACGCCGTCGCCGCCCAGTTCCCGACACACCAGTGGAAGACGGACGAGTACGTCGCCCTCGAGTCCGTCATTAACACGCCCGCCAAGGGCAAGGCCTGGGGCACGGATGACAACATCATCAACACATCCTCGTGGTTAACCGACAAGCTCCCCAACGCCGCGGGCGCACGAGCGATGCTCAAGTCGATGCGCTCCCTCATCGGGTCTCGCCTGTACCACAACGACTGAACCGTCCTGAGCATCCTCCGCCTGCAAAAGGGCCGCGTGGGCGCCATTCTCGGCCTGCTCGACACCACGGTGCTGCACGCCAATCCGCCTCCGGGCTTCGTCGCCTGGCCGCAGCAACAATTCCAGCTGATGGCCGAGTGGGACACGTTCATGAAGGGTGAGTTCCTCATGAAGCAGACAAAGACGATGAAGGTCATCAACGACTTCATGGGGCCACTGAGGGAGCAGTGGACAAGCGACGCCGTCAAGCAGGCTAACGAGGACCAGCCAGGGGACAGCGCCACGGCCCTGGCGACCAAACAGGGGATCAGGAACCTGATTGATGACATTGAGGCCATGAATGACTACCTGGCGACAATTCCTGCTTGGCAGTGGGCTTTCTGAGCTTCCTCCTCGGCAGATAAGAATGGGAGGGAGAAAGAGGGGGGGAACCTCCAGACACTACTCTAGTCTTTCATCATGTGCCATAGGGACGGCGGAGAAAGTCACACAGAGAGAGATTTGGGGAAAATGCTTGAAATGTAGCTGTACAATGTCGATTTCGTGTGTCTCATCCATGATTGAGCCCTGCTCTCTCTTCTATCTACCTACCTAAGCGATAGTATGGGGCTTTATGTTCCTTTCATCCTCAAACTCAAGTCCAACCACTCCTGTCGTCCCAGATCTTCAAAAAGGCCCAAAACGCTCTGACTTGGTCTCCAGTCACCGACCTGCCACTGTACCACTGCTTGAACTTGGCCCTCGTCACCTTGAATCGAAGCCTGGGCGCGGCCATTGACGTCGGGTTCTAGAACGAGTATTGCCAAAACGAGTCCAACATGAGAAGCAATGTGATGAGGACAGCAGGTTGGAGAGCTTGGTGGACGTGAGCTATGTTTGTATGAGTGAGTACTTGCTTGGGTAGGTAGGTAAGGTACCTTACCTAGGTAGCTTGTGGGGTGTAGCGGGGTGCATCACACACCCTGTGGAGACCCACCACCAAAGTACGTCTCCTACAGGGGGTTACCTTGTCGGAGCAAGAACTCTTTTCGGCAGATATCTATGACCCACAGTGTAAGAAATCAAACATGACTGACTGACCTGAGCGTATGACGCCGGATTCTAGGGAGCTGCACCTCTAGTTTTCAACATCGTCCATCTCCCTTCCATATTCCTCCGGCACAACCACCATCATGCCGCCGAAGCGCATGACAGCAAACCCCGTCAAGCCGGCCCGGTACCGCGCCGGCAAGCCTGCCGCACCAGAGGCCTCGGACTCGGATTCGGATGGCAGCGATGATGAGACCAACGAGGCCGAGACCCAGGCCAGAGCGATTCCACCGCCACCAAAAGCTTCGAGCGCCGCCAAGATCGCTGGTAGCCTCAGCAAGGTCAATCTCGACGAGCGCAGACGCGAGGCACAGGAAAAAGAGAACCAGAGAATAGCACGCGAAAAGGCAGAACGGCTCGCCGCTGAAGAGGGCTTCGTGACGGAGGAAGAAGAGGAAGAGGAAGCCGTCGATGGCGAAGGAGAGGAAAGTTCCAGCGAAGAGGAGAGCTCCAGCGAAGAAGAAGCCCCCCGCCGTCTCATGATCCGACCGAAATTCATCCCCAAGAACCAACGCAATGCAACCAAAGAACAATCCGGTGGAGCAAAGGACGACGATGCGCGGTATGCTGAGGAGGAAGCCCGCCGCAAGGCCGCCGCGGACGCAATCGTCGAGGAGCAGATAAAAAAGGATCTCGCAGCGCGCGCAGCGGGTAAGAAGCACTGGGACGACGATGAGGCGTCGGGCTCGGACGTCGACACGACGGATGACCTTGACCCGGAGGCGGAGCTGGCGGCGTGGAAGCTGCGGGAGCTGAAGCGTGTAAAGCGCGACCGCGACCGCATCGCCGAGCAGGAGGCCGAGTACGCCGAGCGCGAGCGGCGGCAGAACCTGACGCAGGAGGAGCGCGATGCCGAGGACGCTGAGAAGCTCGCGCGGCAGCAGGAGGAGAAGGACGCCAAGGGCAAGATGTCGTACCTGCAAAAGTACTATCACAAGGGAGCGTTCTACAGCGACGAGGCCAAGGCGTACGGCCTGGATAAGCGTGATATCATGGGCATGCGGATTGCGGATGATGTCAAAGACCGCAGTGCGCTTCCGGAATACCTGCAGAAGCGCGACATGACGAAGTTGGGCAGGAAAGGTGCGACAAAATACAAGGACCTTAAGAGCGAAGATACCGGTCGGTGGGGAGAGTTTGACGATCGCCGTGGAGGGAGTGACCGAAGGGGCTTCAACAGGCATGATGTGGATGAACGGTTCCGACCGGACAACGACCGCGAGGTCAACGGTGCGAATGCCATTCCCTTGGGGGATCGCAAAGCACCAGACGCTCCAAAGGGTGGCCGGTCAGACGGATACAGAGACGATGGTTCGAAGGACAGAGATGGCAGGTACCGCTCTCGCGATGATTACCGCCGTCGGGATCGGTCAAGGTCGAGGTCCCCGCGCCGCGACTCGCGAGACGACTACAGTGACAGGCGAAAGCGCAGTCCGTCCCGCGAGAGAGACCGCCACGATGCTGACAAGCGACGGCGTGTGGGCTCGTAATTGCGTTACATTCAAGTTGTATTAGAGCGTATCCTACCAGGCTCACTACGAGCGACGCCAAATATACCCAGACACCCAACGGAACTGTCATCGTAGACATCGTAACGCGCTTCAGATCCTCTTGATTTCCACCCGCGCGCGCTCGAACACGCCGTGGCTAACCATTGTTTCCGCCTGGCCTGCCTCGGCCTTCGGCGGGAAGAGCGTCAGCTGCGCGTAAGTGCCGGCGCCGCGCCTCTTGGACAGGTAGCCGGGGTTGATAACTAGGACACTCTCGACGACCTGTGGATTGCAAAATGTCAGTGATAAGTGCAGTGGCAAAGAGACGGCACTGACCTTGGCGAACGGAGGAAGAAAGCTGGGCACGACCAGTACGTCAGGCCGAACGTTGACCATCTCGCCCAGCTTCAAGTAGCTGAGGTCCAGCATGGCACCCGGGGGTATGCCCTCTTCTGTCCCCGTCTTGGGCAGCTTGGGGCGGTCCGTCGGCGGGAACAACGGGAAGAAATGCCTCTGCTCGAGCAGGTGCCTGCTGAGTCTCGACAATAATGACGGGTCCGAGGGACGGCCGCCGACTAGTTCCTCATGCCGCAGCTGCCAGAGGATGTCCTGTGACGATATACCCATGACCATCTCATTCATCGACAGCGTCATGGGGTTGGTGACAATCCTCGCCGTTTTAGGGAGGCCCAGCTCCTTCTTCAAGACGGAGTCTTGCGGCCACGAGACATGCTTGTCTATGACGTCGCGTACCGAGGGCACAAGGAGGACGGTGATACTAGGGTTGGCGGAGACGAGACGATTCAGAGCGGGGGAGAACATATACTTGAAGACGGCCGACATCGTGGCGCTGTCCGGGTCGATAGCCGCTTCCTCCGGGAGATCAAAGTCACCCGTGGCAATCAGAGGGTGCTCGCTGTCGATGAAAGGCCCTGTCATGACAAGAGCATCCGCGTATTTGTCGGCCGCCTGGTCACACAGAGCTTGTAGTGGCTCAAAGTCGAGGTTATCGTCTGCTGTGTACGGGCCTGAGGCGTAGATGATGCTCAGGGGGGCGGGTTCTGAGTCTGTATCCATGGCGTCCGGGTCCCCTCGGAGTTTCTCGCGGTGTGCGACCAGGGCGGCTGGTGTTGAAGCAGCGTTCGGAAGCAGTGGTACTTCGAGGACTTCCTCGACTACAAACTCGTTTCCTGATGTGTTGATGCCCTTGAGGGCCACGACTTGACCAGGGAAGAAGCTGTATCCCTTGTTTCGCATGTTCAGGGGAATCCTCAGGCCACCGCCTACTCGTCTTGACATCTCTAACACCAGCGACGCTGCATTGAGCTTGCCCTCCGGGGCGTCTGAGGCGATACGCCCGACGGCAATCACCTCAGTGGTGCTCTGATTCGCTGCATTGCCAAACTCTGAAAAGTCTAGCTTGTGGTACTCCTGGACAATATGCATGAACTCGTCTATCCTGTCGTCGAGGATCTCGGACGCCTCGGACAGCTTCATAGCCAGCGGTTTGTAACCAAGCTTTTTCTGGTCGGAGGCTGCCGTCAGCTTGATGCGAGGTTCCGAGTAGGGGCAGATCGGTGGTTCGGGGGGGTCGAGGTGGTCGTTCAGCAATTCAACGATCTCGCCAGCGTTGTGTCGGTCGTTGAAAGAGCTTGGACTGCGGGAGTCAGCGTCAGTACTAGTACATTGGTATACCTTCTGGCACTCACGGCTGCATGGAGTTCAACTGCTCCTCCATCTTGGACGCCCCCTTGTAGTCCGGCGAACTGGAGGGAATTTCCGCCTTAACACGCGACATGGTCGGTGTCTCATGGGCCTTTTTCCGCAGGCTGTTCGGTTTGTTCAACTTCCCTGACCCAGGCGTGCTCGGCACCAATCCATCCAGCATGCCGAAGACATCGCCGCCTCTGCCAGAGCGGGGAGTGCCGTGGCTGCGCTTCTCTGTCTTGATGTGTGTCTGCTGCTGGTTGCTCTTCTCCAATGCATCCTGGATGTCCTTTTTGAAGTTGCGCACATGCACGATGTCGGGGTTCATGGCATCCATATCCATCTTGATGCAGAAAGACTCCCATTTGTAGAAGAGGTCCTCGGCAGACAGCTCATGCAGTCGCATGATCGACTGCAGCTCGGAGAGGACATCGGGCTCGAGACCCTTGTCGCCAGAGGTGAAGAACTCTTTGAGCTCTGATTCCGCCATAATTGTCGTTTATCGTGTTTTTTGGTTTTGGCGGTAGTTGAGTGCTGGGAAGGTTAACGACGAACTTTAGTGGACGCGTCGAGCGCGTTTGGTGGGTTGATCGCGTAAAGTGCGGTTGGCGAGGTCCTTACAGTGCGGTTTTTGTATTTTGCACGGATTCGGAATCAACAATACTTCGTTCCCAAGCTTACGGGCTTGGCTTTCTCACACTGGACGCTGCCATCTCATCAGTACCTACCCCGGGGGGCCATTTTGGATCCAGCGCTACAATTCATGCCCTGATCCCAGGAACAGCTGTGAATTTGTTCTTTTCCGCCCTGCCAGCTACCGTCCCTGCACTCGGCAGAAGATCTCCCGCCACCATTCTCGCCATATGACCACAAGGACTGCCTCACATGCACCTTCCACCTCTGCGGCGGCCGGTTTCAACCGTCCGGAGCCGGGGGTTGGGTGGGCGAGCTGCTGTCCCAAGAAGGCAATTGCCTCGGTGTGTTTCCCCGCACAATAGAGTCCCCCAACCCCACACGCACCCCCGGATTACCTAGGTATGTAGGCACGGCTACGCTCCAACCATTCTGTATCATTGTGCAGTTGGGGTGATTGCATTGCCTCTTGTCGTTTTCATCGATTACCTTGTACTCGGGTCTTTATATTCCGTTGTCTTCCCCTTTCATCCACGACTGCAACTTCATCGCATCGACCAGAGAGCTCTTACACCCAAGACCACAATGGCTTCCAACGGCCCTATCACCACACCGATAACCCAGCTACTGGGTATCAGGCACCCGATCCTCCTCGCTGGCATGGCACGAACATCGGGCGGACCTCTCGCGGCCGCGGTTTCCAACGCCGGTGGTCTCGGCGTCATTGGCGGCTTCCAGTACACGCCCGACCAGCTGCGTGAGATCATCGCCGAGATGAAGGAGAATTTCAAGTCACCGGACCTGCCTTTCGGCGTCGACCTCGCCCTGCCGCAGGTTGGCGGCAACGCCCGCAAGACGAACCATGACTACACGGGCGGCAAGCTCGACGAGCTTGTTGACATCACCATTGAGTCAGGCGCTCGGCTGTTTGTCAGTGCCGTCGGCGTGCCGCCCAGGCACGTTATCGACAAGCTGCACGCCGCAGGCATCTATGTCATGAACATGGTTGGTCATCCGAAGCACGCCGTCAAGGCTCTCGACCTCGGCGTCGACATCGTCTGCGCCCAGGGCGGTGAGGGTGGCGGTCACACGGGCGATGTGCCAAACTCGGTGCTCATTCCTGCCGTCGTCGACGTCGCGAGGCGGTACCGGCCCAAGATGCTCAAAGGAAGCCCCGCACTCGTCATCGCTGCGGGCGGCATATACAACGGCCGATCACTGGCGAGCTCGCTGATGCAGGGCGCCGTGGGCGTGTGGGTCGGCACGCGCTTCGTAGCGTCTGTCGAGGCCGGGTGCAGTGAGGAGCATAAGCAGGAGGTCGTCTCATGCGGGTTCGAGGGCACGGAGCGTACGCTCGTCTTATCTGGGCGGCCACTGCGATTAAAGACGAACGACTACATCCGGAAATGGCACGCGCAGCCGGACAAGATCAAGCAGCTCTGCGATGAGGGCGTGGTCCCCATCGAGTATGACTTCGAGAAGGGCAATGATATTGACCCCCCGCATTTGATGGGCCAGGTTGCCGGTGCGATCGATAAGATCCAGCCTGCCGGAGAGATTGTGGATGAGATGATCCGAGAGGCGGTTGACCAGTTGAAGCTTGGGCAGGTGTACCTGGGTGCTCGGAGTAGGCTATGAGGATATGTATGTATGGACTTTTGTATGATCAGATCTAGTGATGGGGATATAACGTAACTATATGAGAAGGGGTATTTCCGCTCCAGGGTCGCGCCTTTAATAGTCTCTGCTACTCAAACAAACTCTCCCACGTGGACTTGGGTATTCCCCCACCCCTGAGCCAGATCTCTAACCTCCATCCCTATCCTCTCGGACTCCTCTTTGGAATAGCCCAGGCTCCGCTGCACATCCTCTGGTGTTTGTAGCTCCCGGATGATAGGGAGCGGCGTAGGGCACGACGGACTTGCCCCGATGACCAACGTCAAAGAGTCTAAACCGGCACGGTACCGGCACTTCAGATACGACCCAGGGTTCTGGAATGGCTCCTCGCAGACGACGATGACATGCCGCGCCCCACGCACGGGGAACCCACCGCCACCTTTCCCTTCGACGATGGCAATGCTATCCCTCTGAAAGTCGATATAGATCCGCCGGTCGCCCCACGTATTGAGCCGGACGAGAGTGTACCGCCGCAGCGCCTCGTGCCTTGCTTCGCGGTTCACCGACAACAAGGACGGGTTCGGGGCGTGCGAGGCAAGCAGCGTCCGCGGCGGCAAGGCGTGGTTCCAGATCTTGAGGCGTAGTTCCGGGGGCAGGCGGGGGAAGGGTGCGAAGGAGTGCTCTGGGCCGCGAACCTGCAGGCGGAGGGCGTCGATGTTCTTGGAGAGGTTTGTCGTCGTGCGCCGGGCCTCAGTTGTGAGAACGTCGGTCACGGTCTGCGCGAAGTGGGCGAGGAAGACGAGCGGCATCAGCGGGAGGGGCATTTCGGTAGTTGGACAGCCCATTGCCTCCCGTTTGAGTTTGTGGGGGAGAGACATTGTGAGATGGGGGACTTGTCGTTTGTGTTTTGTATGGTGTTTGTAATAGGGGTTACAGTGGTCCCCTGCCTCCTGTTTTCCCTTCTTCTTCTTAGCACCGTTGACTAGGTCAACAAGGGAGGGACCCGTCGCCTTTTTAGAGGTCTGTGATACGCAAGGTCGACAGGTGATATGAGGCAACGAAAGTTTCAGCGGGAGGATATTTACTTTGTCGAACTTGTCTTGGGTGGTGGCTGGTGGGTTGAACCCGAGTGTGCGGTGCTGCCGGTGCGGTGAGGGTCGAGACGCCGCGAGTGATAACGGTGATACGGCGCTTGTGACCTTCAAGGCTAGCAGCTCGGTGTTCTCGGCGAGTAGGGGAAGCGATTGGTCGTGACTGGGGAGGTGGTCTTTGAGAGAAAGCCACGGGGTTTCTAGCATGAAGTTGGTGGCTGTGGGTTTCTTTGTTTGATGGCCTGGAGGCGTCAGTTGTCGGGATCATGAATTCAAAGCACAAAGTCGGGGGGCGCTCGAAGGACGATGCGAGGTGTGGGTTACATATATTTGAGTAAATCTTTAGGGTCGCACGAGGCACAATACATGGACATCGAGTCTTAGGCCAATCTCTTGGTGAGACGATGACTCGACAACTGAATGACGACGAGCTGAAACTCCGATGAGGCTACTACGACTGTCAATACGACCCAACCCCAAGTAGGGCCCCTTTGACTCCAAAGTAGTGTATTTGCCGCCGTCATTACCAGCGGCGAGAGTGAGACCTGTAGCAGAACTACTGTCGTGTCGAGGGACATCAGTCACGCCCGGAAAAGACAAGACTGTGAGATGAGTGACGGGTGTTCCGCCCCTAGCGATGGCGAGAGGCACATATTTTCCGTTATCATCGCCTGGCAGATATTGTACATCCAGATCATGCTCATAAACGTCAGACTGTCTTAGACACTGCGGACTCAACGTTACAGCTGACTGATGTCAGGAGGTTGGAACAGGTGAAATCAATGATAGAAGGAAGGTTCGAGGGTGGGGGCAACTGGTTCATTTACACGATTCTTAACGGCTGTCATTGAACCATTTGAGACAACACTCGCGTCATGAACATTCCTCCAACTACACATGGGAGACGCCACTCTGATGGATCAAGGGGGCTGATACTGATGCCACACCGCTCACCATCGATCCTGGGACCACGAGCGAGTGAAACCCATGGCTGGAAACATAAAGAGCCCTGTGAAGGTGACCCTACAAGCTAAAAATCGTGATAACTGACGTTGGCCTGTCCTAACAGTGGCAATCATTTGACACTCGCGAGTGAAACAGAGTGGCTTCCACGATAAAGGGTGGCTTATACCAATGATTTCTGGATAGTCGATTGCGCTGTGGGAGCTCGGTTATTAGACAGTGATAGCGAAAAGTATTCAACATTTGAACATAACTGAGCAATAGGCCGAGAATTCAATATTAACGATTGACAAGTTCCGAGCCAATGAGTCCTCAAGTCAGCCTGTGGAAACGCTTTGGAATGGGCCATCTATCTGCCTTGCCAGTCAATGTTGAAGGTTCAAGTCAGGTTTGCTTCTTAAGTACAAAAGACAAACACCCTCCTTGTTTCCAACTAAATAGAGCTTATAAGTCTTGGCATGTGTTTGCCCGTATGCTTCAGGGACTCCCAGGTCCAGATATCTGGAAATGGGCTCTTTTGACAACGTCGAGGAAAGTACATTTGGCAAAGCTTGCGTTATCACTGCCGGAAAGTGCGACCAATGTATTACCACCCTCCTGCTTCTTCAGATTGGCTGTTTCCTTGGAATTCCCCTTTGCTCCTGCCTCTCACACCTTCAAGCCTTCCCCGGGCATTCCAGCAATAAAAAATTCACTTCTTCAACAAAACACACTCCCCAATCAACACATCACCATCGTCGAAACGTCTGTTAGCGGAGTTCCAATGCCATCCGGCAGCCACTTGAACGCAACCATGGACCACAGCGAGCCCACCAAGGGCAGAAGACCGGCGCCTCATGAAGCAATGCGTTGTAGTGTCTGTGACGAACTGTTTGCTAGCTTTGACAAGTTGATGGGCCACAAACGAACGTCCATGAAGCTCGAGGGAACTCATATCCACTGTCCTGTCTGCACACTGGACTTCAACACGATGGATGCCAAAGATAAGCACATTCTCGAGGTGAGTTCTCTTACCCAAACACCCCTGCAGTTATGCCTAAAACTTCTCGAACGGCGTTGACAATTGTAGGTACACCCACAAGAGCAGAAGCTGGTCTGCCCAGGTTGTCAGAAGAGCTTCGTCCGGCTCGCCGCCTGGATGAGGCATTTGGAACACGACCAGTGTAGCGCCATCGGACGACAGGACCTAGACAGAAACCGCGCCCATAAACTTACATTTGCTCACGAGCTTGAGAAGCGCAGCGGTTCCCAGTTTGGAGACTACTTTCCCACTTCGCACCCTAGCGTTCAGTCCGCTTTTGACAAACCATACATGGCCCACCCGTCGTTTTTTAAACCAGACGACTTTCCCGCCGGAGGGAAACAACAAGACGATAAGCTGGAAGCCCAGAAGGACTCCAGACCTGCAGTGGAAAAGTCAACGGCTGCGGACGACATCAACAACCCCTCTCATCCAAGTTTCGATCCCAAGAAGTACTACGACGCAATCATTCTCAAATTCAAGTGTCCTCAGACATCCTGCAGGTCAGCTTGCCTTCAGATCATCCATCGTAAGGAAAGAGTTGACAAAAAACAAACAAATAGGAAGAGCTTTGACACAAGCAGAGCCCTCGTCACCCACATGAAGGCAGCTACCTCCCACTACAACGCAAAGTTGCAGTGTCCCGGATGCCTCCGCTACTTCAGAGACACGTCTTCTCTTACCGCTCACTCTGAGTCAGAGACTAACCGCTGCTCGATTCGCCATTCCGAGAACTACCGTAACTACCTCGATCAGCTAACTGGAGGCATGGCGGACGTGGCCGACTGGCACCGGGACGGCACCGTCAGGTACGAAGTGAGCACGGAAGCTGTCATCAAGTTCGGTACCGAACAGGCAAAGATGGCCACGAACGACTTCATCGCGAAGCAGGAAGCCAATCAGCAAGAGTCATGGGCGCGCAACAATCCTATTTGGTGAGAAGTTGTTGGTGATTTGGTTTCAGGGTTGTGGAAGCCTGCATTAAGCTCCAGGCAGAGATATAGCACCCTACACTTCTTGCGCGTTACAAGAATATGCCGCATACTTATTAAACCAAAATAATTGCGCCTTGGCAGTGCACTGCTCTATTGAATGCTGCCCCCATCCTCGCGTTGGTATCGTAATGACATGAGTCGTCGGCTTCGCCGACTATTATACAGTATTGGAACAAGGCCTGCGTCTTTGTGTCCATGCTCCGGTAAGCTACCTGAAGCTCGGTAACCGGGCGGGAACGAATTCTTCGGTCGGTATAATATGCTGCTGTGTCGTGGAACGGATAACAGGCGCTTTACCGTGTGCGTCCTCCGTATTGGACGCAGGTGTGTATTTGCCCAGAAGCTCTGACGCCTCGTCCACATCGAACTTTGGATCCGAATCCTCAGCTGTG
The DNA here is from genome assembly GCF_034447905.1 of Colletotrichum destructivum. Taxonomy (NCBI): domain Eukaryota; kingdom Fungi; phylum Ascomycota; class Sordariomycetes; order Glomerellales; family Glomerellaceae; genus Colletotrichum; species Colletotrichum destructivum. Next base: position 1,672,227 of record NC_085898.1, on the reverse strand, counting down.
CCGCCTCCAAAGCCGTCGTGCAACCCCCGTTCGGATGCGAGCTGCAAGGCGGCCTGTCGTTTGCGCTCCACCTCCTTATCTTCTTCTTCCCGGATGCGCTCCTCCTCCATCTGTAGCTCCTCCATCGAAGCCTCCATGGAGGGCGGCGCCGGCGTATCGGGCGTTGTAGGCATGCTCGTTGAACTTCTCCGCACCCCCGGACCGAGCATTGAGTGGTTCGAGTCGATGGTGGCCCTCGACACCGTCCTTGATATCGACCGGCCGTCAGCGCGCCTCTTGCCCTTGCTGGATTTCGTCCGGCTGCTGCTGTGGTCATCTCGAACTTTATCCAACACCATGAATTCGTCGTCCAGCGGCACGGCGTCTTCGTCTCCCTCCCCGTCACTAGGGAATAGATCACCCCGCGACCGATAAGAATCCGACGACACGCCCGATCCCGTTGTTCCACTTCGACTCCTAGTCTTGGTGGCCCGGCTCTGGAAAGCATCGTCATCGGAATCGCCCCCAAGCAGAGGCTCCGTCTCGCCCATACCCATTTCGTCGTGCTGCCGCGGGTGGTCTTGCAGATCCGCCGCGCTGGGCTTGTAGCGGAGCGTCTTACCCAGCTTCCACGGCAGCTTGCTCAGAAACCCAATGGGCTGCGTGCTGGGGATGACAGTTGGGTCGGACTCTAATACTTTAGATCCTCTGCCTCGGGTGCCGTAGCTCATCCCTCGTTTCCTCTTGGGCTGGTCTTGCACCTCGCCTGCATGCTTTCGTTGCGACCCAGTACCCGCGAGCAGGCGATCCCAGTCATCGTTCCCCCAGCCACCCAGAAACCCGCCGTCCTGATCCTCGGCATACCAGTCGTCGTAAAAGTCGAAGCTGTATTCCGCCCGGCCGCCCGCGCGTTCTCGTTCTCGACGTTTCCTCGCCCGCTCTTCGTGGTCACCCAGACAGGGATTGGCGCATTGTTCTAGCGAGTGAGCGATGGAGGCGAAGCAGGGATTAATGTAGTGATGCTGAAAGCTCCAGATGCCGGCAGCTGCATTTTCCGTCACCTCTCCTGCGTTGTGGGAGATTTGGTTCCACCGTTGGCGCAGACGCGGGTCCTCGAGGAAGGCCATGGTGGTGATGGCTGCAGCGTGTTGTGAGATGATGACGTCGCGGGCAGAGATGATGGATGACCAAGGTTGCGACCGGGTGGCCTCGACCAAGGTGTGTTTTGTCGAGGCCTCGTGAGTAATATCGGCTGCAGGAATCGGACGGGTCAAGCAGATGGTTGCAAGTTGAAGGGAGCCATGGAACGTGGATTGGACAAGTAGCGGTTGGTTTCAAGTGCGCCGGAAACGCAGCCTCACCCCCAACTGCAATAAGCTGGGCTCAACATTCCAGTAGCTGCTGGTGCTATTCCAGACATGGCACGTGCGCGCCTAGGGTCTGTTTTCTCTCACTGGCACTGTTCTGGAGTGGAGTGGCTCGTGCAGGGTCGGTTCAGCGGGATTGACTTTGTGATCTGGGGGAATTGCAAACCTTGTGCTGTGGTTGCTGACCACCTGTGGCTCAGCATGGTTTGCGACCCCTGGAGGTCGACGTCACTACGCTAAGGTGGGCTGGAACGGCCGTCATGCTGGCTGGTTTCCGAAGTGTACGGAACTTTGGGAGAGACGACTCTAATCACTATACGGACAGACAGTAGAGTAGGCATGGGGACTGCTTGTATTCAGAGCCACTGCTATAGACCGAAACACGGCTAACCAGAAAGAGCCTGGTAAGGGCTATAAACATCCCAACCTCTCTGGGGTCACTTTCGTAGCGGGCCTTGGTCACCATTACCGCTATTTCAGATCCTGAGCAGTAGCACGCACCAAGATGCCCTATGTAAATGTCGACAAAAACACATTCAGCTTGGTCCTGCAAAATTGCGAAACCTGTGAAAAAGCACGGGTAGACCGCTGTCTGAGGGTCATTTGCTGGCTGGGCGGGCCCTGCGCCAGAAAGGCCGTCTCACTGTTGGATGAATAGACGTCCGTGGTGCTGATCCATGGCTTCCTCCGTCCGGATTCCTAGTGGCCGTTCGTTGTAGCTTGGGGCACCGGCGGCCGCTCCGGACCGTATGGCCGGAGTGGCTCTCCCTCTGCAGGCTGCGGCTCCTCCTCAGTGTCGTCGTCAAACTCACTCGGGTCCTCCTCGCCCTCCTCATCGTCCGAGTAGTCGCTCCCGTCGCCGTCCATGTGGCCGTTGCTGTCCGAGTAGCAGCTCTCCAGGGTCGCCGCCATTCCAGACGGGACCTTGCGGCCCTGCTGCTGCATCTGCTCGATGATGCTACGCAGCTTCTCGGCTCGCTTCGTCGCCTCGGCGGCTTTCTTGCGCCAGTCTTCGCGCTCCTCGGCCATGCGGATGATATTGGCATTCGTGGCCTCGTGCTTGCGCTTCATCGTCTCGTTTTCCCTTTCCAGACGTTTCGTCTTCTTGGACATGTCCTCCATTTCCTTCCGAAACGTCAGAAAGAGATCATTACTGTTATTGAGCGTGTCCTCAACCTTGATCTGTCAGCAAAAACTCAGCCTAACTTCTCCATCAATGTCCGGTGGTCCTACCTGCTTGAACTTATCAACATAGACATTGAGTTGATTCCTAAGCTCAGACTCAGTCTTTGTAAAAGTCTGCACCTGATTCTGGAGATTTCGCGCTCTGGTAGCCTCAGCCTCGGCCAGCTTCTTCTCGCGTTCGTAGCGCGCCATATTATATTGCACTTCCAGCTCCTTGGTGCGCATCAGAGAGTGGAAGTGCAATTCCCGCAGTTCGTACTGCTCGATGAACGATTTGAAACGGTTACGGAATCTAGGACAGTCAGTCGTCGCGCGTGTATAACATTGACGATGGATACGCACAGTGTATCGACGCTCATGTCAACAACTTGCTTCCGTGGATGATCCTTTTCTTCCTGAATACCCTCGAGCTTCGCCAGCAAGGCCGCATGCTTCTCGTCATAGGCCGAACTATTGTGTTTGAGGTTATCTTGGAGAGTTTTGTTCTCGTTCTGGCAAGGTCAGCCCATGGCCCCAGAGATATACGAGGGGGCAACAAACCTTGTACTTGTTGTTGTCCCGTTGCAGCTCTCTGCAGAGCTTTTCAAGCTTCTCCTTCAGGCCGACCGTTTTGCTGAGCTCAGTGCGGTTTGCATCCTTTTCCTTCTGCAGGGCGTCGCCGCGTTTTTTGTTCTTCTGGTTTTCTCGCTCGACACGACGCATGTCGGCTAGCAGCTCGCTGGAACGTCGGGTCAGGTGTTCAATCTTTTGCAGGTCGCTCATCTTGGCCACCTGCTGAGCCAAATCGCGGTTCGCACGCTTGACCTCGCGTTCTGTATTTCGTCAGCGCTGAGTTCGTCATGTATGCCAAGTAAAAAGTGTTTTAAGAAAAAAAAAGAACATGAGGACTGCGAAAGCGGTCCTGCCAACGGGCTTGACAGACGACCCCTCACTCTCCCAACACAGGTCTTAAACCGGCGCTCACGCGACATACTTGATTCGGCCCGCCCGGAAAGGGTAATGGCACGATGGGAGGCGATACGCACCAATCTCAGCTTCCTGGTCCTTCTCTCCGGCCGACTCCTGCTCCAGCTGTGTGATACGCTGCGCGAGCAGCTTCGCAGACTCGTTGGAGTCAACGGCCTTCTTCTGCTTGCCCTTCTTCAGGGACGTCGCCGGCGCGTGGGCGTGACCATCCTGACCGTTTGACATCACGACGTCGGCCTGACTATTGGACATCTACTCGGCGACGAAAGGAGGGGCAACGATATATATGTTCCTTGCGGCCTCTTCGTCACCAGGGCTTTCGCATTCGACTGTTCGGTGACGGAGTGTCTCGGCGTCGCAAAAATAAGCGGTCCCCCGCGGCGGACTAGTGGTATTCGTAGCAGCAGTCGGCGTGTTGGCAATTGCCCTTCTCCACTTGATTGACACTCGGGGGCAGAGATATGTCGTCGGACGGAGCGAAGGGTTAGAGTGAGAGAGTGAGGTGGTTTGGTGTTCAGGCGTGCGCATTAGAAATGCCACTGTATCTGTACTCAAGTGGAGGGTGTGCTGCAGGGCGTCGTACCCGAATAGATGTTCGAGTGCCTGCCTTTCTGGGTCCGGCCGTCGAAGTCAGCAATCTCGACTGGAGTGGCCCCGAATATTGCGTAAGGATTTATCGATACGGGTTGCCGATACTGGGGGATCAGGGGGGGGAAAAAATGCCCACGATCCCACTGGTCGCCTTTGGGTTCGCGATTTCTGTGCAGCGTGGAAGGGAGGAGAATAAACCATGGAAGTGCTACGAGGTACTGGCCTAGCGCAGGGCGTCCCGGCCTACCGGACGGCTTCCCAACTGCTGGCTGTCAGTGTTAACTACCCGTTAATGCGCTACGCAGGCCCGCCGACTCGGTATTCTCAGAGAGCGTTTTAATGAATACGGTCCCCACATCCTCTGTGTGATGACGAATAGCGGCCGCCGGTGGAGCAGGCGGCTTTCGAACAGCGCCGGCCACAGCAGCCTAAAATTTCCAGTTGTTGAACTCGGCAGGCGCGAATTGCCTCCTGCGATCCACAGTGGCTCCTTTCGACTGCACCGAGCACCTCCTACTCTGGACCTACGCTTCTTTCTTTTCCATAAATATTCTTCAGAGCGCATCACCCTCCTTTGGAACATGAGACCAGCCTGATCCAACTCCAAACCCGTCAACATGCTGCGGAATGCTGTTAACACGGCCAAGAAGGCCGTCACTGAGCTCTCTCAGTATCCCAAGCCTGGTGATAAGCTTCACGGCTTTACGCTGCTGCGGACGAAGCACGTGCCGGAACTGGAACTGACGGCTTTGCACCTTCAACACGACAAGACCGGCGCCGACTACCTGCACATCGCGCGCGACGACAGCAACAATGTCTTCTCCATCGGTTTCAAGACGAACCCGCCGGACGACACCGGTGTGCCCCATATTCTAGAGCACACCACCCTGTGCGGCAGCCAGAAGTATGTTGTTCGCATTGTTGGGACACCCCTGAGGCGCATACTGACATTTCAGGTTTCCCATTCGCGATCCATTCTTCAAGATGCTGCCCCGGACTCTGTCCAACTTCATGAACGCATTCACTGCGTCCGACCACACATTTTACCCTTTTGCGACAACGAATGCACAAGACTTCAAGAACCTCATGTCGGTCTATCTGGATGCCACGCTGCATCCCCTGCTGAAGGAGTCGGACTACACCCAGGAGGGATGGCGCATTGGACCCGAGAACCCACAAGCCGCCAGCGGTGAGGAGAGCAACCTCGTATTCAAGGGCGTCGTTTACAACGAGATGAAGGGCCAAATGTCTGACGCCGGCTACTTGTTCTACATTCGCTTTCAGGACCACATCTTCCCCGATATCAACAACTCGGGCGGCGATCCCCAGAAGATCACCGACTTGACCTACGAGCAGCTGCGCAAATTCCACGCCGAGCACTACCACCCAAGCAACGCCAAGCTCTTCACCTACGGCGACATGCCCCTGTCTGACCATCTCCGGGAGGTCAACACCCAGCTCAGCGCCTTCGAGAGAATACAGGAGGACAAGACGATCCACCAGCCCATCGACCTTTCTTCCGGCCCCAGGGAGGTCACCGCCAAGGGCCCCCTCGACCCCCTGGTGGACCCTGATAGACAGTACAAGACGTCCGTCTCGTGGATCATGGGCGACACCTCTGATGTTGTCGAGTCCTTCTCCCTGGCATTGCTATCTACCCTCCTGATGGATGGATACGGATCGCCGTTGTACCGCGGCCTGGTTGAGGCTGGTCTCGGAACGGACTTCAGCCCCAACGCGGGATACGACAGCTCCGCGAAATTGGGCATCTTCTCCATCGGACTTACCGGCGTCCAGGAGGCAGACGTGCCAAAGCTCAAAGCCGAGGTCCAGCGCATACTCCAGGAGGTGCGCCAGAAGGGCTTCGACAGGACAAAGATTGATGGCTCCCTCCACCAGCTGGAGCTGGCGCTGAAGCACAAGACGGCCAACTTTGGCATGAATATGCTGCACAGGCTCAAGCCTAAGTGGTTCACCGGCGTCGATCCCCTTGACTCGCTGGCGTGGAACGACACCATTTCGGCGTTTGAGACGCAGCTCGCAAAGGGTGGCTACCTGGAGAGCCTCATCGAAAAGTACCTCTTGAACGACAACACTCTGTCCTTCACTATGTCGCCGTCGACCACGTTCAGCGAGGATCTTGTTCGTGAGGAAAAGGAGAGACTGGCTTCCAAGATCCAACAAGCATCACAGCAAGCCGGCAGCGACGAGGCGGCACGCAAAAAGTTTGAGCAACGTGAGCTGGATCTTCTCGTCGAACAGGGGAAGTCGAACACAGAAGATCTGAGCTGCCTACCTACTGTCCACGTCAAGGACATTCCTCGAAGCAAGGAGCCTGTTGTCGTTCGTGACGAGACTGTCAATGGTGTACAGATCCAGTGGCGCGAGGCCCCAACGAACGGTTTGACCTACTTCAGGGCTATCAACGCCCTGGACAACCTCCCCGATGAGCTGAGAGAGCTCATCCCCCTCTTCTCCGACAGCATTATGCGCCTCGGCACAAGGGAAATGTCGATGGAGCAGCTCGAGGACTTGATCAAGCTGAAAACAGGAGGCGTGTCTGTGGGATACCACTCAACGCCTTCTCCCACCGACTTCCACCAGGCGAGCGAGGGTCTTATCTTCACAGGCATGGCTCTGGACAGAAATGTACCCGTCATGTTCGACATACTGCGCAAGCTCGTGCAGGATACCGACTTCGACAGCCCAGAGGCCGCCCTCCGCATCAGGCAGCTCCTCCAGGCGTCTGCTGACGGTGTGGTCAACGACATCGCCTCATCTGGGCATCAGTTTGCCCGCGGCTTTGCTGAGGCTGGGCTGACCCGCAACGCTTGGCTCAGACAGCAGATCGGCGGTCTCTCGCAGGTTAAGCTCGTCACGACGCTTGCCAATCGTCCCGAAACGGATGGCCTGGCGGACGTCATTGACAAGCTCAAGCGGATTCAAAAAATCGCGCTCTCAGGTGGTAGCTTCCGCACGGCACTCACCTGCGGGGCCGAAAGCACGGGCGCCAATCTCAGCGCGTTGACTAGCTTCATGTCGACGCTCCCCAATGACCAGCCGTCGTTGCCGGCGTTCAAGCCTGTCGCGCTACAGAGGAACATCAAGTCCTTCTTCCCGTTGCCGTACCAGGTCTATTACGGTTCGTTGGCCGTCCCTACGGTTTCGTACACGTCTGCAGATGGAGCGCCGTTGCAGATTCTGGCGCAGCTCCTCACCCACAAGCACCTCCATCATGAGATTCGCGAGAAGGGCGGCGCCTACGGCGGCGGAGCGTACTCGCGCGGATTGGACGGTCTGTTTGGCTTCTACTCCTATCGCGACCCCAACCCCCAGAACACGCTCTCTATCATGCGCAATGCCGGCCAGTGGGCCAGAGATAAGGCGTGGACTGAACGTGACCTCGAGGAGGCCAAGATCTCGGTGTTCCAAGGCGTAGATGCGCCGCAGTCGGTAAACGCCGAGGGCATGGGTCGGTTCCTTTCCGGCATCACGGAGGAAATGAAGCAGAAACGCCGCGAGCAACTCCTCGATGTTTCCAAAGATCAGGTGCGCGATGTTGCGCAGAAGTACATCGTCGACGCCTTGAAGAAGGAGGAGGAGCGCGTGACCTTCTTGGGCGAGAAGCGGTCGTGGGTGGACGGCACTTGGAAGCTCCACGAAATGGACATCAACGGTGTCGAGTAGGCAAAGCACCACCGCCTTTGTGAACAAGAGCCGTTTGGGATTTCTCGGTCCATGTACCATATTTGTACACCATATTTTCTGTAATTATACCCTCCTCCTGATGATTTCATGTCGATCGCATGGCGTCTTCCATGTGTACGGACGCGTTCAGATACGATACGTCTTCCTGCCACACCCCATGGCTTGGAGACCACTAGACAACGCAAGATGAAAACAATGAGCCAGGGGATTCTGTATTCGTACGAATAACCGGCCAACTCGTTCTATCAGAACCGACATCCTCAGCATTGGGTCGTCGGACTAAAGCGCAGAGTACATGTCCAGCCAACGGACGGCCAATGATGTGTGCCCAATTACAGCACGGCAGAGACCTGTCGATTGACAGAATGGGACTACGCATGAAATCTCGAATCAGGCCCCGCATACGTCACGGCGCCACAATTGTTCCAGGTTCCTGACTGAGGTGGATGTCGAGGGGCCGAGCCAAGTAGGCCGAAGACGGGAGGCAGCCCAAGGGCTCTAAAGTCCGGTGTTTGGAGGGCACAGCCGGGGCAATGCCGCAAATACGCGCCGCAGCGCATTGAAGCGAGGCCGTGAGATGCACATGCTTAATGGGCTATCTGCCGGCTTCATTGTTCCACTTACCAGCGGCCACCAAGTCAGGCGATGTCCCGCCCTTTCGGCGATTTGGAACAGAAGTTGGCGGAGCGGTAACTTCCCAGTTTAGCTGGCTGCTTGGGGTGCACGGGATCAGGCTGATTATGGTAGCTGTCCGAGTGGACATGTGTGAGGGAATTTCTCAGGATGCTGGCGAGCAATCGAGACATGGGCGGCAGCGGTCTGGAGTCCTGCTATTACGTGCTAACACGGATACTCAAATGGTAGTACTTGCGTCTGCTGTCTCAAACGAATAGGTATTACGGCGTGCGCGTGTCGTGCATGTGTACGAATTGGGTCGGTGTTTGGGACGGTGAGTTAGGGTTGGCCGGCCGGGGCATCTCCAGTTTGTCACCCACAACAACCCCGCCTGTAACATGGGAGAAGAGAGAGACACCGAGCTAGTTCAGTAGCAGCGATGTTGACAGCAGTGAAAGCTACTGTAGCGGATGCCACGGCAGGATGGAACCGGAGGGGTGCGGAATGACAGCGAAGCAACAGCTCCAGGGTGGGTGCTAGGAGGCCGACTTCTAGAAGAAGAAGACAAAGTTGCGGTCTGAAAAGGTCGATGTGTCAGCACGATCGATGATGGAGGTGGGTGTGGCTGATGGGCGGGGTGCGTTGCGTCGTGAGAATGGAGTCCCAGGCGGCCGTCCAAGTTGTAGTGGTGGATGAGTACCAACCATGGCTAACCCTCCAAGGCTCCAGCTCTCCAAGATGAGGCCCTCCACATCCACAACCACTCAATACCCATACTGGATGGGGTGAATCCCCGATAGCAGGCGGTGCGAGGGCCGATGCAAGTAGTGAGTGTACCACCCATTACGGCATCTCGTTCTGCAGCTCCGGTGTCTGAACAGCAAGGGTGATGGGATGTACGCCGTACACGGCCTTATGCTGAAGAATGGGCAAATCATGGCGGGATGTCGAGGTACTCGAAGCTTAAACGACGTACCGGTCCTGGAGTGACCGCCTGGACCCGGGTGAGCCGACTGTAGACTTTAGTCAATTTAATGAGTATAATACTACAGAACAAGTTGGAGCTTGAAGCGCCTGCGTTCTTTATCCATCTTGCCTCTTCTTCAGAATGGGACGGGGATGTTGGAACTGGGTACTTTGTACACCCGGGGACGCTGCGGACAAGCATCGTTGTATGGAGAAGGCTTCACCTACTTGAGGCAGACGCTACGTCGTGTACCTAGGTACCTACGTACATACTGACGACTGTTGCCGTCGGGCCGCCGACATGGGAAAATTTTGAAATTTTTGTGGGTACGTTGTGTTGACTCTTTGTTTGTGTGCGTGTGTGTACTCTGTGTGTGTGGCGGGCCGTGGTGTCGCCAACCTCACTGGCGCTCCACTGGCAAGGTACCAAAAAGGACCAGCGCGGAAGCCAGACGAAACCTGAACCCTCGCGCCCGTTGCAATAAAAAGCCTTTGAAGACCCCCGCCACACACTGAGTTCTCCAACACCATCCAAAGGTTCATCGTCAACCCGCAACACGCAGCAACCCACGCCTTTTGCAACCACCGCAGTTGTTATACCACTACTTGGACTCTGGCCTCGCTGTCCATTTGACAGATTTCTGGTAGGTCCCTTCCCGTCTTGTTTTTTTCCCGGAGCGCGCTGCTGTCTGCCGTCGCGCAACCCGCTGTGCTTGCCTGCCCCTTTCCCCATCACATGGCGTAGTCATCACCGAACAACAAAATCGCTCTGTCCACTCTTGGTCTGCACTACCGCGAAGAAATTTCCCAACAAGTAAACAGACAGTGTTCACTGACCAGCCTAGATCTATCAAGATCAACACCTTCCACCGCTTGACTTAGCCTTTGGTCAATTCAAAGGCACAACAGCCCAACACGGCTCTCCTGGCCGTGAGCTTTGTCAGTGACCAAGATTTCAGCCTACGAAAGACTCTGCACATCGTCAACGCCATCCCGCCTCCGCCTGCTGAAGTCGTCTAAGCAAGAGCTCGAGTCTTTTCTGTTCGACGCTTTGCTTCACCAGACGCCCCCGTCTTCTCCCACCCCCAACCAGCTGCCGCATAGGACGGGCCTAGAGTCTCTTCCTCTTGCCGAGGGGGAGTCGAGGAGACCTCGTCAGATCACTGAGGGTTCAGTCTGCTACCGCTTTCGACCACCCTAGAATCCTCTTGCCATTCTAGGTTCCCAACTATCAACCCCATCACGGGAAACATCTTGCTGTCACGCAAGAGTCGAAACAGTCCGACCCTCCACACCCCACAACTCTCTCCAACCGCCACCCCGTCAACCGCTTGGGATATGGTTATGGCAACAGCCGCGATCGAGCACTTTGCACCAGCTACTATCAATTATGCTAGTACCTACCAACCAGTCTTGAAGACGTCGCATTTTGTCGACCACGCCCACCACCACTCCAAACATGGCGTGACCAACCCCAAGCAGCTGATTGGCGATGCTCTCCGTCAGCGTGTCGAGAGCATTGACCATGAGATTTGTGAACCAGGCGACGAGGACACCTTCTTCGTCGGTGATCTCGGCGAGGTCTACCGCCAGCACATGCGCTGGAAGCTCAACCTGCCGCGCGTCAAGCCCTTCTATGGTGAGATCCCTTGAACTGAAAGTCTCGCCTTTCCCCATCACTGACCAATCTAGCCGTCAAATGCAACCCCGACCCCAAGGTTTTGCAACTCCTTGCTGCCCTCGGCACCGGCTTCGACTGCGCCTCCAAAACGGAGATTGACCAGGTTCTGAACATGGGCACCGCCCCCGAGCGCATCATCTACGCCCAGCCCTGCAAGACCAACTCGTACGTGCGTTACGTCAAGGCCATGGGCGTCAGGCAGATGACGTTCGACAACGCCGACGAGCTGCGCAAGATCGCCAAGCTCTTCCCCGAGGCCGAGCTGTACCTGCGCATCATGACGGACGACGAGTCGAGCCTGTGCCGCCTGAGCATGAAGTTCGGCGCTGCCAAGGAGGCCACCAACGAGCTGCTCGGCGTCGCGAAGGATCTCGGCCTCAATGTTGTTGGCGTCAGCTTCCACGTCGGCTCCGGCGCCTCTGATCCCATGGCTTTCTACAAGGCCGTCTACGACGCCTACGAAGTCTTCGAGCAGGGCCGGGCTTACGGGTTTGAGATGAAGACGCTCGACATTGGCGGCGGTTTTTGCGGCGACACCTTTGAGGACATGGCCGCCGTGCTGCGTGGTGCCCTTGACGAGTACTTCCCCGCCAGCAGCAACGTCAACATCATCGCCGAGCCCGGCCGTTACTACGTCTCGGCAGCCTTCACAATCGCCTGCAACATCATCGCGCGCCGCACCGTTGACGACCCCACGCTCAACGAGAAGCGCTACATGGTATACGTCAACGACGGTCTCTATGGCAACTTCTCGAGCATCATGTTTGACCACCAGCATCCCGTCGCGAAGGTTCTCCGCGCAGGCTCTTCGACCGTCTACGACACCTCTGCGGCCAACGCGTGCCCTGACGGCGAGGGCATCCGCTACTCCGTTTGGGGCCCTACATGCGATGGTATTGACCGCATCACCGAGACCATCTCCTTCGAGCAGGAACTCGACGTTGGCGACTGGCTATACTTTGAGGACATGGGAGCCTACACCAAGTGCTCCGCGACCAAATTCAATGGCTTTTCCAATGAGCATGACGTCATCTACGTCTGCAGCGAGCCAGGCGCCAAGGCCCTGCTTAACATCTAACTTTCGATGCAGATTTCGTTGTCCTTCAAAGTGTCATTTGAGTCGTTGTGTTGTCGAGCCGAGATTGGACAAGAAGACGGAAGATGGATACGGATCAAAACGTCAAAAGGCCAAGACAAAGGAAGGAAAAATCCCCTTCCGAGCCCAGCAGCAGCACGCATTTCACTATAGAGATGCAGTCATTCATTTACTTCAGGTCGTTTAGTCTTTAAATTACAATTGTAGAATGTGAACGACAACTTGACCTCGGGCCACTAACTCCATGTATTCGTTCCAAACATGTATTGCGAAGACACTGCGAGACAACGAGTGTGACTAGACGCAGACAGACATGATCAGAAGGGGGAAGTGGGTTAGTTGCGTTTGTATGCAATGTAGCCGTCTGTCGAGTTCGGCCCCCCTTGACTCATGCAAGGCACGGCTTCCCACTCGTGTCACGCCTCTGCAGGCGCGTTTGGCTAGATGATGTAAAAGCCCCACATCGTGAGCATCTCAAGGTAGATAGAGCGGAAGATGGGTAGGTACCAGCTAGCCTTCCCAACATTAACCTCAATGAACAACCTCTGCAATCGTACTTTCTTCCATTACTGCTCATCCATGCTGTCGTTGCCCCCCCCCCCCCCCCTCTATACGGTGGCCAGCACACGCTACTACCCGCCGTGCCCAGATGTGTTCCCCTCGAACCCGGGACAGGCATCGCCGTGGCGGGCAAACGAAACCCTGCGTTTCTTGCTTCCGTCTGTCTAAGCTACGCCATCAAATGCCAAAAGTCGTGGGACGCTCAAGAGTTGGTTTTTTAAGAAGCCACCCGCCTTTCGTCAAGTTCCTTTTCCCAGCGCCCCCCCCACCTCCGTCGTAAAAGTAGAGAACCCCGTCATTCGTTAAAACATTCGTGCTTCGTCCGCCCACGGCTCACTGTGTCCTTTCCTCTAGTTCGGGTCGTATCCTGTATGCTATGTTCATGCGTCTCTTGACCTACTCAGGCTACGGTCGTTCCTTGGCTGGAGAATGCTCCGAGCTGTGGCTTCATCGTAGCCGATGACGTTCGTCAGGTATAACATCCTGCATGTGGTCAGCGTTATTCTGGTCATATCAGTCAAGAAGAGACTCACTTGTCATCGTTGATTTCGCGCAATTTGAGGTCCTCGAACCTCTGCTGGCAGTCCATCCACGCCATCGCTCGCGCTTTGGGCTGGATTTTCTTGACCGTGAACTTGAACCGACCCGTGACCGGCCGATGGTCGGACACTCGCACCTCGTGTCTCTTGTAGTCGATCTGCTTGATCCTGCCACCTCCGCGGTATAGCAAACGGTCGCACCACGCCGGCGAGCGCTTCTTCTCGCTCGTGTCGTAATTATCCGTGCCGACATCGTATTTGTAAGTCGGCGCAAACGTAATCGGCATTTCGTCAAAGGCTCGCAGCTTAAAGGCTGGGTTTCGCCGCTTCGCCACAAGGAGTTGGTCCCTCTCGAGAAGCTTGGCCAGGTTGTTCTGCTTGACAGCGATGACAACAGTATCGCGAGACATCGTGTCGATGCGGTAGTTGAGATCGCCGTTGAGAAGACAAAGCTCGTGGTCCAGAATCATAGTGCCGTCTCCACCACCGACGTAGCTATCGAGGCGAGCGCTGAGGTCCCGCTCGGGCGGCAGAATTTGTGCCTCGAGAATGGCAGCCACATCATTGTGCCGACTGTTGGCCTGCGACTGGCCTGCGGCTAAATGGCAGTTGATGAAGCAGAGTGAGGAGTCGTCTACCATGAACCGCACGACAATAGCGCCCTTGTTGCCATGCAAGCCGCCCATGCCACGCTTGACTTCTGCCGCGCTAAGGTTTTGTATCCGATCCCGAAGCGTCGACTTGACGAAGATGCACGTGAACAGCCCTACAAGCGTGGCAGTGTGTAGGAGATGATACAAACAGTCCGGCGGCATGTATTCGTCGAGGCTCTTGAGCAGGAAATCTCTCCAGTCGCGGTACTGATGACTCATGCGCTCCTGGTCTGAGCCCTCCTTCTTCTTGACCTTTAGGAATCGTTCTGCATACATTAGCTTTGTTTACAACTTCGATCGGGCCAACATACTAGCTGTTGCTGTCTTGTCTTCCAGGTCCACCAGCTCTTGAAACCCAAAGACGAGAATGTCTGGGGAGCTGTTGGCCGTCAGAAGGCTCTTGATGAACTCGGCATCCTCCTGCGCGTACCGCAGACTGTGAGGCGTCGAGGCGCCCGCATTCCAAGTCATGCACAAGACCTTGAGGTCTTGGAACTCACAGTACTGCGTGTCCATGGCCTTCATCTCCGTCTCGTGCCAGTCGTCCTGTAGCAGGCCGTCCCACACGCGAATCATGTTATCGGCACCGAGCGAGATGACCTGGTGGCGGTCCAGCCGGTAGCAGCTCGATACATCCGAGGCGAGCTTGACGACTGGGTTCTTCTCATGCGCCTGCCAGTCTTTCTTGACAGCCCACGGCGTCGACTCCATGTCATACACGCCGACCTTGCCAGTGTTGAAGCCTGCCCACAAATGATCACCAACTCCTGCCAGGGAATTGATCTTCCAGGAGCTCAAATTCACTAGACCGAGGCAAGCAAAGTCTTGTGTGCTGTATATAGATACCTTGCCATCGGCATGGCCAAAGAACACTTTGCCCGGCTGCGATCGCACTTGCGTTCCGGAAGTTACCTCGCCCGCAGCGTCCTGCGCAAGAGCGCGGACCAGGACTTGGAACTGAACTTGCCCATCCGACGTTGGTGCGAACACGCGTATCTCTTTGCCGGTTGCATGCCACAGCTCGTCTCCGATGACCATGGAGAACGAATGACCCTTGGGCACCCGGAAGGCCTGATGCGGGTTGTTCGTGAGATTTGGCGTACTCGTATCATCCGGACCCCAGACGAGTAGACCGCCCGTTTCGTCCAGCGTCCACAGTTCGTTGAAGTGGCGATAAATCTTGACGACCTCGTGCCGTCCGTGAGCTCCAGGCTTGTTGGCAACCACGCTTTGCGTGGCAATGTCGGCTTCCATAAGCTCGCCAAAGTTGTTGCCAATCCACAATCGCTTTCCTTCTTCGTCCACGTTCGTGCCGGGCTTAAAAGCTACCGTCGTAGCTTTGATGCCCTCGCCGTGGGCGAAGCTCATTAATAGCTCACCGTCCCGAAGGCTCCAGACGCGTGTAAGGTGGCCAGTCGTACAGACGAGGTCGCCACAAACGTCAAACGTGCGCGGGTCGTACTTGGTTTGGATCTCGTGCATGCCATGCTTGATGTAGGGCGGTCTCCGGTTCACGTTTGCTGGGTCAGGAAAGTTTGGCGTGGATCCGTTAATTTCGACCTTTGAGGTATTGCTGGAGGGGATTAACGACACTGTCGGCTCAGGCTGCGGCTGCGCGGGCTGCACAGATTGAGGTGGTTGCGGAGGCGATGGCCGAGGAGCGGCCCTCTCCGACGTTCGGTCCGTCACAGTGTTCGCGCGGCCCGGCAGCCTGGTTGGGGGCGGCAGATGCGCTGTGGGAGTCGAGACAATACGTTTCGGTGGAGGCTGAATCTCAGAAACGGAGTGCGTGACGGCGTGCGTGTTGACGCCCGGCCGTGGAGGCCGCGGAGGAGGCTTCATAGTCACTGGCGGCCGTGGTGGAGGCTCCGCGATTGTCTGCGGTCTCGCTGGAAGAGCGGGCAGTCCCGGCCGATCACCAGTGATCTGGGGTGTAATCTGCCCCTTGACGAAGCCGTTTACTTCCTGATCCCGCTGGTTCCGCTTCGTCATGATGGAGTGGTGAACGGGTGGCGGTGCAAAGCCTACGTCCAATGGTCTTCCACGCTGAGGCGGCGGCGGCTCCATCTGCGTGATATGTGCTTTCGGCCTGGTAGGCAGGGTAGGGGGCGGCGGCTCGTGAAGACCGTCAGGGCTTCCGGGCGGGCTACTGAAAGGCGACGTCTCCTCCCTAATCTTACCCCTGCCATCGGCAGCTAACTGTTGGTCAGTATAGAAGGGAGGTTTCGCTTGCGACTGCATCGACGGCTTCTCGGCCCGGTTGATCGGCGGCGGCACGGCAGGCTTATTATCTCTTCGAATATCCACTGACCTCCTCGGTGGTGGCGGTGAAGGGGGTTGGGAGGCCGAGAGTCTGGGTGAGCGCCGCGACTCGAGTGAGGGGGTATGTGGCCGGCTTGGAATTTTGAAAGTCCGCGACGAAGTAGGAGTGCTGGGAGTAGAGGAGCCGGACTCCGCATTCAGAAATGCCGGCACCTCCGCATGCGCGAACCTCGATACGGGGTTCTTGGGAGGAGACTGGGGAGGCTCGACCATGACAGAGGGAGCCTTCACCGGCTCGGGCTTCAGGGTGGGAGGGACACCTAGTGGTCGGCCGGGCGAGCGAGGGACCGGCTCGTGCAGCGGAGGGGGTAGTGATGGAGCCGAGATACTCGTGCGGTCTCGCGGTCTCGGGGGGACCGGCAGGGTTTCGGAGGAGGGTTTCGCATCTCGAAGGAACTCTGGCTTCGGGGCCGGGGAGATGGCTCGAGGCGGGGAGGGGCCAGGCGCGGCCGCGGCGAATTCACCGTTCTTGTTCATGTTCTCGAACTGCGCCCTCAATGAGGAGACAGGTTTCTAAGGGCACGTCAGCACGACAACAGCAGAACACACACAAGTGGAGGAGGGGACAAACGAGTGATGAGCCATCAGGCCCATTCTGTGCGGGAGGAGCCATGTTGGCAGTAGAAGGCGACAGCGGGGGCCCAGGGTGCCGATACCCATTACACCCACGTCTTCAGGTGTATATCCTCATGAGCCCATCAACTGCGGGCGTTTGTTTGAGGGCCGACGCCTGCTCAACCAAGGACCAAGCTGCTCAGAGTCGAGCCTCGTAAGGGCGGGTAAGCGGGAAAGAGAGTCTGTCGGGCGTAGGTGTTCGGAGAGATTCTGTGAAGTGGGATGAACGGCTGTGCAAGAGGGCTGAGGAGCATAATGATGCTGGGCGGACGTTGTGAAACTACTGCAACGCGCAAGAGAGCATGGCCAGGAGGAAGGGGCGAGAAAAGACGGCAATGAGAGTGGTTTGTTGTGGTGGTAGTCTGCGTGGTGGTTGTGGTTGTAGACGAAGTGGCATTGCAACGGCCCCTTGGAGCAATAAGATTCCCAGCCGTGCTACCTATACCTATGTAGCCGTTCTGATGGGACGGCAATGTGGAGGGTAGTGTACCTGGTTCGCCGGTACTTAGGAGTCCGTACCGCCGTGGGGAGGGAGGAAAGCACAGTGTTCTCTCTGACGAGACAGGGCGGCAGGGAGGGTAACGTGTGCTAGGCACGTAGGCCGCAGTAGTGGTGCTCTCGTGCCAGAAAGAAAACGAGGGGACGGGAGGGGGGTTAATTAGCGGTACGTGGTGGGATGTACGTAATACGACTTGCGCTGCGACGTGCCTGTCCCGCCGCAGCATTGCGCCCTATCTGGGTTTAGCAATATCCATAATGACATATGACCCTGCCAAGCTGTGTCTCCATTTCCACCAGCCTCAGCAATTGGGCAAGGGTTGAGGGCCGTTGCGGGACTCTGTCACTTGTACAAGAGATGGTAGTGAACGGCCGCCGGGTACGGCGGTATAAGAAAGGTAGGTACCTAACTAAGTACACCGTGTTCGTGTCTCCCTCTTCCCACCTACTTAAGTGCATGCTCAGATAGACATGTATCTACTTAGGCAACTTAGGTACCTACGCAAGAGGAGAGCGAACGTATGAGAGCCGTTGGCCTTGGTTCCTGAGGAAGACTGCCCACCTACCCACCTCGGTCGCTTTCTGTTCCGTAATTCGCCTGGTCTGCCGCTGGAAGGCTCCGCCCTGTAGGCCTGTACCGCCCCTTAGTCCCTTAGTTTAGCCTGGCGCAGCACTGCAGCTGTCCCATCCCTGAGGCTCAAGGAGTGCGTATCGAAGCCCGCCTTACCTCAGCTTCTGCTCCGAGCCGGCTAGCCGCTTCAGTCATTTGGGGTCCACAAATTGCGAGCACGGTGTACTGCACTAAGTAATCGGGGATGCTGAAGGTCCATCATCAGACCATCCCACTTTCCACAGTGCGTCCTTGATCCTAAGTGGTAGGCTTGCGTCCCAATCGACTGGGTTCACATCGTCCTCTAACCAACTCACTCCTGCAAGGGCAACTTTTTTCTCCCCCTCTTGCTTTCTTTCTTGCTCATCCTGATAATTAAGTGTTTGCGCTTCTGCAACAACTCTGTCGATCGTCAAATCCAATCCCGTCGCAAAAATGAACACTGTAAGAACCGTCGCATCTGGTTTCATGCCCCTGGCTAACACCATGCCTGATCCCAGGTCAAATCATTCTGGTAGGCTTGACTCGGCCCAAACCGCTTCTGTTGTCGACCACCGCTGACGCTCTTCGTCTCGTAGGCTCGGATGGGGCTCTCTCTGTGTTGGTTCGTCGTCGCCTAAGCTCCGTAATCCGGGGGCGCAGCTAACCTTGTCTCATCACAGCCGGCGGAACCGCCTACTACTTCGCCAAGCAGAGTATCAACGCCGATCGCGCCGCTCGCTTTGAGGAGCAGCGCAAGAAGAAGATGATGGCCCAGTCTCTCGAGTACGGAGACAACGTCCCCACACAGCCCGGATCCGTGGCCAACATGGGCGGCGACGCGCGCACCGATACCGCCGGCTCTCCCAGCCAGGAGTCCAGCTCTGATCCCGCTCCGACGCGTCATGCGCCGGCCACCGAATCTGAGAGAGTGTTTGAGAAGAGCAAGTACGAAAGCAGTACGCCTTTCAAGAGTCCAAAGGGGGATCGGTTCTCGTAGGTGGACGAGAGTGAACAAGGATGGACGATTCTCCCAGACACCGAGTTCGTGTAACATAACTGTTGGGTCCCATTGCGACCGTACACTGTATCATTGAAGACGACACGAAGGAATGATGTCTTTTCGCGTTTACATTTGACGGTGTTTTGGAGTCTGGCGATTTGGAAGACGCTGAGCCCGGTGGGACCACAGCTTTGTTAATGATTCGTTGCAAACCTACGTTCATCATTCATTTCAGGAGGGTAAGTAATAAGCACACAAGACATCTCGCTATGTCGGTTTGGACAACAGACGAAATCACACTTGCGAACTCCTTCCGTGTCACGACCAGTACCTCAATCTCTTGGGAGTGGTGAATTCCCTAGACTGTGCGCCTGGTTGCGAGGGTAGTTGCTCCGGAGTGTCTGACGTCGCCGGTCGCGAGGTAGACCGCCGAGCATTCGCACTGGGTACTGTGTGTGGGCCCTGAAGCCGCTCGGAAGAAGCCGTTAAGTCCAGCCTCGACTCTAGCCACACTTCTCAGCGCCTCTAGCTGTCGCACGACGTAAGGAGCTTAATAGCTCTAGCTCAATATCCAACCTCACCTTCCTCACTCATCCGTTGTTTGTCTGGCGCCCTCCGGCGAACGGCATGCGAATTTCACCATAATGGCGAACCCAGAGCTAGCAATAGCCAAGGCCTCCTTCAGTGCCCTCCTCTTTCGTAAAGAACCCGTTTCGCTTACCCGCCCCGAGATCGAGGCCTTCCACACCCTCCTCCACGACGCGATCCACCAGTGCTCGCCCGCCAACGTTCAGGTTTGACGCCCTCCAACGGCCTCTCTAGCCGCACTATCCCGTCATTGCCGTGTTGCGCGCCTTTTGTTGCAGGTCGACTAAACTCCTGCTGCCTCCATCTAGAAATGCAAGCGCTGGATTCTTAAGAACACGGTCCCATCGGCGGCGCGTGTCGCCGCCCTCGGTAAATACCTGGCCGCCCTTTCCAACTCATTTTCCGACGAGACCCGGACGAAACCATCCACTAGGCGGCGGCGCTTGCACGTCCTCTACATCCTCAATGACGTTCTCTACCACGTTGTCGTCCGCGACCGAGATGCGCGCTTCGCGGCCGAGCTGGAGGCCAGCCTGACTCCCCTCCTCCACGGCGCCGCAAGGTTTCGAAACTGCCCGAAGCATACAAAAAAGTTGGAGGCCCTCCTGGCCCTCTGGGAGAAGCACGCGTACTTTTCAGCGACTACCATCGATAACCTTCGTGGGACCGTCAAAGAAGCGCCCCGTGGCGGGGAGTTGCCAAAGATTGCTGTGCAGGACCAGACGGGCTCGAATCTCGGCTCCAAGCTTCCCAAAGATGCACCGTACATGATTCCCTCTAACCATGGCGATCCCAACACTCCCTGGTTTGATCTGCCCGCGGCCAATTGGTTGCCGCACCTCACGCCGAACTCGACGAAGCCCATCAACCCAGACATGGTCAAACCGCTGCAGCTCGCACAGGGACCTGCAGACAAGGCCCTCGCAAAGGCCGTCAAGGACCTGCTCGTCGATGTCGAGAGGTTGTACAGCAGAAGCGCGCGTCCACATATTGCTAGCCCGCAAGAGCACACGGATCTCAGCGAGATGGGCGAGCGCGTCGTGCTCGATGAGATCACGCACGAGATCGTGGACGGGGAGACGTACTACGGCTGGTCGCGCAGGTTCTGCGAGAAGATGAAGCAGCGCAGGCAGAAGGCCCGGACGGGGGGTGACGGCCGCGGACGGTGCCGGTCCGAGTCGCGGAGCCGCTCACGCAGCTACTCCCCTGGCCAGTCAAGCAGAAGTGGCACCCCGCCGGCCTTCAAGCGGCGCAGGATCTCGCCAGATTCTCGAGGCCACAGTCGCAGCCCCAGCCCCGGCCGTTCTCGGCAACGCAGTACACAACGCGGTCGGTACGGCTCTCGCTACAGTCCATCCAGGTCAAGGTCAAGCTCTCGCCCACGTCACAGATCGAGATCGCTGTCCCACGATCAAGGCCCGAAAGGAGACATGAGCCGCGTGAGCAAGTCACCAACGACGGACCGCAACCGACACGATCCAAACTTTGGACCCGGGTATCGTGATCGGGAGCAACCGCTGCCGCCGCCGCCGCCCC
Source organism: Colletotrichum destructivum (assembly GCF_034447905.1). NCBI lineage: Eukaryota > Fungi > Ascomycota > Sordariomycetes > Glomerellales > Glomerellaceae > Colletotrichum > Colletotrichum destructivum. Next base: position 1,651,169 of record NC_085898.1, on the reverse strand, counting down.
CTCCCCCCAGCTATCATCACACCACGTCAGCTTTCCCGCCCTACCCCCCTTTACCGCCCCAGGCGGCCGGCGGCTTCGCCCACTTTCCACCACCGCCGCCTCAAGGCTACCAGGGGCAATGGCCACCGCCGCCACCGCCTCTTCCTCCTCATATAGGCGGCCCGGCACCTCCGCCTAGCTGGTCTCCTCCGTCAGTGTCTGGCGTACCTCTACCGCACATGGGTGGATGGGCTGCTCCACCACCGCCCCCACAGCAGCAGCAGCAACAACAACATCAATATCAACAATTTGGAAGAGGCAGTGGCGGATACCGGGGACGCGGGGGATGGGGAGGTTATGATCGAGGCAGGGGTGGGTGGTAGACAGACCTGTAGTACAGCAGTCACTATTAATACCCATGACAGTACGCCGCGATATCATTTCGTTACAGATTCCCGCGACGCTCACATGGTCTCGGTAAGCTGTTTTTTCACCCAAGTCTAATTTGTGACGTATTACGTCCGTACTTGTTCATCGTCCAAGGCAGAAACCAAGGAGGAACCCTCAATTCCTCACGTGCTTCAGAAGAGTAAGCCGCAGGAAAAGGAAAAGGAGTCTGTCTCCTAAATTTCACCTCTGTACGCCATCCCTATCTTTTCTCGCCGACTTCTTCTCGTCCCTCTTCTCCCTTCCACTTTCCGGCACGAGACGTTTTCTGTTCCCCAAAAGCGCAGTAAAAAAAATCCGTTTGTCTCCATGAATGGCGGGCGAGCAATGACTCGGGGTCAATGTGCAATAGACACCCTCGAGTCTGCATCCTCGCAAAACAAAACAAAACGAAACGTGAGAAGAGAGACTAAGAAGTGACATCATGAAAATTAAGTATGTTCCGAGGGCGGCGAAGCCCCATCCCTAGAGCACGGAACTCTCTTTTCCTCTGCCCAATGTTGTTTCTTGGGTAACCTCCAAATCGCCCCTTGGGCTTCCACAGACATGAGTAATCCTTTGAACCTTTCAAGCAGTATTTGGTGGTCATGACTCCTCATCCGCTTCGGTCTTCTCTTCGCCGTTCTGTTCCGAGCCCTATGATTCGTCTTGTTAACCAATAATCCAAGAAGCGGTCGACGAGTCAATCGTGCAACGGAGTGACCCGCAAACCAGAAACACAAAAGGCAGTCATGATTGGCTGTGGGCAAATCCTACCGAGTCTTGTCGTTCATGTTGACGATCCCTGCGGTCACCATCTTGCAGTTTGAGAGAGTCTAGCCGCTTTTGGTTGTCCTCGGTGCCGTCAACTTCGTCGACGCGGGACAGCGACGCAGCATGTGGCCCACCAGAGCTTGAGGCACCGTTCGCCGACCGCCTTTGCTCGGCCTGGCCCGTAATCGACGCCCATTTTCTCTCGCGCAAGGCTTCTCTTGCCGCAGCGCTATTTTGCTGTTCGGTATACTCGTGAGAGCAGTCGTCAAACAATTGGGGGTTGATCTCCATAAACAGCTTCATCGCGTTGTAAACCATGCCGTGAATGGTGCTGCGAGGGGGTTAGCGACGCTCAACTACTGACAGCTGCGGACTTACCGGTTCCAGTGTCCTTTGGAATTCTCATAAAGTGGCGCAAACATGATGGGCAAGATGATCTCCACGTTGTCGCTGACCAGATTGCAGAAATACTCATTATTCCAGAAATACAACGCACGCTCGGCGACTTGAAAGTGAGGGCTGGCGACGGACTTTGCAAGCTGGTGGAAAAGCGGTTCCTGAACTTTGGCGAACTCGGCCGGGTCCATGACTTCGAAGATGTCTTCGACCTCGTTAAGGAACATAACCTCTTTTGTGCTGTTGACCTTGGGCCAGTATCGGAGCAAGCCAAGTACGACCTAAGGAAATCAGCTTGAGCACGCACACACACACACTCATGCGCCAATAAACTCACCTCTTCCGTCAGCGACGCATCCTTTTCCAAAAACTGGACAATGCAATACGCCAACTGAGGGTGGTACATGCTCAGACTCTTGACTTTGTGCAATGGTATCAACACGCGCGTCAGAAAAGTCTTGTGCTCCTCCTTCAAGGGCAGGGCAAAACCGTTGATGATGGATCCCAAAATCTCCAGGAGCTCCGCAATGCCGTTGAATCGTTCCGTCTCGTATGTGAACTGAAAGAAGACGTTATTGATAGAGCGACGGATGAACGATCTCAGGTTGAGAAATTTGCCGTAGATGCGGTGCAGTGTCGTCTTGAGGAAGTCCCTCTCGCGCGGGTCCTCGGAGTCAAACAGCTCTAGCAACTGGAGAACGAAGCTGTGGTCGATGTAGGCCTTGGCGATGTTGGTGTTGAAGTCCTGGCTCTCAATGAAGCGGAGGAAGAACTCGTAAACGACCTGAATGTGTGGCCACGCGACCTCCAAGACAGGCTCATCCTCTTCAGGGTCGAACGCCTCGCCTTGGGGATTCATCGGAGGGGGGATGGGACGGAATAGATTCTTGGCGAACATCTCGACGACTCTTGGATACATGGGTTCTGTGATGACTTGGCGGTTGTTGGCGACGTAGTCGAGCAGCTCGTGGAGGGCCAGTCGCTTGATTTCCTTGGACTTCATGTCACCGCTGGCATCGTTAAAGTCAAAGATGACATTGCACTGATCAATCTTTTGCATGAACAGCTCCTGGCGGCGGTTGGGGGGCACTTCGTGGAAGCCAGGGAGCTTCTCGAGCTCACGGTGGGCCGAGATGTCAAACCTCGACGAGTGCTGTCGCTTGGGTGTCCTGAGACCCTCGGGCACGTCCTTCGGTGTCTGGTGGAGGCGGTCGAACATGAGCGACTTGGTGCCCGCCTTCGGAGGCGCCAGATCATGAGGCATGGTCTCGGCAGCACCGGGGGGTGGGACGTGCTGGCCTGGTTAGTGTTGTCCGCGACAGCATCACGCTGGAGGGCTTACCGGAGCACTGGGGCTGATGATCACCGTGGGCGGCAACGTCCCGTGGCGAGCTGGAGAACCTCCACCGTTAGCACCCTGGGCGGCACCAGCAGAGCTGTAGCGGTCCGGAACGGCACCTTGCTGATTGCTCAACGGGGACGGCTGGTTCGCCGTGCCGTGATCTCCGGGATGAGCGCCGGCGTTATTAGGAGGCAGGGGCTTGTTTCGGGAATCGGCCAGGTTGGTCGTCGAGGACGATGGCGTCGGATTGGGGGACTGGTTTGCGTCGCGTCCCGAGCCTACGGACGACGGAGATGCGGTGCCATCCTTGGAGTCTTTGTTCTTCTTAGGTTTGTTGGGGTCTTTGCCGCGCGAGAGCTGAGCATGCTGGGTTGTCAATGTCGTGTTCAAAGGCAGGATCGGGCTCAGGGGCCGGGGATTAACGAAGTACTCACCACCCTCTGGCTGAAGCGCTTCATTTTGGACGTCACAGCGATGTTCCTCTCCGTGGGGCGACAGATTCGCCCGGCTCAGCAGCTGTGACAAGAGACAGCAATCGGCAATGAACGCAGGTCCGACGAGTCGGGGTATGAGTAAGGGTGCAGGCAGGGGGTAATGTCGGCCAACAATGGTGCTGTGTTCTCGAGTTGCGAGGTCGTGGCCGGGTTGCAGATGCGCAGTGGAGGATGGTGCGAGGTCACAGTCAAGGCCGCAGGGAGTGCGTCGGCGGATGGACGTCGACGTGATGATGAAAGGAGGGTGTCGCTCGGTGAGGGTTGGGGTTGGGTTGTCAGGACGGCGTCGCTTCGTGATGCAAGGAGCAGTGGGAAGCTAGAGACGGTGATTGGCAAGTGGAATGCGACAAAGTGATAGCCCATCAAAATTGGCGGATGAGTAGAGCGATCGGGCGGCGAAAGGAGAAAGCCAGATTCTCGAGGTTCGAAGAGGATGAGAGTTGCTCTGGATCGTCGGGAAAGCTGATGTTGTTTGCGGGGCCCAGATGGGAGTGTGAGACGACGACGCGGGACCAGAGGCCGTCCCCTAACGTGCTAGCAGCGGTGAAATATTAAGGTAAAAAGAGGTATGGGCACGCAGTTGTCTGGTCCTCGACAGCTGGAGACGGTCCAGTGATGCGCGGCAGCCAGCCAGGAACAGGCCTCGACAGCCGGGGGGGTGGGCGACGGCGAGTGGGCAGATCGTTTGGTGCGTGTGCGGTGCGGTGGGATGCGGAATTGGGAGGTGGCGTCAAAGGCTAGATAAGGTAACGCTGGCAGTCTGAAGACAGGATGAATTTCGAAGAAGGAGCGAGGTTGAAGGTGCGCATTGGACTGAGCGTAGACACGGTCGACTTGTGCTGTATGGATGTAAGAGGGGACGAACGAGGTTGAGGAGTGGAGGTCGAGGCTGCTGCGCGAAGGCCCTTCTGCACCAGCAGTAACAGGACAGGACAGACTGCGTAAGGTACTTCTTACCGTGCAGGAATTGGGTGGGAACTACTGTGGGGTTCAGGTTACTGGCAGAGGACATACAACACGCTGGGAGAATAACAACAGCGGCAGACGCAACAGCCGGGGATGAGGCGAGGAAGCTAAGCGGGACGGATAGGGAAAGGGTCAAGGTGCCGGACGGGTGGTGAAGACAAATGGCTGGCACTGGCAGGGACTTTAGGATTTGGCAGTGACGCGCTATCATACATGCACGGATCTCTTTGCATTAGGTAAGTCGCGGGCGTCTTTTTCTGATTGGTGACCTTTGTGTCAACTTTCGACGTCTATGAGAGGCTGGACAGGAGCTGGGCCCCTGAAGCTCAATTCTCTCTTGTCGGCAGTAGTGTTATTCCGGATGGTTGTGATGGGTGCAATCCCCCGTTGCCCCATAGATATTCTACATACCTACATACTTGCCTTACTAGGTACCTTATGTAAGAGCGATCCTAATGGCAGACCTGAGGAACAACGGTTCTGGCTCAGTGCTTCTGAGGGCACACACACTGTATTATCATCTTGGGAGGGGCTGGCTGCAAGTCACCTGCCAGCCCTTGCAGGGACTTTCACCTATGGCTTATCCGGGCCATTGTGGGCATCATCACATCACAATGGGTCCAAGCTAATACTTCAGAAACAGCGGTTGACCAATTCTTTGGGAACGACCAGTTGACATTGGACGACTTGGCCGCCTGAGGCGTCTAAAACGCAGTAAACGGTGTTGTTGGCTGGCAATTGCTAATGGACACGTCGCGTGCCCTAGATTTCTCGTCTGTGTACAGACAGATATGGAGTTCCCTCTTTCTCACTCTCTCGTTTGAACACGCCGAGTTTATTCACCTGGCAAGATTCGTACCTTGTAATAAACGGGTCACACCAAAATAAAATTCTTTGCAATGCCTTCATCTGAATTGTCTGCTGCAGTCAAGCACATGTCAACCTAGCCTTCATTTTAGTACAGTGCAGGGACTGTTTGCCGCCCCCGTTTGCCGCCTCCAGCGCATAGGGGATTACCGTAGCTGTGAAAGCAGGACTGCATTCGCACCGTGCCTCATTCATCAACAATCTCAGCTGCTCGGAACAGCATTAGACATTCCAGTGCAGCGTTAAGGCGCTGAGCTCAACCTCAGCCGGAACGGCCTGAAATTCGACTTGGCGACTCTGTTCACGTTCAACGAGACAGGGTCTCATGAGGCCTTAAAATCAGAAACAGCTGATCAGCCAGCCCCGTGCAGCAATTGAGTGCGACGTCAAACCCATAGGTGGAAGACAGCGACATGCAATCTATCGACATTGACATCGAAGATGAGCGTATCAACAGCGACATGATGGATGAGAGCGCTCACGAGGGCCTTCAACCCAATGGAACGCGCGGTCGCCCTTCAGCAGCCCAGCAAAATAGCAACTCGGCACCCCGGTACCCAATCCCCAAGAGGGCCATGGGTGCCGTCGAAGTTCCCATGATTGTCATGAACCTGGATCGAACAGAAAAGGCATTTGGTAACATCTCGTCTTTTCACAATGTGTGTTCTCCCGGTCCATTATACTCGGCAGAGACTGACCTTGCCAGATCCTGGACACGGAGCGCAACACGATCCCGTTCTATCTCAACCCCGAGAGCCCCTTCCGCAGGCCCATCATGTCTCATAGTGCCACCAGCCACAACGTGGTTTTAAAGATCACGGTGCCGAAGCGGACCGGCAGAAAGCGGAAGAGGGGGTCCGACGGCCCATGGGAGGGCGAGGTCGAGATGACCGACATCCCCAGGTCGGGCCCTTCGAGAGAGCAGATCTACTCAAGGTCCAGGTTGGACAACCCAAAGGTTTTGCGGCGGAAAATGCACGACAATGTCGACAGTTACGATGTGGAGGCCGTCGGCGTCATCAAACACACGCACCGCTTCAGAGGTACGAGTGTCTCTCCTTGCGTGTTGGTTCCGCTAACGCAAAGCAGGCATGGCAGACTTCCACTGGGGCCTCGAGCAGTCTCCTTTCATATCGAGATTCATGAACCAGGTCATGCCTGGCGACAGTAGGCACTCTAACACTATTAAGCAAGACTTGCACTGACACACGCAGTCACGCAGATGAGGGACTTCAAGTTTGTCGACGGCGTGGACCAGGGGCCGAACGTAGACATCATCCCGCCGCCGGTGTGGACGCCGATGACCTTGCCCTTCATCTACAACTACTCCCAGAACCCCTACGTTCGCTCGGAGCTCGATCAGGCTGGCCAGACCAAGCTCATCAATACTCAACTGCCGACCCTTATCGGCTACTTCCTCAAGGCGGACCAGTACCCGATTCCGGACGGGCCGCAGTCACCCTACGACGGTACCGACGAGGAGGTCACACATTGTATCGCACGCATGCAAGAAGCGATGGAGGAACGCCCCATCTGGACACGCCGGTCGCTCATGAACAAGCTCGGCTCCATCGTCCGCAACGCCAATGTAATGAAGCGCTGCGTCGGCTACGTCGGCTACCAATTCAGGGGCGGGCCCTGGCGTGATGCTATCATCAAATACGGCATCGACCCACGCACCGATCCGGCCTACCGGATGTACCAGACAATGATCTTCAACATGCGCAAACTGCAAGCAGGCCACATTGGCGAGACATGGCATGCAATCCGCAGCCTGCGCACCGAGCAGCGCCAGCCGCAGGGCGACAACCACGAGTCCCACGTCTTCGACGGCAAGTCGTACTGGACAGACGGCAAGGTTTGGCAGATCTGCGACATATCCGACCCGCTCATCGCAAAACTCTTCGCCGAGGCGCCGCAGCGGCCCGAGGTGGACATCTATAACAGCGGTTGGTATCACCAGGGTACGTGGGCCAAGGCCAAGGGCATCATGAAGACCAAGATGATTGCAATCCAGTTCGGTCGCAAACTCAAGGATGATGACTTTTCGGGCATCTTTGACGTGCGCGACACGACGCCGCCGCCAGGCGCCTCGAGCGTCCACGTGCCACTGCCGGACCTCGAGCTCACCGACGCCGAGAAGCGTGTGCTATACGGCCGCCGCTTCAAGGAGCCCAAGAAGAAGCGCAAGGGCACCGCCTACCGCGTCACAAAGTCTAACGGACCGCGCGGCGTGGCCGCTGCGGCGGCGGCGGGCAGCAGTACGGGCACGCCAAATCCGGAGACGAGTATACAGGAGGAGCTCATGTCAGCCGGGGAAGACAGTCTCGAAGAGGATGACAGTGAGGGTGATGACGACGAGGATGGCGATTTTGACGACGACGGGCGCGTTTTTGCGCCTGTGTCTGGTCTTGACGAGGCCATGGAGGAGGTTGGCGAAGAGTACGGCGATGAGGACGAGGATGGGGAGGGCTATGGGTACGATGAAGATGGCGAGGAGTATGATGATGCGCATGCCCACGATAACGCGGGCGAGACGCATTCCAACGATGTGTATGCGGCAGAGCAGCTCGGTGAAGCGGACATGGACGTGGCTTATCCCTCAGAAGCTTTGCCATGATGGACTGCCAAGAAGCGAAGGAAAAGGGACATGCCGCAGAATAGCAGCTGCTACACTGCAGACATGATCCGGTCTTATGAAGGGCAAATCCAAGACACAACGGGGTCGCTTTACGCGATGCGTTTTTTTTTTCGATTTATGCCAAAGGTCTTGTTCTTGATGTCTTTCTATTCACATGCCATCGTGCGTCATCAAATCATCGCAAACGTACCGGAGCAGCCACCAGTCAATGAAAGGCCCCTCCCTCTTTCCCCTTCCCTCAAACAACGGCAAGAAATTCTGCCAGATGAACGTAGAAACTAGCTTGGTAGACAACGACTACAAGACCAGCCACCATGACATATCAAAGACGGCTTCACTGTACCTTAAGCACCTTGGTCCGGTTCTCCTTCTGCAGTCGCATTCCCTCAACCCACTCAGCCGTTTCCTTCAGCGCGCGTCTAGGGTCCTTCTTTCGTTTGAGCAAAAACCCCTGGATCTCGGCTGGGCTGAACAGTCCATCCGGGATCAGGGCGCCAAACTCGGCGGCGATCCGTCTGAGCTCCTCGCTGTCGAAATGATGTTTCTTCTCGGCCTCGGTAGCAAGCTCCGCGGACAAGGGCTTGTCGGAAGAGAACGGCTTTGTAGGTGAAGCAGTCGAGGCAGACAAGAACGTCAAGGACGACGACGACGACGACGTGGAAGACGTGCCGTCGTTCACGGTGATGGGCGGCGCGGGGTGGGTGGGCGGAGCGACATGCCCGTCGATGCGCTTGGCCGGAGAGGCACCATCTGCCTCATACATGCGCTGGAAGAGCTCTGTTGCTTGCGCAGGGGTCGCGTTGGTGAAGCCTACCTGCAGGTCGACACGGCCGGGTCTGATCAACGCCTCGTCTAGAGACTCGGGCTTGTTTGTTGTCATGACCAGAATGCGGCCCTCTTGCGAAGCCACACCGTCGATAGCGTTCAAGAGTCCAGACAACGAGATGCCCTTTTTGTCGTCCTTGGCCTCCTTCTTCAGGGCACGCGCGAGGTCAGACACCTTCCAGTCGTCCTTGTTCGTCTTCTTGCCCCGTTCTTCTTTGTCGCCGTCGGACTTTGCGTTGTCTTTGCCGTCCGAGGGAGCGGCTTCGGGCTCCTCATCCGCACGGCTCAGGCCTGCCGTGTCGATATCCTCCAGCAGCACCACGCAACGACGGGGCAGTGAGTTGAATAGCGTCCCAAGGTCTTCCTCTGTCAATGTCGGCTCAAGCAGGGAGATGACAAAGATGTCAAGACCGAAGACGCCGGCTAACGCAAACGACAGCGAGGTCTTGCCGGTCCCAGGTGGTCCATAAAAGAGATACCCACGACGCAGTGGGATACCACGGTTAGCGTACCAGCGAGGGGTCGCCGGATGAAGATACTCATTCATGTCAGCAAGTACCTGGCCCTTTTGCTTCGGATCAAGAACGACGGTCCTCATGGGTCGGACGGGGCGGTTGGCAACCTGGCTCCAGTTGTAACGCCCACCGTACCGGCGCATCGGTGCGGGGCTCGGGCGTTTGATCGTTGTGCGGGCGTAGTGGTCCTGGTAATAGAATTCTTTGACAAACAAAAGTAATTGTTTGATGGGGGCTGGGCTCCGGCCGAAGCACGACACGATGAGATCCTCCTCCTTTCTGAACGTCCCGTAGTTCGCCTCGCCATCGAACACGTTCTGCAACTTTCGCTGCAGTCTAAAGTAGCGACCTCTGAACCAGAAACCATGGACGCCCACTGCAGGGACATATCTGGGAGGCTGCAGATGTCATCAGTTCTCTGTTATCGTCATGATGATAGGCCAACTTACAGCTTTAGCTTCTTGATTAGAAAAGTTGAGGTATTCCGTGTTGCCACCGCCACTACCAGCAATGGTCCTCGTCTGCAGCGCCTCGAGTTCCTCTTCCTCTTCCCATGCGGTCTTGCTTACAGTCTCGGCCGTTAAAGAGCGAGAGCTCGCCATCAGCGGCTGCAGTGCTAACCATTTCATCATGTGCGTGTAAATCTCATCTGTGCTAGTGATGTGAATGCTGCTCATGAAGTTTTCCTGGATCAGTCGGAATACAGCGCCGTATACTTGACGAGCGACTCTATTGGCAGCCCATAAGAAACCAACCAGTGTCAGGACTAAAGTCGGGTCGATACCAAGGTTAGAGCCAATCATCTGATATAGCAGAAGCAGGGACCGAAAGACCGGGTTGAACTGTCCGCCCAACATGGGCAGAAGACTCTCCATCATTTTGCTGTTGCCAGTGTAGGATTTCCCTCTGGTCATGTTCTCGGCCATGGCCGTAAAGTTGCCCCTGAGAAGGGTCGAGAAATCCATCTTGCCTAAGTATATCATCGAAACTGAGAGGCTATGGATGATGCGGTCGGCAAAGTCAATGAATGGAGGTTCTACGCCAGCTTATATATGTTGGTCCGATAGCCAGTAACAATGAGCGTACTAAGGTGGGGTGAGGTCAAGGAGGCAACCAAGAGACGCGCTCACTTCAGGCTCCTCCCTGCCTAGGTACCTAACCAAAGCCCAAAAGTACCGTACATAAGAGGGCGACCAAGGGGAACCGCCACTGTAGCCTTGCAGGCTAGTCGGTAAGATGACTGAAACCGAAATGGTTGTGGGCTGCCTGGGTGGCGATTATAGTCACACTCTGCCGTGGACACGGTTACGAGACTAAGAGAGTGCCGCGTGTCGTGTATTGACCGTTCTAATTCGAAATGGCTCTAGCCAGAGAGAGTGGAGGGAGACGTGGATGCGTCAACGTCATCAACAGGTGTCACTGGAACTACTGTTGGCGTACATATCGGGTGGAAAAGATTGGTCCAGCTCGATCGAGCGATGTACACAGTAGAGCCTAGCGGACCAGAAGAACGACTTGCAGTGATGTTGCACTTCAAATCAGTAGCGCCACCCAATCGTTGTTGAATGCTCTTGGACGAAGGGACAACAGCAAGACAGGTCTGCATGTGAGTCATACAGAAACAGTCTAGATCTTGACCGAGACAGTCCATCCCGGCGAGGGCAAAGCGGACTTTTCAACGGATTATTGAAGAAGTCGAAGTTGAATGCCGGTTTCAGGAACCGTCTGGTTCGAACCCAATCAGCGGCATTGTCCAAACGAAAGGCTCGATGACTCCAATTACAGTAGGAAGGAGATCGGGGGGGCGAAGTTTGCAAAAGCTATGCTAGCTACCTAGGTACCTCGGCAACACTGGGTGCAGCACGCCTAGGTGGCGAGCCGTCTTGTGTATTGATCTATGCGGAACCCCACATCGGCCAACATTGTCCGGACTGACCAACCGCTTGCTCGGCTCCGAATCCGACGCCCGAACAGGAGAAACACTCGTCTTCCCGGAGCAATAGACTAGAATACGGACGGAAAAGACCAGCAGAGGTCTAGCACGACAACGACCTGAGCTTCTTTTGACCTTCCTCTCGATGTCTGACTCATGCTCATCCGCGAGGGGTCAATTCGTCTCAAATGGAACCACGGCGCCTTGTTCAGCGTGTGACACTGCGTCAGGTTCCCTAAGAAGCTCCAAGTTGTTGGAAGCCAAGCCTATAACATAATCGAATTGCTCCAGGGTTTGCGCGGTGATCTCCAATCGAAGGAGACCTGATCCCTGGAAAACTGGACTAAGGAGCTTTTCATGCGCCAGAGCTATCATGGTGGTCGACGACCCGATGTTCGCCGTGGAACTCTCTCGTCGATTCGCAATCCACATCACTATCATGTGGACACGTACCATGTAACACGTCACTGCAATTATCATGATTTCTTCCGCCATTGTCGTTGGCCTCATCTTATCTTGGTATTGGAGCGGTAGAGATACTTGGTCTATCATTCTTTATCTTCTACGTCTTTACGCACGTTAATCCGAGTCTTCGTCACTGAAATCGTCGCCCTCGCTGTCGTCCTCGTCCTCTTCGTCCTCTTCGTCCTCGTCGTCTTCAAGCTCCTCTTCGTCATCTTCGCCCTTCAGGCCGTAATCATCGTGGAAATGAGCGAGCTGCTGCACATCCGTCTTGTAACCCATCTCCTTGAAAGACTTTTCAATGTTCTAGATGACAGTCAGCAAAATCATAATGTTAGGGGTCCTACATGAACTGACCTCTTGCAGAATTGGAGCACATGTAACGACAATATTGTTCTTGCCCGGCTCAAAAAGCGGCATGATGAGCTCCTTCAGCACCGTCTTGATCTGCTGGTTGGTCACGTCGCGAACGTCTCGCATGATCTTTTTGTGCCAGTCAAGCGGCAGACTGCGAACAACGCCGAGCATGAAATTCTGGGCTGCCGCCGACGCCATCGTTGACTGCTCATCGGCGAACTGGACAACGACCTGGCTGATAGCGCCTTCCTTCAGGTGGCGGTCAATTTCGACCTCACCCTCAGCAATCTTGCGAATCGTCTCGCGCGACGCCGCAAATGCTTTGCTCACGTCCGGCGAGCGGTACACCTTGTATTGAATCGTGCCTGTATCGAGCTCTCGGCCAAAATACGAGCCGTAGGCCAGACCCTGGCCGCGGACAGAGTTCCAAAGGGGGCCTTCGGTCGTCTCGAGGTACCCAATCGCCACCATGATGGCGGGCAGACGCGGGTCCTCAAAAGAGGTGATGCCCTTGGCGGTGCTGATGCCGTAGGAGCTGTCTGCTGTGGTCATGGGGACGATGACGGCACCGACAGTGCCGGGCTTCTGTCCCTCCTGCGTAAGAAGCGTGTGCGGTTTGATGATGGGGATTAACTCGTCAGATCCCTTGAGATTGTTGCTGAGGAGGTCCCAGGCGGCGACGGGTTCGGGAAGGCGCGCTACGTCGGCCGTAACCAGAACACGCACGTTGTTCGAGGTGAAGAGCGATGTGCGCAACTGCTCGAACCATGACAAAACTTTGTCGGGGTCGGAAGCAATGAGCTTCTTGAGGCGACGCAGGTAGACAGCCCTGACCAGCGCCCGCTTCGCGACAGAGTAGGATTCTTTCTTCATGTGAATAGACATGTCGACCTCTGCAGCCATGGATCTACCATCACGCTTGAGCTCAGGAATATCGGCCAGGTGCTTCTGGACGCCGGCCTTGAGGCGCTGGATGTCAAAGACGCTGTCGAACATCATTGTTCGAATCCAGTTGATGGCGGTGGAGTACTTCGAAGGTTCAATCTGGAACTGGACCATGACGCCGTCAGGGTCACCGTAGTCTCTTGTAGAGCGCAGACCATAGCTAATGGTGTCCTGTTCCAGCTCCATGACGACCTGCTCGAAACCGACCTTTTGTCCGTCGCGCATGATCGGGGTGTTGAAGAAGTTGTCGTTGAAGATGGGAAGCAGAGGCTTAAGCTCGATCGGCACCTGTGATGTGCCGAGATAGACAGTCAGATGAACGAAATTTGTCGGCACGCTCTCGAACTGGATAAAGAGGGGGTCGTGTCCCTGCTTGGCGTTGTCGACGACCTTCTGCGCCGTGTTGTTGCAGAGACCGAGAGCCTTGGCTTTCCCGGACCGCGCTGTGTCCGACTCGATGAAGTGAATCGATTCGGTGCCCGGAACTGGCCACTGGTCGATCACCGAGGCAGGAATGGGCTCGTCATTCTTGGCCTTGGCAGCATCGAGGCGCTTCTTGAGATTGGTCAGACCTTCGGGGCCGAGCTCTTCCTTTCTCTTTGCCAGTCTTGCCTCTTCATCCTCTTTCTGCTGTTTGGCAAGCTTCTGAGATGGCTTGCCAAGGATGGAGACGTGGGGAGCGTCGGAAAGCCACTTGCGGAGAAAGTCTCTCCACTGAGCATCCGTCCACTTCTCGAGCTCTTCGTACTCTGACAGAGACTCCAAATCTCTGAGAGTGGAGCCATCCCGTTTGCCGAAAAGATAGTCCGTAATAATGTTGTTGGAGTAGAAGCCCTCCGACTCCTCGGCCTGGAACTTGACTTGCAAACGTTCTCGGTGGATGCAGGAGGTGAGGTACTCCATGTCCAACGGCTTCGATGCAACCTCTTTCAGGAGGTCGATCACTCTTTTCTCAACAAACTCCAACTTCTCTGTCTCAACACCAGTCGGCTGGAACCAGATGACAGAGTTGGGCCTGGCATCCCACCAGTATGAGACCGAGCTGGCTAGCTCCTCCTTCTCCACGATGACGTTCTCGAGGATCGAGACAGACGAACCGCATAGATATGTCAGCAGTACGTTGAGAGCAGATGTTTCGATGATATCGGTGCAGCTGGGTCCGAAGAAGGCTATGGTAATCTCGCCGACGGATTCGTCTTCCTCAGGGAATTCGGCCGTCGTGATGATTGTTTCATTGAGCGCAGGTGGCTGTGCTGAGTCGATCCAAGGTCTGCGTCTCACGTCAGCATCACTGTGTACTTCGCAAACTGTACAGTTACCCACCTCTTGAAGGGTGAGTCCAAGGGCGGTAAGTCGTCCTTGATGCTCTCCTCAAACTCGTCGAGAATCTGCAGCAGGTTGCTGTGGTCCGCTTCGCCGATGATGACTACCGCAAGGTTGCGGGGCTGGTACATGTCCCGATGGAACTGTCGAATGCGATCGGGTGTCAGGACGCGCAACGCCTCGGTCATGCCGCCGGTCTCGTAGCGGAAGCCCACGTTCTTTGGGTAAAGTAAGCGACGAGCTCGAAGGTCCATGATCTCGGCGCTCTTGAATTGAACGGCTTGCATCTCCGAGTACACAACACCGGCATCGTTGCCCTCGCCGTCAATATGGTGCACCTCAGTCACGCACGCCTCGTCGGTGAGAACAGGCAAGATGACGTGTTCGAGGTACACGGGCAAAATTTGAGAAAAGCCTTCCCAGCCGGCGCTTTCGAGCGTGTAGGCAGTGTGGTCCACCGCCGTCCAGGCATTTGTGCCGGAATAGGCTCGGGAGGCCAGCTTGTCGAGGAGCCCCTTGTAGCGGTAGTTTTTGGAGCCCATGAAGACTAAGTGCTCGAGGGTGTGAGGAGCGCCGGAGTCATCAAAGATCTCGGTTGCGAGTGTGAAGTAGCCGTTGGTCTTGGGACCCTTGCGATCGGCCACGATCACCTGCATGCCGCTCCTCTCGGAGACATACTGGCTAATCTGACACGGGGCGTAGTCCGTTTTGAAGCTCTGCACCTTGCGGAATCGCGGTGTGCGCTGCTCTTCGGGCGACATGACGTCTGATTTTGCAAGCAGGATGTGGAAAGATCTGGGCGAGGTCTTAGCTTGATTCAATGCTTGGCTGCAGGTCGCGGAAAGAATGCTGTGATATAAGACACGAGAAAGGGGGCGGAAAGAGGATAGCTTGGGGACTCATGGCCCGCGGACGTGGAAACGGGAACTCGCTGTCCCAAATTGTTGAACCGTTATTGGGGTCCGATGATAACGGGATCCTGGATTTTCCACCCAAAGAAGAACGGGGTTTCGGCGCTGAGGAATATGGAGGGAGAACAAGAACCAGAGAGCGGGTAGATGCAGGGAAACAGAGAACGGCTGTCTGCAAGCCAACCAAAGCTCTCCAGAGAATACATACCCGGTCCCGCAGGGCAAGCTCTCACCGTAATAGCGAAGGGTACAAACGCCTAGTAGTACGACCGCAATGGCAAGCGTCACTTGACTAGCTCTGAGCCTAAGCATGTTGATATGTCGGATTCGACACGGGGACGCTTGGGTTGAACCGACAAGTTGTGTTGATGCAAGCTCGTCGTCATGAAGTGAAGCGGCGGATGCGCCATCGTGACCAGAAAACACAGCAGGCGGAAAAGCAGGGAACAGGACGACATGAGCCAATCGGGGATTTTGTATGAAGCCCAAGGAAAAGAATAACGAGAAGGACGGAAGGCGCAGCAGCTTACCGTACAGAAAGGCGGTTTTTCAGCCTAATGATCGGTGGTGAAGAAGACCAATGAGCCTTCCTGAAGCACACCGGCCAGCCCGTGATAGGAAACGAGGTAGCGGTTTCCTTACCGCCGACCAAAGGCCCTCCTGCCTGACTCGAAGATGGAGGGGTAAGACAAGACACAGAAGCTGTCTGCTGGGGCCTCTAACGATCCCGAAAACAATACTGGAATCGGGGATACCTTTGCGCTGCGTCTGTGAGTTGCCGCAATAGTCTGAGTTGTCGCGGGGCACAAGAATAAGAGAGATGTATCGTGTCGCCGAAGTGTACTGTCCGATGAACGCATTGGTCCATCTGCCCCTCCAAGGTCCAGGGCAAGGGACCGGTGGAGTCTGTCCTTATTTTGTGATTTTCCCAAAAGCCACCAGCGGGACGATTAGTCGGCTGCCGCGTCAGGCAGTCCTCAAGCGCCAGCCGCTCGGCAAAAATTCGGAATGTGCTGAGGGACGTACCCACTCCGGCGCCGAACTGTGACGTTGGTTGTCCTTTCGGGACAGCTATGCTACCACCGTCATAATTACCTGTAGTCTTGTCCCCTGGTTTAATTTGGTATTGCCACGACGAGGCAAAGTCCTCTCGTAGCTGTCCCTCAGTATCAATCCCGCAATACCAGCGAAGGTTCCTTGACCCTGCATCAGTCACTGCGGAGGAGCAGTGAGTAACACCCAGCAGTCGCATCCCGATTCCGAATGCAGTTCCACCGGCCCACGATACCGAGAACTTCTAGAAGCCATACATAGATCTGGCGCACGCGATTACGACAGGAAAATGGCTGTTGAGAAAGGTTCGCATGTTCCTGCGCAGGTCGGAGAGGCCATAGTCGGCTTCGCGCTCGAAGGACACTTCCCCGACGAGCAACTGTCTTCGCTACCGCTCTCCTCTTCCGACCTATCGCCTGCGATCGAAGCACTAGAGAGGGTGAAAGGGGACTTGGAGGTACGGATAATATTCTGTGGCTCGCATAGGCATGTTGTTGACGCATGCGTAGTCCGAAATCCATAAGATCAATGAGGAAACCAAGGGCGATGTCAGCTCCTGGGTGAACAACGCCAAGACGCTTCAGGAAGACATCCTGCGGTCTAAGAGGCTGGCCGACGATATTGTGCGACAATCAGAGGCTCCGCAGGTTTCGGGGAAAGCTACACAGGATGCCGAGGAACACGCTCAATTTCTGGAGAAAGAGGTGCTCTACACTCAACAGCTGCACGAGGTGCTCAGAGGGATACAGCAAGTGAATGAGCTTCTGGGTGAAGTCGAGCAGGCAATGAAAGAGCGGCGCATCGTCGACTCCCTTCGATGGCTGGAAAGTATGGCCAGTTCGATCCTGTCACCGCGAGAGAAAGCTGACGCATGCAGAATCATGGGCGGAGCTCGACGCAGTGCCTGTCAACAAGAAAGCCTGTCGAGTTATGAGACTGTTGGACCTACGAGCGTTCGAGCTCAAGTCGCACGTTCACGATGTTTTCGACCATGTTTGGGCGTCACTCGTTCACACAGACTTGGAAATCGGATCTCTTGCCATATACACTAAACGAGATGGTATGCCCCCCCCCCCCCCCCTCAATCAGCGAGTCAGGTGGCTGACAGGACGTAGGCGAACAAATGACCCTTTCGGAGGCCATCATCGGTCTTCAAGCATACAAGGAAGTCGAAGATCGAATGTCACGGCTTTGGCATGATGTTGATAAGGCCATTGTTTCCCCCAGAATGGACGTCGAGGCTTCATCACTACCGTCCATTCGTGCTGACGAGGTCGGTCACAAACACCCTTGTACTCAACAAACGCTAACTCATAGCAGAACGTAGTCGATCTGCATGGAGAAGCCGGCAGGTCAATAGACGAACTGTTGACAGACCTCCAGAAACTGGTCGAATTTATGGCCAGGAGACTGACACCCGATCTATTGATGTTCTTTAGCCCTATTATGATGAGCGATGTGGTACCAAGGCTCATTCAGGTGTGGCTAGACGCTGCAGTGCCTTCGACGCTGAAAGACCTCGATCAGTTCCAAGCCGTCATCCAGTCCGCTCGGGGTTTCTGCGAAGTGCTCGAGGCCAACGGGTTTACAGGGTTTACGGAACTCAAGGAGTGGGTCGGCAGTGCCCCATCAATATGGCTTGCCAAGTGCAGGGAGACGGCTCTCGACTCCGTCAGAGTCAAGTTGTCGAACGGTCGGTTTCCGCTATTCTTCGCATCGATGCCAGACTAACATCACCCAGGCCTTGGTGTCCCAAGACAGGTCGAAAAGGTCGAAAAGCAGATGGTGTCGCGGTCTGAAGGCAAGCAGTTGACGGCAAACGGCGTCGCTGGCACCACAACCGATGATGACTGGGGTGCTGCGTGGGGAGTCGATGACGTGGAGGAGAGTGCCGATGCTACAGACACAACGCAAACCACTCAGGAGGAGGATGATGGTGCAGATGCTTGGGGCTGGGACGACAATGACGACGCGACGGAGAGTAAAGAAGAACTCAAAGAGCAGGAGCCGCAGGAACAAACAGTAGAGGAGGATGACGACGACGCGGCTGATGCTTGGGGATGGGGAGACGACGACGCGACGGAGCTGCAGCCCGAACTCAAGCCTCACGTGTCAAAGACCCAGACCAAGAAGCAGAAGGCGACGCCCGTCGAGCATGCCGAGAGCAGGGAAATGGTTCTCAAAGAAACGTACCACATATCCTCTATGCCGGAGCCAGTACTAGAGCTTATCCTGGCCATCTTGGAGGACGGCGCAGCTCTCACACAGCCTGAGTATGTCATTCTCATCACCTAACAGCATCTAGCTAACGGTCAACAGATACGAGAGCAGCCCCGTGGCAGCCGCGGCTCCGGGCCTCTTTAGTTTGCCGACCTTTGCACTAGCCATGTTTCGAGCAGTGTCGCCGCACTACTACTCACTAGATATTGGCGGGAACATGTAAGTAGTCTCTCATGATATCCGGCCTAGGCTGACAAGCGTAGGTTTCTCTACAACGATGCCATGTACCTGTCCGAAAAGCTCGCCGACCTGGTGTCAACGTGGAAGGCGCGCGAGGACCTGACGACTCGTGCCCAGAACATGCTGCGCATCGACAACGACATCAAGAGCCTACAGAACTCTGCAACGCGCGCATACACTAACGAGCTGGGGGTGCAGAAGACGGTCCTTCGAGACCTGCTGGGAGGTCAGCAATGCTCTTGTCTAGTCTGGGCTTAAGGCCACAAGTGCTAACGCAATGCACAGGCGATCAAAGTCTAATGCAACAGGACGAACTTGATAGCTGCGTGGACTCGGCAGTGGCGCGAGTCCGATCCCTGGCGGTGACATGGGAAGCAATTCTGGCACGTTCTGTGTGGTATCAGGCGGTGGGGTCCCTCGTCGATGCCATCTCATCCAAAATCATTGGCGATGTGATGGACGCGTCGTCTATTGGCCAGGACGATGCCTATAGGATAGCGCAGCTCATTGCAAAGATCACAGAGCTAGACGACCTCTTCCCTCCGTCGCGGTCGACGGCTCAGGGGCAGCAGCACGGGGCGGACGGGGTCCCGACGACGGCGCAGTACGCGGCCACGTGGCTCCGGCTCAAGTATCTGAGCGAGGTGCTGCAGTCCAACCTCAACGAGGTCAAGTACCTATGGCACGACGGCGAGCTAAGCCTGTACTTTTCGGCGGATGAGGTGGTGGACCTTATCGAGGCTAGCTTCGACGCCAACCCGCGGATGAAGGAGACCATCCGGGCCATTCGGGAGAATCCAAACCCCGTGTACGGCTGAGTGGGGTGGTCCGATGCTGGAAGACAGACGATATGAGACGGGTCGAAGGCAACACATACGATTCAGAAGAATGAGAGAAATTTGGCGTTTCTGATGTAGCGTAATAATACCTTGTGCTACGTCAAACTGTTTCCTCAATACGTATTGTTGGAAAGCACCACCCACCCCTTCCTTGCGCCTTTCGCACCCCTTCCAGCTCAATGAATCGTACACCCTTTGGGCTAAGTCCACCCCCTGCCTGTTCTTGAAATGGAGGGGAAGGGGTCAAACTAGATACCCCTGCACTAATCCGCGCATGGACCCACACATCCCTCCTTTCCATTCGTTTCTCTCCACATTCTCCAACGCAAATGTTGGATCCCCCAAATCTCCACTTTCCCCAACTGTCTGGGAAGTTTCTTTCTTTTCCGCTCAATTTCAAAATCTGTTTCTCACCTGTCGTCTTCATCGTGATCACCCAAGAGGAACTGCTGGTTGAGTTCGTGATGAAAATGGTGACTTTTTCGGCGATGACTCAGCCCGTTATTCGGGGCCCATAAATTTCAAGCGATCACCCAAGAGGATCCATGGCACCGTTGTTATCTTTCCTTTCCGCCCCCATGGCGTTTCTGATGGTCGGAATTTCGTCGCTTTTCCATCGATCGCGATCCAGTACGTCGGCCCTCAGTGTAACACCAGCAACATAATGCCCGACGGAGTAGAAAAAGCAGCATGCGCTATGAGCTCAATTCTCATTTGACACTCCCTCCTGTCTAACCCATTTCCTCCAAAATTACTGACAGACTCAAAAAGTCATAATCCCTGTGCGGCAGAAAAATAATTGCCCAAGATTGCTGATATCCCTTTGGCCCTAAACTCTACAAACAAGTTTTTCCTCCTCCCATACCAAATCTTGTTTCTCACCTGACGGGAACCCCATACGCGGCACATGGCGAGATGGTCATTGCACATCATACTACAGGTACTTCACTTTCGCTCCGGAGTGCTGCAATTGCAAGGTGCTGCTGCAGACATCGAAGTTCCGAACAGGTTTGAATACCTGTACATCGCACGCCTGCCTAGCTGATCTTCGCTGCCCGTCAACATCCCTACCCTGTCAATTGTGCAACTCAGAATGCCCCTCTCCCTCTCCGGGTTCGTCGGTTAACAAACATACCCCTTCCGATTCTCATCATCGTCAAATTCCCTTTGCGTGGGCGTGTGATCCAACATAGTCCAGGTCATTTCTCTCCGACGACAAGTATTTGAGACAACTCGCTGTAGAGATACCTCATAATGCCTCTCCTTCCGAGTCCGAATCCTTCTCCGCACTCGAAGCCATATCCTGCCTCCCCACGCACATCCCCCCCAGCCCGCCCGTCTGTACAGCTCCATCCATTCACAGTGACATCTGTATGTTTGATCACCTTGTTGCCGCCTGGCTCCTCCCCAGACATGTGCAACGCGAGCTCTCGGACCCTCTTCGGACCCTCCTCCGGATGACACGGGACAACCAGAGGCATCTTGAGGAAGGAAAAGGTTGAGGCAATACCTTGTCTTATTGGCCAATTGCCATGCGTCCTCTCAGCTAAGCCGCAGTCTGCCGAGATTCCCGTCCTGCTCGCTTTCTCGTTCTCAACCCGGGGAGCTTGCATCCCGCCCCCCGGTCCGTATGTCGTTCCTCTTTGCCCTTGTTGCAGTTTAGTAAAGGCACCCTTACTAGCATCACCGAGAGATGGAGAAATTGAATGCCCATGTCGTTGTACGTGAGACAGTGTCTGGAATCCTCCCCTCAAGCACCGGCACACCCTCTCCGACTGGACCACTCCCGGGCGGAAATTGCACATGTTACACCATACCTCTAAATTTCCACTCCATTCCATCGCTTCTCAAGTCACCCCATGTTTGGCCCTGGAGATCAACATGTTAATGCACACACCCCAAGTACTGCGTAGGAAACTGGGTGCAATCTTCTGCCCCTCTGGACTCTCCTTGAGCACGGAGCACCTAGCGCTCACACAATGATACACGCCCATTCCCTATCCCGGCCCGGCCGCGAACGCCCCGCTACCGGCCCTCTTGCTGTGGGGTCCGTCCCCATCTCCATTCCATTGCGACAACATCATACGAAAGACAGGAAAACAGCCCCCAAACTTTAATCACCTCCCCCAAGGCACACACTCGCGGTCCACATTCCATCTTACCAGATGTTATCTGATCTCGATCGACCTACCGACTTACCTCTCTCGGCCAGGTTCTCTCGCCCGTACACGTATTCGCAAGCGGACCGCAGCCCGCCTTCCCCTAAAGCCCCAGTACGCTCCATCCTTCGTCCTTGTCATCACAGATACGAATTCAAAACAACCTCACACATTTTACCCTCCCACGTTCGGTTTAGCCTCGACAGCATTTCCCAACCCCTCCGACGTGCTGGACACCACCAAGGCTTAAACACTTTGAGATTCCCTTTAGTATCATCATCACCTGAGTCAACATCAATTCCAAAAACTATCAAAACATACTCCAAACTAACCCTGTTCAGGAATCAAGAACCCCGCTCCGCCCCTGGCTCAGGAATGTATCAAGCAGAGACACGACAGAAAAAACATACAGTACCTATGACCCTTGTTTCTTCCCCTCGTGATCATCGACGGAGAAAGCATGACACACACACACACCAGCCCGACAGGACCTTCCCTCTTGTCAGTTGTCCCTGGAGAAGTTCCATCATCAAAGTGCGTGATGCATGCTACACCGCAATCTGGGCTCGGTAGACATCCGCCGCCCTATCATCCCACATCAACATCTCCCGATAAACTACAGACCAGCGCACCACAATCGTCGCAACCGCAGCGACGCCGAGAAAACAGGTCAATGGGAACCCTAACAGCATAGCGACCTAAGCTGTAAATACCGTCTTGATTCTCTCTCGTTTCATTCGTAAGCTTCGTGAGGAAAACTACGACACTGATAACAAAGCAACCATTCGTTTCCTTCCATCAGAAGGTGTATGACCTAGGAACACTTGAAAACCAATTCCGCATTTCACACCCAGGTTCGTCTGGCTACATCTCAAAACATTCAGGTCCCCTGGCCGTCGCCCGTTCCGTCCATCCCAGATTAGCATGCTTCATGTCAATGCTTAATCCTGCCATGCCAACCCCACCCTGTGGACCATCCAGGCGTTCCGTTGTCCTCACTTCCCTCCCCAATATGGCTGGTCCAGCCCCTAATCAAATCCATCACCTCTCAACCCACCCCAATGTACTGATGATGGGTATTGTATCCTGCACTTGTAAGAACATGGCCCAAAGCGGGCGTTTGTCTGTCACTTCTGCCAGGTTTTGTGATGCTCGTATGCGAGAAAAAGAAACTTTTTTTCCTATGGTCTTTTCTCGACTCTTACTTTCATCATGTCGGATTGATCCCGATCCTAGTGTTCCTGTCCATTCCTGACATGTGGTATATGCTATCCGTTTCCCTTTCAAAAGTCGACGCCCGGCCATCTGGCTCTCGGGGTGACTGTATGCCCGTGATTTCGCCATCCCAATGATAACAGCACCGAGAAGAAAAGAAATTTCCACCGGGAAAAAATGGAAAGTCAGGACAAGATACAAATGAAACAAAGTCCGGTTGGTCTCCCTAAAAGCCTCGCGTCCTTCAAGGAAAGCGGGTGAAACGAAAGAAACTATAGTCGTAGACTACTCCAGGAAGTTCTCATCCATGCCAACAGTGCGCCGCAGTCGAATGCCAAAGGGGGTATTGATAGTTGATAGCACATTAGATCCAAAAAAAAAGAGATGGCGCGCTGAATTCTGTCTTTTGGGTTCGGCCGTGTCGTGTCGCCCGGGGGGTGCAGTTGCAGGGCCCCGGTAATGTGTCGTTAAATCTGTGTCGATACTGATACAAAACTTGGGGAATAAAAAAAACAAAGGAATTTTATGCCAAGAAGTGAAGGTTTCGAAGACTAGCCTTCGTAGCTCGACTTGTCCATGCTGGACTTGGGGCTAATGTTGTTGGAGCGCGTGCCGAACGTGTTGAAGACGCGTCCGACCCCGCGAGGTTTGGTGGCGCCGGTTGTCTCTGACGCCTCATCGTGCTTGATCAAGACTGTCTGGACATTGTCGATGTTGATGCGGCAGAAAAGGGTTGAAAAGAGGTATTGCTCGCCGTTGTGGTCGAAGAGGGGAAGCGTGCGGTAACCCCGCTTGAGGCCGTTGAGCTTGGCGGTGTGCGTGGCAACGGGTGGGCGGTCGTTGTAACTCTCGCCATTGTGGGAGAGCTTGACCGACCAGCGAACAAAGATGAGTTCGGGGAACTTGGTGGTCACCTTAAAGGTGAACTTGCCGTCGAAAATCGGATTGAAGCCGTTCTCCGGGATGACGCGCGTCCGGAACTTAAGCGGTGAGTCGGTGGAGGGGGCCTCGGTGGGGTCCACATCCCTCTTCTCCCTCTTGTCGCTGGAGTGGAATACCTCGACCTCCACGTATGGGTCGACCGTCTTGTTATTGGGCATGCCGTTGGGTCGCATGAGTTGCTGGGCCGAGATGACGTCGATACTAAAGGTAACCTCCTCACGTTCCCTGAAACCGGACCATTCCTGAGGCATCACCTTGATCTCGCGAAGCTCAGTGGGCTTGAGCACGTATCCGGACTTGTCGGTGCCACTCTCGTACATGGCCTGGTTGAGCTGCATTCCTAGGTCGAACGTCTGCCAGTTGAGAGCCGCCATCTGCACGCCCTTACGCCAATAAGTGACGGGGTTGAAGTTGTTCGAGGTGATTCGGGTGCGATCGGGGTAAACCCGCATGAGGTACCGCATGTTGTGGCGTTCGATAGCCCTCCGTTCCTCCTTGGACTTGCTGTTCCTCATGAAACTCGATTCCATGAACGAAAAGATGTGGTTGTACGCCTTTGCGTCGGGGGCGTCGAACCCGCCAAACTTGACTCCGGCACAATACACGCCCAGGTCTCCCAGAACCTTGACTGTCTTGTTTGACGACCGTCTAGGGGGGATCCGCTCACCGGCGCTGTCGTTATCGCTCGTGCTGCTGCTCAGGGCGTCCTGCACCTCTCCCTCGGTGATGGTGTTGACGCGGCTCTTGCTTACAAGCCGGCGGGAGGAATGGCTGGGGCTCAAGATGGGGCTCTGAGGCAGGGACTGAGACGGGATGATGCTGTTGTCGAGTTGGACCGGTTTTGGGTACGGCGACGTTAGGCTGTTGCCGCGACGGCGGCCTGTTGTCTCCGCTGGCTTGGGCTCCGGAGTGGGCTGCGGGCGCTTGACCTTGATCAGGACTCGCTCCTTGAGCTGCTCGGGCGAGGGAAGCTTGTCGGACGAGTCGAGCGGTACGGTGACGAGACGCGCACCGAAGGTCTCCTTGATGATGCGAGCCATCTCAGCCTGCTGCTGAGGGTTGCAGTGTACCTCGAGGGAAATCCACAGGGGGTACTTGGTTTTGACAAAGGCGTACTTGTTGATCGTCGTCATAGTTTCCTGGAAACTGATGGAAGTGGTGAGGGTCCGGCCGTGGTTGACGGTTGGTTGACCGTCGGGACCATCCCAGCAGTCCACCTCGACACAGCGGCAACCACGGGCGAGAGCCGAGATGTAGCCCTCGACGCTGGAAAGGCCGGCGACTTGACGGCCCATCAGGTAGGTGTTGTGCGAGCTGGAAACGAAGTACTCGTTCAGTGGTCGGTCGAGTGTGTACTCCTTGGGCTCCTTGTGCACGGGCAGGTTGTAAGTCGATGTTAGGAATGCCGCAAAAGCTGCGTCGCCCATCTTCGGGCCGTCGGTCTGGACCGCGTCCGCATCTTTAGCCTTAAACTTGCGGGCAAATTTACTGTACAGGGCCTCCCAGGCGGCAAGGTCGGCGTCGATGTTCTCCCCTTGGACGTTGCGCAAGAAGTCCAGAAACTCCTTAACGGTGAGGCCCGTCTCCGGATTCGCAGCGATCTGGTAGTAGATATGACGGATGTCGTCACGACGCTTCATGTAGCCTACAAAAGTCTGGAACTCGAAGAAGTTCAGGCGGCCGGTGTCGGTAACGTCAGCCGCGTGGAACTTAGCGCGAAGCTGACTGGGAGACGCATGGATGTGGAGGTTCCGGCAGACTCGCTGAACCCCTTCAAAGTCGATGTCGCCGTCGTCGAGGGAGAGTGGCTTCTCACCGCCTTGTTTGGTCATCTCATGAAGCCAATAATCGCGGATCGCTCGGTCGTTGAACGCCATCAAGGAGGCCATCAGGTCCTGTCGATGCTTGGAGATAGCCCCAAGTGTGGTGACCCAATTGGAGAAGGTGCTTGCGTCGTCGGCCACGAGGTGCATCATCTTTGTCTTGGACTTATCGGGCACCGAGTACATGATGGAGAACCACCTGGACTCTTCGGTCTCGGGCACGCCGTGGTCGATCCGATACTGCCGAATATCGGAGCCGGTCCTGACCTCCTTGATGTCGTCAATGTAAAGGCACTTGTGGGGTCGGTTCTTGTCCCACGAGATCTTGGCCGCGTCAGGCTCAAGAACCAGGATAAAACGCTTCTTCCAGTTCTTCTTCGAGACCTTCCTGATCCAGGTGCCCTTGAGCAACTGAAAGGGTATGACGGGGCCGGCAGTGGTGTTGGAAGGGGAGGTGGAGCCGGCGAGTGAGGCGGTTGTGCTATTCGATGAGGATTCTCGGAGAGCCCCGTCGAGGCCGCCAATCAAGGACCGCAGATCTTCGATATCATCAATGAAATCGTCGTCCGACTCGCTATACGCGGCAAAGTCGGGCGGAGCCGTGGTGTTGCTGTCACTCCTCCGACGGAGGATGCCGGGGCCCACGCTGCCGTCACGGCTATTAGGGGCGGCGGAGGACGTCCTGCGGCGGTTCTTCCAGGCTCTAGTCTTGTTCGACAGACGCCTCATGAGATTGCCGCTTTTGCTCACGGCCTCAGACATTGCGCTGGGACTGCCGACGAGGGTCTGGCCGAGTGAGTTGTCACTCGTTTTCCTCGAGATGACCGACTCTGGCAGCTGGAAGGG
Source organism: Colletotrichum destructivum (assembly GCF_034447905.1). Classification (NCBI taxonomy): domain Eukaryota; kingdom Fungi; phylum Ascomycota; class Sordariomycetes; order Glomerellales; family Glomerellaceae; genus Colletotrichum; species Colletotrichum destructivum. Next base: position 1,624,676 of record NC_085898.1, on the reverse strand, counting down.
GCCAGTGGGGAACTGGTCGTCGAGGAGCTCACGGCCTCGATGCTCAGGGGACGCCTGAAGCGAGCTGTTGGATGTCATGACGGCGGTCTCAGGGGACATGATGGGCGAGCCCTGTTGTGAGTTTGAAGTCACAGAGGAGGCGCTTATTGCCGAGGCGGGTATAGTAGGTGGTTGCTGTTGGTGTTGCGTGTTGGACGGGAGAATGGTCTGGACATGGCTCGGGCGTGTGCGCCTTACATGAGCCGTCTGAGGTGTCATGGCAGGGTTGAAAAGGGGTGAGGGTGTCGATATGTTCTGAGTAGAAGTGGAGGACATGTTGGTCGTGGGGGCAGCCTTCGCTACACGCGGGTTGCAGAGGCCCCCGGCAAGATCCAAGGTGGACGATCTGGTGGTTTATAGAGAAAGCGTAGCTGTTGGAGACGGCATCCTTGGGGAGGTGGTCGTGTGGAACGGCCCGTAGAGGGATGGGAAATGCGGGGAACGGGTGGGAGAGGTTGACACTGAGATATCGAGGTGGGCGTTCCACACACACACACAACGCTATCTGGTAGGCAAGGGTTTCTCCGAGAAGGCAGCAGCAGGCGTGGGGAGACTGATGATCTCCTGCCGCGGTGTTGCGAGCGTCGCCGCGCGGTGCGATGCGACGCGGCGCACCAAAGGACCTAACAGACCACGCGGGTGGTTCGTACCGGTACACTGCAGGCGAACCAGCAGTCAGGCGTGGTCTGGTAGGGCGAACGGGCAGTGGCGAATTGGGCCAATCGAGGACGCAGGCGTCTGTCGTTTCGACTTCGAGTTCCTGCCTCTAGCCTTGGGTTATTGGATTCAGCGGGCCCGAGCCGTCGTTGTGATGGCTCACGGCGTGAGGGCGAGAGTGATGTGGCAGGTGGTATGCAAGTAGCTGATTCGGGTCTATTTCCTGGTTGGGGGAGACGGGACCGACAGCGTTAGCAACTCGCAATGCAATGTTCCCGCGGCGGATGCTCGTTCGTTCTTAAGGGTCCTTGGCTCGCTTGCCGGCTGGCTAGGGATCCAGTGCCAGGTTGCGGGTTGTTGTCCGGGAGAGAATCGAACGTGAGTCGGGTGGGAGGTGGTTCGGCGCAATGAAACTTTTGGGACCTTTCGGAAGGCTGCGCGCGGCGCAACACGCGAAGCGGCAGTTGCAGATGACTCAATGGGGATATTTCTTGTGTGAGTGTCTGGGTCTGTCGAACGTTAGGCGACAATTGAAATTCGTTTCTGAACAAGTCGTGTGTGAGCGGGATAGAAAAAGGATTGCTTTTCCTTCTTCTGCAATTTGAGGAGGCAAAGACCAGTTTGTCAGTGGTGGGTGATGGTCGTCGTCGTCGTCAGTATCGTCGTCGATGTTGTAAGAAGAGGGCGAATGCGGTGCGTGCGAGACTGGCTGGCAACAAACCGAAAGTGTGTGGTGGCCGTCAGTCTTATGTGGGCGGGAGTGGTAGCTGGGTGCCGGGAAATTATGAGTAGTCGGAGCGGGAGGGAAGCAAAGCAGTGCTTTATTTTGGAGTAAGGGCAAAGGCCAACACAAAAAATTGACAGGGTCAAGAGAGAGAGAGGAGGGAGGGAGAGGGTGGAAACGAAGGGAAACGGGTACGGGCCCCCAAAGAGGTGTGCGTGCTGGGTGTAAGGCAGAGCGAGCCTCGAGGTACTGAGCCAAAGAAGACACAGAGGGTGAGAATCACCCCGTAGGGTGCGTAGGGTGACGGACAGGGCTCATCAGAGTGCGAGCGGGGGACACGGGGGTGAGGAGAGAAAGACAGACTCACTCTGAGAAAGTTGATGGTGTGTGTGCAGGGAAGGCGTGGAGGTAAAACGGGAGCGAGCCAAGATGGGTGCCCAGATGGATGGGTAGGAGGAGCGACATAGCGTACAGAGTACACATGGCGTGAGCGGGTATCTTTCAGTCGCGGGTGGTATGCTGAGGTACAGAGATACAAAGCGTCCACCGATGGGTATGGGGGGACAGACACTACAGAGAGAGAGAGAGAGAGAGTGTGTGTGTGTGTATGTGTGTGTGTGTGTGTGCTGCGGGCTCTGGCAAGACAAGGCACTAAAGGGTATGGATACACCAGGATGGGGTTCTAACGGCCCAAAGGTCCGCGGGTAATGAACGAGGACCAGACGAGGAATGCGAAAGAAAGATACGCGCACTCGAGGGCAAAAGAAGGGGGTCTCGGGCTGTGAGGAGGTACTCCGCAATGTTAAGTAAGTACCTCCCTCCCTTGCATGCCTTACCGTGGTGTACAGTACGTGACCGGCAGGGGTCACAAACAGGCACTGGAAAAGATGGGGGGAGAAAAGACGGCGAAAAAGCCAGAAGGACGCAGAGAAGGAAATAAAAATAAAAAGCGGACGCAAAGGAGGATGGGCAAAGACAAATGGGGGAGGAAATGGGAGGGCGATGGGGCGTGAGCTGAGAAACAGCGCTAAGCTCTTCAAAGTGAGGTTCAAGTACGTACCTGCAAGACCTGCCCCACGTCCGTCCCGTCACCACCCACTTCGCCTCGACCTACCTACCTAGCTGACTGGGTACCTGTCTTTACCGTTTTCTGTTTCTGTCCAGGTCTCTCTGTCTCTCTGATGTTTTCCCCCTGTTTTCCCATTCATACATAACAAGTGTATCTGTGCATGTTGTAAATGAGGCCCATAAGGCGGAGACGCTGGGCTGATACGGTCATTGTTGGGCTCAAACAGTTGGACATGAACGTAGACGCCCTGGCCTAGGGACGTACCGTTTCTGAGAGAAGAACCAATGGCGGGCTCAGGGGAAGGGCACGAGATTGAGCAAAAGGGCTGCACCTCTTCATGGTGAGCAGAGGAATGTCAACTCAGCAATGCAGTGGCGGATGCACAGAAAATGGGGAGCTGGGCAAAGACCAGGGCACGAAGGGTAAGGGAGAGACACGATGGGGAAGAGGGTGTGTCGTCATTAGGGGTGTGTGGTTAACATCATCGATGAATGGGCAGGGGAGCTCGAAGGCAAGCAGGGAGGAGCCGAAGGTGGACAACAGGGGACGGGAGTGAAGGATACGTCTTCGTGACTTGTCAAAGAGAAAATAAAAATAAAAATAAAACAAACCCCCCCGTCGTAAGTACTTGAATCGATGTAGATAGGTTATTAATGAATAAAAAAAAAGATAATTTAGGAAAAAAGGAGAAGGGGCGGGGGAAGCTTTCAGAATCTTCGAGGGCAGGGGTGGGTTGCTCGCCTTCGTACCTGGAGCAGGGTAAATACTGTAGGGCAGCAATTCTCTACGGCAAGGTACGTATTCTTTTGCTCCTTCTTTCTTATCCCAGTTCCTCCCTTCCTAGTCCTCTCTTGATTGACAAAACGGGGCGGGCTCTTGAGGAAAATCCCTATGGAGGCATGAAGTAGAAGGGAGAAGGAACAATTCCGATACCAGGAACGGTCCCCTCCGACCATGGTAAGTGCCTCAGGTTCAAGTTCGACCTGGAGAGCGAAGAGTGAGGACGAGTGTGAGTGAGAAAGAGAAAGTAAGAGAGGAATACTGTACTCTGTACAGGCAGGGTACAACGCCATCTACACCCGCTCTTTGGTCAGACAAGGGGGTCCGCCGGCCTGGAAAAGGAGGGAGGGTGTGTGATGACTCTGTCGTCTCTCCTTCTCTCCTCTCTGCATGTTTCTCGTCCTGTCCTCTGCTCCAGAGTGACCATCGAAGGGTGCTCACATCAGAGTCGCGGAGACGTAGCCGACAGAGCAAGCCAAGCAACATCACCTCGTCTTGCCAGTCGCTTCCTTGTGGCACAGCCGCGGCGCATCTCGCCCGGTTTCCACCTTATTTGCCTCAACTTTGGGGGGCTGTTGCCGCTGCTGCGTCTCAGTTCTTGGTATGACCTCTTTGTCTCTATTTCTCCTATTTCTTTTCGTGCGTGTGTGCGTGTCTCCTGCCACCAGCAGGATGAGAGGGATACTTGCGCGCACAATGATAATAATAAAACTGTTTTCTTTCTGCGTTTCTTGTATTGTCTTCCCAAGGCGATGCCGGATGCACCTGCCATGCTTGCTACTGTGCGCCTTGCGTTGTCCTCTACCATGCTATGCCCTCTTGTGTGCAACCGAACCACGACTGCGGCTACCAAGTCTGGGGCCTTAAAGTATAGTATTCACGCCGTTGCAAGAATGCCAAACTGTTCCCAGACCAGTTCAGTCAGTGCGGAATGTGAGAAGATAACATGAGATGTCCAAGGTGTTAAGAGCAGCAGATGGGGGGGAGTTGGAGATGCCTTTTTTAATTGCGTTGTGGGTACGTAGTCTACGTACACTACGATAGGTTGATGAAATACCAACCAAAGGTACTTGATCTTCCTCCGTGCGGTGAGCTCAACGGCACATCTCGGTGGCCGTCGTTGGGTGGGAGGGATCTGGGTCTCAGCAGCCAAAGCGGTCATGTACCTGTGTCGAAAATTGGACAAGAGAAAGGGGTGAGAGCAGAGCCCTTTGCCGTGATGCGTGTCCTGCGCCGGGAAATGAAGGCCAATACTCAGTCGAACACCTTCGACAAGGCCCAGGGGACCACACAGTTGGGCGAAGAAAGAGTCGAAATACTTTGGAGAGTGACTCGAACCCTGCCATTGTTGTCCGATATTCCATCATCTCTGCCAATTACCTCCTATTCCGTGCCTTCACCTCCCCGTTGTGTGATGCATGGATGCGCAAAGGTACCGATAAGTCGAACATTTGGCTTTGGCAGTCCGGTGCCCTGTGAGGTCAGACTGACATGACGATTCCACGTCTGTCCTCCGCTAAAAACCAAGTGCCGAGGAGTTGGTATTTCTTGTTTCCCCCCTGCCCGTCCCAAGACTTTTCTCTACTATTACGTTGACGCCTGTTTTCGGTTCACCTCTTGTCCAGACACAGGCGCGATGGCATATGGCCTCCTGATGCGTCGTCCTTTCGTGCTTTGGTGGTTTTGTGGGTTCTCGCGTACCTACTTACCTGCAACATGACCGCATGGCCCAGTGATGACGAGATAAAGGGAAACGTGCGGCAGAGTCTCTCTCCTCCGCCCCCTCTCCCCTCCCCTTCGGCGCGTGTGGCCGGCCCGTCAGGGCATTTCCTCGTCTCATTTGGCTCGCGTGCCGAACCTTCGTTCTTCGTCAGGGAACCTCGAGCTCTCTCGTCCCAACAACACTCCCTTTGGTGCTGTCCAGCTGACCACAACCTTTGCCCAGCTGTGACAAAGTCAAAATACACACTAACCTGGCCATTCGACTCGGTTTCCCGGGAAGGGGCTAGTTTCGATACAGGATCGGCGGTCATCACCAGTCCGCGTACCTGGTAAACCTGGTTGCGTTCCCACGTTGCCGCCGCATGCTGCTGAGTGCTGATTGACGCTCGTTGCTGATTGTCGGTTGCTATTCTTGAATCTGCTGTTGCCCATCCATACATCCTTCGAAGGCAGTTACGTGCTCCTCGCCTTGCCATCTGCATGTATACGTTCCGTACAGCAAAGCAGGCAAAGCATCACCCGCACTCGGACGGCGGGGTCAGCCGGTCGTCGCATGCGGCCATGGGGGACATGAGCGACATGCCCCCAAGGCATATTGCAGTGAGATACGATACAGCCCGGTGCTGGAACTGTCAGCTAGCGGGCCCATGGAACGGATCCGAGTTATCGCCGTCACTGTCCAAACTCCAGTGCAGCCAACAGTTGGCCATTATCCGACAGATATCCTACCTGCCCTACAGGTATGCCTGCGGCTCGCGGCCGGCCGGATCAGAACCCAAACGCTTTCATCAGTCTACTGTTCTCATCCACTGTGATGACAACGCCAACATGTGCCCTCACTTCAAGCCACCCATCCATGATCCATCCATCGGCATCCATCCCCATCGCGTTCCTGCCGAGGACGCCGCGACAGCACCACCACTCGACAAGGATGCACCTCCGAAACCGCCGCATCCACGATCCAGCACCTCAGTACGGACAGTGGTTGCCCCATCTCCCTCCCATCTCCCGATGTAGCGGGAATCAATCAGCACATACACACTTCGCTCCCCCTCTCATTGTCTTATCCCCGATCAAACGTCTGATGACTGCAACATCCACAGGATGAATACCGGAAACTTGCTTCGTCACGGATCACCAACGCGTTGACCGGTGGTTGCACATGGCTGATCGGCCCACCAGGGAGCACCCTCCCCGCCTCTACTAGTGTACCGAAGTCTGCCCCCGGCTCTGCTGAACACGCGGTGATCAGCCATCATAATCCCACACAGTCCTTGGCCCTTTGTTAATCGGTGGGATCTCTTGGGGGTCGGCCGGCCGCCTGTCGCCGGAGGCTGCGTAGCTGCTACGGCTCCCCGGAAATCACTTCTAAAAAACAAGATATGCAACCCCCTTGGAGCGGCTCTGTTGATCGGGTCTCACCGTCTCTCCAGGGTCTTTATCCACGACGACTCATTACTATCCTGGTCCGGAGAGAGGTTGAAGACAAGCTTGACTTTTGACGCCAGAGGGACATCAATCACACACACGGCTTAACGCTCACTCGGACCCACGGATCACCAATGCCCCTTTTCATTTCTCGCCGGTGTGTCTCGAGGAATGCGCCACGGTCCGCGGTGATCAGCCACACGTTACTGCCACAGGATACAAAACAAGTGGATGATGAGAGTTCTGCTAGGTCGTCTCAAGGTTCCGAAGCCCTGCTAGGTCGGCGGGTAAGCAAGTCTCTGGGCGTCTGTCATGGCTGCAACGACCCTTATCACGCCTACGCAGCCATCGCGTACAGCCAGGCTAGGCCTCTCGGCCAAATGCCACATGTGTGTGTGCTGCAACGGGGAAAGGCGAACCTCGTCTGTCCTCCCTTCCCGCAGCTCCAGTTCCGGCGCTTCCACACATTGAGAGTGGACCGGGCCGGGCGAGAGGACCATAGGGTTGTGCCGTTTTTGCTTCTTCCTCGACGACAACAGCAGCAATAACAATAATAAGAACAATGATGGTAATAATAATAAAAACAATAACAACAATAATAACAACAACACCCACCTCAGTTACCTATTGTGAGTCACGCACGACTGTGTTTGTTTTCCTTGACGGGAGAAGGGGGGATTTTCCGACATCCACGGCTGCCTTCGAACGGCCCCTCCCCACTTGTGTCTTCATGCTGCAGGGTGGGTAAGAAACAAGGGGGGTCAAAATTAGATGCATCTGCTCATCCGCCCCGTTGGGACTGCCTGTAGTGCCCTCTCCTCTCTATCCATCCTTGTTCCGTAGATGAGTGATCCATCGATACGGATAGCGGTCGCCCGGCCGCCGTGCGATCAAGGTGGTGTGAAGCATCCTGCGGACGAGAACTATACTGTAAACCCAACTGGACGCCCGAAATAAATCGTGGACCCCCAAAACAAGGTGAGAGGACAAAGGTGCATGCAGGAAAGGACTCTACGTTCCCAAGCCTCCTCCGCTGTGCTCTACACTGTCATCCATCCTCTCCAGGCAACTACATCACGAAAAGCCATCATGGGTGGTGACGTGGCAGCCGCAAAGGGCAAGCACAACAAGCGGTTCGCTGACGTGAAGCCCAAACCCCGTCCGATTATGGCAAAGGCAAGGAAGTAACAACTCGCGAAGACGCAGGCGATCACAGGGGCATGGGTCCCGCCAACTGCGACAGAGAGATAGTCATTTCACGTTCTGCGGATTGCCGACCTAGGATTGACCAAGGTGCATTCCACTGCCACAACAAGTGCGCAGGCTCCTTCGTCACAAGTCAGATGGTCGCCCGTCTTCTCTCGGGCACACTCAGCCGGATGGATGCTTTTGGCGGGAATGTGGATAGACACATTGTCGATATTGTGTTATGCCAAAATACCATAAGCAGAAAACAGGCCGAGCTGGGTGCAAGCAGCCCGCCTGGGGGAACCCGGGAATGCGAGGTTGTGGGGTAATGGGGAGGGGGGGCCGTAACATGGCACAGAGACTCGGGAAATGGGAATCGCACTCTACGCCCGCTGGAATGGCATAGCTGCCAGCCTGAGAAATGAGAGGAACGGCCGCATTCCGACCCAAGAGCCGGGCCAGAGGTTCCTCAGTCAGCAATCCTGATGGGCCTCGTGTTGGTTCTGCGCTGGGCCTTGCATCCGAAAGGAACTGGGTTCTGATTGACAAGAGCCGGGCAAGCCACACACTCTCTTCCAGAAGCGTGCGCCGGACTGTGGTTAGCAGGGTCGATCAGCACGCGCTGCTAGTGCTGCTCCTACTGCTGTTCAGTCCGCCCGCCCGAGGAGACGGCGTCGAGCCCACGACTTCAATGGCTGGCACCGACGAGTGACAAGAAAGACAGCGGCAATGGCAAAATAATGGAAATGGTCGTCCTGCTGTTTCGCGTGCTCGGCTTACGTCCTGGGCCTTGGGCTGTCGCAACTAAACCTTGGCTGCGAACGATGGTGCATCAGCAAAACCCCTCACGGTTGTTCGGACCTCAGGCGAAAGCTGGGCAAGCAGCTCTGCCTGCGCTGCGCACGTTCTGAAGAGCTTTGAGCCTCTGGCAGCACCCGCCGAATCAAATCATCGGGCGATTAACACAGGAGCAGGGCGGGAGGGGGTGAGATTATCCAAACCAGTGCTCCAGGGTGGTGTTTCAACTGGCAACATACGGTAAGCCGTGGAAGAGCCACCGTGAATGGTGCATGCTTGTACTGTATGTACGGACACCTACCCGTCGAGTACACTACGTACAGCCAGTACGTGATGCAGTTGGGCACCCTCGGCCATTGAAGCCGTCCGATTTGCCCAGCGAAACCAGCCCAGCTCAGAACGCCGTTTGTTCGGCCAAAGTGAGGTTGACCATGATAAAAATCGGGCAAGCGAGCAAACAAGCAAGAAATCATGTCGAATGAGACGTGGCGGGCGCTGTCGATGGCCAACCCTGTGCCATCATCTTGTCTGTGGCCGAAACAAACTCGGCGGCATTTCTTCCTCTGTGATGTGTGCGTACGTCGTGTTAGTGATGCGAGAGGTGTTCTGTGGCTACGACTGTCCAGTCTCCACCATCCACCTCCGCAAAAATGCCCTACCATGTCGCTTCCCTGCGCTAACGTGCCGAGACAAGACCTTGGTGGGGGCTTGTGGGTGAACCATCAGAGCTGCAGCTTCATACCTAGGGACCACCACATGCAGCCTTGTCGACGGCCTCCCCTGTCCAACACGCAACTCCGCATCATCTGCGGCGTAGAGGCGTCACCTGAGCAGACGGGATTGGTCAGTTGGTGCTCGATGGCTCCTGCGAGGGCGGGTACACACATCTCGCAGCAAATCTGCTGTTTCTGATGCGCTACGCGTCGTCTGTTGGGCTGCGCTGCCGGTGTGTCGGAAGCGTAGCTTGAGGTTCTTGGGTACCCTGCCGCGACGTGATGCGACGATCAAGACACGTTGGCGACGCTTCGACGAGGATTCCGGCCAACAAGATGTCCAGATGGACACTGTCCCGCGACAACGGCGCCGTCTTCGTCCTCCACTGCCCTGGGTCTTGGACCTTAGGCCTTCTTGGCTGTGCATCACCGCTGCGCTCCCGCCCACCCACAACAGGGAGTCAGCACCGGGTCGTCCGCAACCACACCAGAGCGGAATCCGAGGCTGTTCGTTCGGAAGCCGCGGCATCAGCACCGATCATTGCCACGGCGTTCATCGGGCTCCTGCGCGGGCATTTACTGCTCGTCCGGAGGGCCGCACTCCTGCGGGGTCCCAACGAACCATAGGTAGGTTCTTCAGTGCCGCCTTCTGGCTGGTCAGAGGGATGCATCACACCGACATTTGACATTGTAGAGCAGCGGGTCATGTGGCCGCTGTTGACATGCTGGCATGCTAAACCAGCCCTGCCAGCCAATTGTTTGCACACTGAAATGCTGCGTTCGCTTGCTTGGCGACGAGAGACGCGGTCCGTCGATCTGAGGGCCGGCCGGGCTGTTGTAATCAATCTTGCTGACACTGCCGTGCTTCTCTTCGTGCTGGCACCATCGCGATGCTGGCAGAGGCAACATCACCATGCATCCAGCACCAACGTCATGTGCGTCATTGGCGCTGGACAACTTACTGAACCGACAACTGTTGACTCCGGTCAAACGCCAGGATGGTTAGCCGCCGTCGGCACTCTTACATGCAGTTGATGTCGATATTGTGGGGGACGACATCCATGACCCTGCGTCGGAGTTACATTTTGGCAGGCCCATCGATTTTGTTCTTGTGGTGTCACACTCTCTTTCATGAGCAAAAAAAGACTTCAGCACTGAACGTACAGAGGGAGTAGGTACTTGACATCCATGGCCCCGCCTGGGGTAGTCAATCGGCCGAGACCGACCCCTGGCAGGCCCCTGGCAGCCGGGCCCTCGACGTCCCCGAGCGCGTCCGACTCGCCTTGATCGGCTAGTACCTGTATTGAGCCTCATCTTTGCAAAATAGGGGTCCTTGTCGCGTGCGGTGTGCCGTCTTGTGGTCAACGACGCGGCGGCAACGGCGGCCTAAATAAAATAAAAACATTCTATGGACATTGGCGGAGCTTCCCGGGCGGAGGTGGGATGCCGTATCCAAGCACCCAAGTGCGCGGATGAGGAGCGGCAAAGGGCCTTGTCCCTGCTTATTTGGCGCCGAGACAAAGGGTCATGTTAATCAGGAACGCGTCCCTAGTCCTGAAGCATGGGGATGATAGGACAGGCGCTTACAGTGGCAAGAGGCGGACTGTCGTAGCCAAGACGGTCCGATCCCTCTCGAGGTCGCGCGCAGGTACACAATATGAAGCAAACGCGGCTGAAAAACATCACTGTATAATTATCATGGAGGTAGACTGCGCGGCCAAGATCCAGTGTGCTCAGGGCTATTCCTCTTCCTTTTCCTCTTCTTTTTCCTCTTCTTTTTCCTCTTTTGCGCGCCATCTCTTTCTGTGATAGTTGTTGTTTGTGACACTGTCATAGAATTCCAGGTGGATAAGGCGAAAACACATTGATTGGTCAGTTCTCGGCTTCCTGGTCACGCTCATACTCGCCGCGGCTCGCTGGTGCTGCTCACCGCCGTCGTGTTTAGGAAACGACATTTTGAGTGCGGATACGGGACTTTGACGGTCTGAGATTACGGCGGCGACTTCCGACAGACAAATGCGCTTGTTGAAACCCGAGGACAGACTCCCCGGTCAGGATCCAGGGGGCGGAAATGGGGACCGGGCAGAGCAAGCATCATCAGGCCCCCCATTGGACGGGTGACCGCCGAGTGACGTATGTTCCTCTCCTTTTACCTGCCTTCTCGAAGCCAGTTCGAAGTTCGAGCAAAGGCAGAAGGCTGGCCCCAACGCCCCGAGCTTGCAGCAGGGCAGGACACGGGCGACAAGGAGGTATCCGCAAACTGGGCACTGGTTTCTGGGTATCCGGCGCTGAAGGCAATCCCGGGCCTCCGAGCAAGCAGCGCAGCGCAGCCCTGTACTGCACTGCACTGAACCGCTGCCGAAGCCACACCCGGGGATTCCTCCCCTTGTCGTCGGTTTGAGTTGCCATCATCACGGTTCAAGACTCGAGAGGGGCAGGCTGACATGACAGGGTGGGTGAGAATCAGGCACAGACGGAGAGGCTCCGAGCCTGATTAGCAAAGGCAAGGTACCCCACGTACAGAGAGTACAGGACAGTTTGCTTGCCTAAGCCAGCCGGTCCTAGGGACTGGTACGGGAACGAACATCTCACATCTCGAAAGCTCTTTCGCCGCAACTGCAAGTGAATGTACGACGACGCCCATGCTTGCCGATTAGATTGTCGACAACCTCGGGCAGCGAGAGGAGGCGTTTGTTGAACGAAGCATGCTTCGTGGGAGACACCCGCATGGCTCTTTCCCTCCTGCATGCAAGTGCAATTGCAAGTGCAGATGCGAGTCGCGACGGCGCCCCCGAACTTGCCTACAACAGGGGTGGGGGTCTGCTAACCATCGACATGGGACACAGGACATGGGATGCCCATCCACCCACTCACAGTACCAAAGTAGCAAAGTAAACACTTTCCCTGCGTTGGGGTGCGAACGTCCTGTTGGCCACTGCTCCGTATCGTACCTGTTAAAATTTCAAAATGGGGTCACGAGGGGCCATCCCAAACAACCACGTCCCCCTCACCCCGCCCTCCCCCGTCATGACGAATTGGACGTTAACAAATCTCCCCTTCCCCCTCTGCCCGTCTGTCTGCACCAACAGTACATTCCCTAGAGGTTCCAAAGCATCCGCATGCGAGAGGACGCCCCTTTAGGCCAGAGAGGAACGGGAAGGTATCATGAGCCAGCTTTGATGGCCATCCAGTTAGTGGTGTCTCCCACCGACCTCATCGCTCGCCCCTCAGCCGGGGTCGCGCCAATACTATGCATATGCCATGTTGCTCCGCTGCCTCGACACGTATCGACACCGCCGGTTGTCCCGTTTGTGTAGAAGCGAACCCCCAAATTCGCTCACATGCCAACGGTCAACCTGCCAGGCTCGACTTAGAGGGTGTCGGTCACGAATGACCCTTTTCAGGTGCTTGAGCCGGGCCATGACACGGCGAGGAACTGGCGCGCTTCTCGTTCCCAAGGGTCATCGCTCATCACACGTCTTCCTTTGGACCGCTCCAGATTTCACTCGCTGGCATCTGGAGGGGGGGGGGGTGGCCGTCGCTGCAAAGTCAGTTGAAATCATGCACTTGGGCCGACCACAATCAACCCTCACGATGTCGATGGAATCGTTCGAGGAGAAACATCGACCGTCTGGACGCTCTCCCGGCACACGCCCCTTTACCCCCAAGTCCCTTGCCTCAATCGACTTGAGTCAATGGACGGCCCAGCCATCGTCCCAAAATCAATTCTGCGCACCTGAACACCGATATGCGCCCCTCTTCATTTCCTCTGTTGCTGTCTCGCATTGCAAGTATTCGCTCGGCGGCTCGGCGCTTGTCCCGAGCCATTGGCGCTGTCCTAAGCGGAGTCTGCTTTCTCTTCTCCGACATGGTTTGTCTATTTTGATTCAGTCCATTTCAACACCATTTCTTACCACGGCACGGAGTACGGTAGCCTGTAGCACCACCTCGCGACCCCTTTCCCAATCCCACCGCATCTCAGGTCAGGGTGTGGGGATCAAAAGCACACGTGCCTGTCCCCTGTTGCTGACAAGGAAATGCACATGCCCTCCGGCGTTCCCTAGGCTGTACCGCCGAAATCTACCAACCGCAATCGTGGAAATGCTGGAGCCTAAAAAGAGATATGGAGTTTCGCAAAGCCCGCGAATACGGATTCATCCATTCTCATCGGCTGCCAACCAACAAAAACACAATGCCACGGGCCCCCCTTTGGGTATCAGAACGCTTCCAACATTTATGGACAGGCGAATGCCTTGGTAGCAGCCCCTGGTCGCGCAAAAGTCGCCCGGGAAGTTATTGCCTGACTGTGATGATGAAATGGGTTGCGGCCATCGGGCAATTTGCTCACGTCGACAACAGCAAGCCCGTTTCATTCACCCGTTGCCAAGAACGACGCCTAGAGAAACAACCCTCCTAAGGCAGAAATACCGCGGGGGTGGTGAGGTTTGTCTAGTACAGTCGAGCGCTGGCCAGCGGAAGGACGACCCGGTGTCCTTGTTTCTTCTGCTCTGTTCGCGATTCTTTCATTGTCTCGGAAAGCCAACCAGGAAGAGATTGGCAAAATCTGTGTAGCCAGCATATCACTTGACCTCGTACCGTTCGACTTTCGCTCGCTTCGACGTTTGCCTTGCGGCCATCATCTGGCTGTAACGGGAAGGGGAAAAGCTCCATTCCTCACGATGCCGACTTGCCGTACCAAGCCTTGTGCTTATTCGCGAGAGCCCAAAGCAAGTTTGAGCAAATGTAGTGCTGCAGCAAGCCCGCTTGTCCGCCACCTCGCTTCCGCCAATTCTCAAACTGTACGATGTACATACTGGGTATCATAACTGAACGACACACCGGCCATTGTCGCTAGCAATGTTACAAGGAAACCCACCATTGTCTGTCGTTGTCAACAACACCCTTGTTCTTGCCCTGCCCTGCCCTAGGTCCTGGACTACTAGCGTCTATTAGGGAAGGGGGGTTGGGGTTATTTTGGTGCAGAAGGACTGATGACTAAAGCCCCCGGGTAGATACTCTGTACTGATTGTCGTGTCTTTTACCAGGTACGACAGGGCAGGGACCTCGTATCATCAGCCGCAGCCGCACCACACTGCGGCCGCGCACACTCGGATTTTCGTTTACAAGAAGGGGAAGAAAAACGATTGAAAATTGGTGCAGGCACTGATTCCTTCTGTTTCCAATCGGCCTACACAGAAGAGTAAAGCTCGCCGCCCTCGCTGTTTCATAGTGCAGATTATTGGCATCCCTGCCCATATCACGATTTGGCCGGGTCCCAAGGGGCACTTTTGGCATGCGCCGTTGCGAAAGCCAAGCTTTTCTTTTTGGACTGCTAACCCCTGACACGTTTTGCGCGGTGTCTCTTTTCTCTTTGCCTGACTCCGTGGCCCTCTGGTTCCCCACGCGGGCTAGCACTCTGTCGAGGGAACCAACAAGGGCGCACCGCCTTTTGATGCTGCTGATCCTCCCATGCCCCTTGCGAGTTGTTTGGGTGGCACGCGCCGATATCTCACCGGCTAGACAGTGATTTGGGAAGCCGCCAGCATGATTTGGTGCAGGCGTGTGTCGTTGAGACAATCTCAATTTCAGCCGATTCTGAGTGGTTCTGTTTTTGCTGCAAGCCAATGTCAGCATGGGCGTTTCGTGCGGGCCGAATCAGTGCCATAGACACAACACCGAGCCCAGAGACACAGACACAAACACGGACACTCCTCGACACCATGGCGTTATGACGGCCTGCGGACCGCGGACCGCGGACCCAAGAGGTTCTTTCCCGCATCCGCCATGTTTGATAAGAGAGTCGAAGGGTGCAATAGCAATTTGCTGTGGATGTGCAATGTCTCGCTCCGGCGCGGTCATGCAGTGAGCGATCGGCACGTACGAGCATGCTTACCAGTCTTCTTGCTCCTGTCTGCTCGTCTTGCGGGTGTGAATAGCACAGGCTGCCTCCGGGTTGAGGAGTCTGCTGTCTGCACTGTCATCCATGGTCCTGGGTCCAGTCTCTCCCCTCCCCCCTCTCCTCCCTCTCAATCTCTACCGCGCTTGCCATGTGTGTATGGTTATTTTGGCCAGGCAGACCTCGACACCCGTCTCTTTATCCGCCGGTGTGAGTTGACGGTGGGTGTTTCCGACCTTTGCGTTTTCTAAGTTGGCAGGCGGTTGCCGAGCTTGGTTTCTCTTTACCATCGAACCCACTGTTGCCGTACTCTTGTTCAACGCTCCTCGCGGCCTGAAGCATCCACCATGGTAGCACCGGGATATCATTCATTTGGGGGGGGGATGTTCCTTTTCTCGGTACTATTTTTGACATCAGGGTTAGCCTACTTCCACTCTGCACTGGGTCGGGTCATCCTGACGGTTGGTTCAAATCCCTCGGGCTGCGTTGTGTCTTGTGCCGACCTGTGCCTCCGGTCTGTCTGTTGGCCGCTTGTCCGGAGGGCAACTTCCAGCAATAGCCTAGCCAAATGCCCGTCATCTATTGATCTTCCCCTTTTCTCTGCGTCCCGTCCTTCTGTGAGAGCGAGGGTTGGGGGCATGGCCTATGAGCCCCTGGCGTTGATTTCCACGTTCCTCCCTCATGGGAAGAAGGAGCGGTTCAGTCAGGGACAGGTGCTTTCCTCCAGCGAAGTGGGTCGTATGGTGTATCCGTACCTGATAAGTTTTCCAGGTTCCTCCCTTGCCCCTTCCATGGATCCGAATGCTTCCCAACTGAGCCTCACTACAACCCGACAACATGGACAAAACATCGGTACAATGCATCCCAGTCCACTCAACGTTGGCAGGGCACTTGAATGCTTTTCTCGGAGCCCAATGACGCAAAACCAACGAAAACGGTCCGAGACCAGCGTCGCTAACACCACTTGTTTCCTGTTACTCTATGCTGTCTTCCCCGGGCATTTGAAAACACCCCATCCGCCCAACCGAAACCCCGTACTGGAAACAGGCTCATTTAGTTGTCGACTATCGCGTCCTACAACCAGGTAGGTTCCGCTTCTCTCTGTTTACCCGACTTGAGCGTCTTCTCCAACACCCAACCCTTCGCGATGTGGCGACGTCGTCATGTCATGTCATGCCCGATAGTGTGCAGACGTGGTGGTCCCCGAACCTGCCGACATGATATCCCACGACTCACGACCCACGACGTACGGAAAGCACCAGCATGCATTGTCCAACCCGCCCACAATCGTTTGAGCCAACGCTTTAATGCTGCAAGAAGAAACACCAACCATTCTAATCTCCGCTGCCCGCCCGGCCACACGGCACACGTCGCCTCCCTCGCAATCGCTGATGTGCGCGCGAGGGATGACCTTGCTCATGCGTCGCTGCACCCATTGTGAGAGAGGGGCTGGATGGAGCACACCTAGTCAGCCTATCGGGATGCCGCCGTACATTTGGGGAGTGAGAGGGTGAGAGAGGAAGAGAGCGAGACAGAGACAACACCATGAAGGCACTCTCGCACATATTATTAGTATTATTACGGTTTCGAATTGGCATGTCAACGTATCCGGTGCTCTTGGGGCTGCGGCTGACGAGATTAGCCCTGTTCCTTTGTCTGGCCGAAGTTGACAGGTTGTACAGAACGGACGCAAACTCACATACATCAACTGCGGCAGGGCCCGTCACTTGCTTACTCCGAACTGCGAAGGACGGGGGCCACGCTCTGTCTCACGTCGTGACAGTGGGAGCTGGTGTTGCCTCGCAGCGGATCAACCCACCTAACCCCGCGCAGGCCAGTGTTGCAATGGCATATGCAGCTGCCTCGTCGCACATCGGAAGTGACTG
Organism: Colletotrichum destructivum; assembly: GCF_034447905.1. NCBI lineage: Eukaryota > Fungi > Ascomycota > Sordariomycetes > Glomerellales > Glomerellaceae > Colletotrichum > Colletotrichum destructivum. The sequence continues at coordinate 1,607,776 of NC_085898.1, read as the reverse complement.
ATATTGCAACGCACGCCTTGTCTGCGCATCCACGTCGTCCCGTCATTATGCAGTCCTCCGAGATTCTCACTGCACCCCAATGCATTCGCCCTCTCGATGCGACGCCGTCACTTTGACTGACGCGCTGGCTGCAGACTCGTTTCATGTCTCTGATCGGTGGCCTGTTATGCGCAACCCTTGCCGTAGACAAACAGTACCAAGACGATACAGTTGCCGCCATATCCTCACAATATTGCAGTCCTGATGTCCGAACCATAACGCGGTGCTTCCAGCCGAACTACCGAAAAAATCAAATGAATTGGTCCCTGCCAGGTTGTTCCGGCGAGGCATGGTCCCTTGAAGGGTCCTCGAACAAAGAAGAGTCATGGTTGCTGGGGCATGTCTTCTCTCCGGGTTTCCACATTCCACTATGTCAAGCACAAGATGCCATGGCGATGCCGGCCTCGTCTCAGTGGTCTTCCACAAGGCCGTCGCTGTAACCAGGATGAGGAGAAACTTGGGGGTTGCAGCCGGCAAAGTGACGCTGCAAAATGCAACGAGACACACATCGTATAAATCAAGCAAGCCATTCCTCCAAAAGCGAGACGCTTGTAATGGTTGCCAGACCATTGCGATTTCTCACCTACGGACAACTCGGGTAGTGGAAATTGTAAGAGGATCCTCTGGGGTGAAGGAAGCCAGCTGCATAAATCCTGCAGGCACGGCAGCAGATTTCTTGGAATTCGATCGTCACCTGGACACCAGCTCTTCCGCCCACCACAGTGCAGCAGCCCGACGCATCTAATCGAGCGACACCTCTCCTTCTCATTCTCATAGGATAGAAGACATGAGCCAACGTGGATCCTGTAGAAACATTGACCTTGGCTGCTTTGCTTAACCCTCGATTCGCGCGGGTCAATCCGAGTCTCCGAGTTCACAGCAGCAGGACGCGAACGTGGACGGTCCGCTCGGAAGCCTCCATTCTTGGCGGCCGGCGTGTTTCGGGCACAAAAAATAAGAACAACACACATGCATCTCGGTCCTATTCTAATCCTTCGATCCATTCAATTTCGGCGGGCGAGAGTGAACACGGGCATGGCAGAATGGACGTTTCTTCCGTGTCCGCCATTGTTTGTGTCTTTTCTTTTGAATGGCTTACTTGCCCGATTAGGACTCGAAATGAGGCGACAGCCTGTCAAAACACCCACAAGATCAACCCCTGCGTGTTTAGTCTGGAGTTCGTCTCGGATTGTTCTGGGGGGTCCGACTGTTGTACAGACAGAGTATCCGCCCTGTACGGTCTCAAGAGGGACCGCCGTGGCCACGTTCTGTACAGGTACGGTACAGTAACTTAGCACAGAGCATCCGTATTAGCATGTCAATTCCCTCTCCCTCCTTTTCCACTCCTCCTCGGATCTGCACTGTATTTCCCCAAGCAACCTTTTGGCCTTCAAGTGACCTTCCGTTTTTCCATGGCGAAACTCTATTCAATGACCATACATGGACCCTCACTACACATCGTTCGGCGTTTGGGCAAGGGTGGCGCGGCGCAACTTGACGACCTCCCCGTCGAACGGTTGAAGGGATTCAACTATGTTGTGGGGGCCTGGCATATTGCGATCACATACTGGCCACAGTTGCCTGACTAGTTTCTCTGTTGTCTCTAGGACGGGGAATTATGATGGCCATGAAGCTGTTTCATCGGCTCATCATCATGACGGTTGGACGGTGCATTCGTACATGACGGACTGGCTCACAGACACAAGCTTGTGGTCCATTTTCGGACCATCCTTTGTCGGAGGTCGACCTGAGCTGTGCCTGTCTTTCCATCCTCTAGAATTCATTGCCCCGAACAAACAGATTGGTCGCCGAGTAATGCTGATCTTTGAAGTTTTCCCTGCTCCGGCCTGCCGCCAAATGGTGGTCCTACGAGGTTTTTGCGTGATGATTCTGTCCTGGCCCGAGGACCAATGCGCCATTGTAGGTGGTGGGTGCTCTGGGGTTCGGACCTGGAGGCGAAAGGCCAAACGCAGGCAAACCCGGCACACCATCGACCGTTCTCACTTAGGATTTGCATGGTTCAAGGCTTCAATCCACAAACCGACCACCGCCGATTTGGCGTGCTGGTGTTACGGCCAAGCATTCGCGGATGCTCTCCGAGGAGGCGTTTCGAGAGAACATATGGCACTCGCACCCACGGCCGCCAATTCGCGTCTCACTCTTGGTTTTCGCGGTTGTTGTGGCGCAGGATCTCGGAGTCGCGCGGCACGGCACCGCCGACAAACAGCGACAAAACCTCCGTGGCGGACCTCAGGACCGCTTCATCGGCCGGTTCGCAGCGTCCAGGAATAGATGCTGGCGCATGCACGTCTCGCGTAGAGTGCAATCGGTGGCTCCTCAGCGATCTCAATGCGACTCTGCAAACACAAAGTCGGAATGGACCATAACTCGGCACCTGTTATGACTGTGGGATAATGGGAGTGACTGGCGACGGCGGTGGGGTTTTGATGGCTGGGCTCTGCTTGCAACCTCGCGATGACAACGACCGGGACCAGGTTTCGCTGGGGCTCCAAGCATCGCTATAAACCATGGGTGTTATACCTTGGTACTGACTCAATAAACAACACGGTGTAACCGCGTCGCGCCGTGTCCGCGCACCCGTCCCCATTGTCGCTCGACGGTTTCTCTTGTGTGAGCGTCCCCTCTCATGGACGGGCGTGCCAAAAGCGCGTCGGCTGTGAGGATGGGTCGGCAGGGATGGTGTGTTCTGTGAGCTGGGAAGCAGCTTGTTGGTCGGAGGAGTTGCTCATCGGGTGCCTGACGCTTGACAAGCGCCCCGAGCAGCGAATCTCCCTGGGCATGTCGGCGCAGGCTCCGTTCGCCCATCGATCACTCTACCCTCAGCCTCGCTCGCATCACTACATCGTAGGCTGAGGGAGGGGGGATGGTCGTCGTTCCAACCTTCCAACACCACCGCAGGAGTATCCCAGCCATGGTGAGGGGGCCTTGACAGGCAGAGGGCTGCTTTTTGTCGCTCGGCAATGACATGGACTGCCCAGGCGCCTAAGCGGCAGAGATTGGAGGGAGGAGGAGGAAAGCTGCGTCCCTCGCACGAACACTCGGGGGGGGAAGAGGACATGCACGTACTGGGAGTCTTCTCGAGCTCCTCAGTCACGATATCCCTTGTGGCCATCAAACGGCGAGCACGCCACCCAAAGGTTGAATCCTTCTAGAAGGCTTCCATCCAATGTCTCGACGGATTACTCCCCATCAAATCAACTCGGCGTACCTCAGCTCCGGACCTGGATCCCGGTCAGTCGCGCAGATCACTCCGCAGGCGGCCCTCTTCCTCGGGACTGCCGCCGTCATTTTGCCCTCCCTCTCTCTTTCTCTCTCTCTCGCTTGGCATTTATGGCCCCCTCCCCCTGCTAACTGGCTATTTGTGCTCTCCTCTCCCCTTCGCCATACTGAATGAGGGGCACATCATATCTGATGCTTTCTTTTCTGTTATTGATTGTGGAAACCCAATACGGTGCAACCCCCCTCCCCCCCCTTTTCTAACTCCCATGTACACTACAACGCGTCATTCCAGGGCTTTCCCACAGCAAATGCCCGTCTCCATCATCGGCAGCTTCTCATAACCATGCCCATGTCTGAAAACGGTAAGCGTGCAGCGTTTGAGGACGGTGGAGTAGGCGTGCGGCTGCGGCTGCGGCTGGGAGAATTTTGGGTTGGCCGAGGATCTCATTGACCGCATCTCACGGCGCAGCGCCGTTATCTGCTACCTCTTTTGGTCTCTCTGGGGCTCGTCAACTCGTGGGCTCATGGTGGACACTGGATGAATCCGGATGCTTAGAGCGGCATAGCGTCTGGCGCTACTCATGTCGGCGTCGTATTCCTCCAACCTTGCTTGGTTTGGTCCAAGCACTGCGCAAGCTGTAGTGGTGCGGTCACTTGGAAGCGTTGGCCGCGCCCGGCGGCAGTCCCATATGAGGTGAGTTTCTTTGTCTGTCACGCTTTCTTGCATCTTGCTCGCCTGGTGATGCGTTGCGTGAGCGGTGTTTTCGAAGAGGTCGATGTAGTCGCGGCCACTCTGGATGCTGAAGAGCTTACATATTATACCGTCGGCGGCCTATGAGCACAAGGCAAGGCTCTGTGCAAGTCAGTGGTGTATGTAGAGATATACCTCACTGTACCTCGAGTCTCGAGGACGCTCGCTCAGTGTATGCGTTGCGGAAGTGAGGTGCGGAGCTGTTGCTGTTCTCTTGCGAGACGTGCGCGCTTGGTCATGACAAGAATTTGGGGGTAGATCCCTTGTCGTGTCACCGTTTGACGGCGCGCCGCTTCTTGCCCGAATATATTTGTATCTAGAATGGGAATGTTGCCGTCTCTTTTTGGTTGTGTTGTAAGAGTCCAAAGAGTTGGGTCACCCACTTGACATCAGCGCTGCCACTCAAGCTCTAGAGAGCCTCGTCAGACTGAGAGAAGAGGAAGAAGAAGAAGAAAAAGAAGAAGAAGAAAAAGACGAAAGAACCCCCGGAGGCCACGGCGCATCGCCATCATCGTCTGGAAAGTGCCTGCTGACTGCGAGTCTGCAGCCGCCTGCAACATCCCATCCCATCCCATCTCGTCCCGTCTTCGTCTTACACGAATCACTCGACCGCCGAGCACGACGCGCACGAACCCCGTTTATGGGATGGGATGGCATGGCATAGCATGGCATGACCCATTGCATATTGCATGCAATATCACTACGCCACGGGCATGTGTCGTCGACGCCTCTCTCTCTGCCCAGGCACGAGGCGTACACACGTCGCACCTACTGTCGAGCTTTCGTCTTAGGACGAAGCGTCATCCCCTGTTGTGGATATAGTGACAGTTCGGGAACCGTACCATAACCACCTATCTGTCTCGAGCGCGTCAATCACGCCTCAAGGCGCCGGCTTCGGCCTGCGGGCGCAAGACGAGGCGCTCGCTGCCCCTCAGCATCTGTCTTCCTCCTCTTGTTCCTCCAGGCTGGCTGCGTATTTCGCCTCAGCGCCCTGTTTCGGCCTGGAACTCGGTCAGCCGAAGCATGAGGCCGCCATGGTGTCGAGTAAGATTCACGATAACCTCATATCACGCCTCGAACCGACATCATTTGTCTGGCCCCTATTATCCCGCGGCCATTCCAGCCGTTCTCGCCATTCCCGCCCTACCAATCCCGTCCGTCGGTCTGACACCGTCATCACGCGCAGAAGAAAGGGCTGCGACCATCCGGATCAAAATGCCGCGTCTCACTAATCGCCACAATGCTGCAGACTGTCTCCTTACACCAGGCCCCTGATTTCCGCGAAGCGCACCTTTTCCGTCACAAACTCCCCTCCTTTGCAGAAACAACATCTGAATCAGGCAACATACGCCGGTCAGTGTCTCCGGGCGTCGAGATACTGAGATCGGTACTCGGCTCGTACCACTCACACACCCTGCCCGGGCCGGGCCCCTTGACGCTGCTTCGCTGGCAACCAAGGTGCCATCGGGCTTTTCGACATGTCGCATCAACACTTGGTTTGTGATGAAGAGAACACCACGAGGGGGTGGGAGTTGAGTCTGAGTGGGCGTTCAAGACACATTGTTACGCCGGTGACTCTTGGAATGTGCAGGTGTCCCAATACGGCCGCTGATGGTTTTACTCGATGCCTGCTGCGCCGTACAGACACCGCCCGCTTGCCGACGTTCCTCCCAAGCCCCTCCTCAAAAACCCTCCGCCTTACTGCTTTTTAACCCCATGCAGCCTGCACGTATACTCCAGCATCATGGAGTCCCCTTTGCCGCTTAAGCTATTAACAGCGTTTCGTCGGCGCTCTCACTGACCAGATGTGGGGAGGTTCAGTGTGAATCGGTGAGGCGGACGATATCTGTACCTTCACCGAATCACGCGTTCCTCTTTTCTAGTTGTACGACATGAGCTGTCAGCTCAGTCTACTGCCAACCCGCATGGCCCCCGCGTCTCGTGTTGACAAGGGAGGATTCCATAGTGCCCGGTCACCTGAGGACGCTTGCTTCACTTCAGCCTAGATGTCCAATGCCAGGTTGGCGTCTCCATCTCTGCTACACGGAAGAATCGTACCTTGTCTGCCTCGCGCATACCAGCAACGAGGTCGATGGCCCTCCTTGTGAGCTGTCACATGCGACCACTGCTTTTTGTAACGCTGAGCCGAGCTTTCATGACCGGGGCCTTTACTGCACCTCTCTTTCTCAGGCAACTTAGTTGAACAGGCAACGGCACATGGTGTACTACGGCATTCTGCTTCTGGCATCCTCCGGTGTTCAGTACCCATCGGGGTAGTCTGCTGATGATGAAGACGATGTTGAAGTACCAAGGGCCCCTGTGTCATGATCTGCCACGTCACTACAGGTGAGATTTGACCCGTCGCTTCCAGTGATTGCAGCTTACCCTCTCTCTTGCGGTTCTTCCTTTTTTGTTTTTTGTTTCCGGGTGGTTGCTTCGAGACAGGTCGGATCCGATGCTTGCTCATGCAGCCCTCGTCCTGTGTTCGTTTGCGCGCCGTTGTGACACCCCAAACTACAGCTTTATCATGACACGGTCGCGATCGCCCGTGCCGGACCATATCGCTAGTGGTCACGGTGGTTGCCAGCGACGCGGGCAGGCAAGTCAACAACCGCTGTGATAACCATCCTTCCAACGGCACAGGCTTGGCGAAAATACGCGAACCGCAGCTAGATGCTCCTTGTTCGGGGGTTTCCCCTTCTAAGGAGCCATCTGCATTGGGGGCGGGGAAGGACCAGAATCGCGCGGCGGTCTCGATCGACGCCGACTGCCTGGATCCTGGTGCCCCAAACTCTTCCAGGAGGACATGCTGCTATCATTGTAATATCCGGCCTGCCACCACCCCTTGGACAGAAACGACCCCCTGACAAAGGCGTCTTCCACGTGAATGTATCATTGGAGTGCGCTCCTTCGCTCCTGCGCTCATGCAGAGCCTCATGATCTGACGTGAGAGTCGCATCGAGCGGTACGGGGCATCCCTAGTGTGCCCTTCTTCAACGACACGTGCCGCGTGGGAAGCTGCCTGCCTACACGACAGATGACTAGAAGCGACGACGACAGGACGAACGCGCACGTCGCAAAGCAACACCACAGACGAAAGAGAGGGGAACTGTTCCAGGCTACTCACGGGTTGAGGCAGCCCGCGGTGTGTTGAGCGCAAAGGACTAGGTCTGAGAGATTCCTGATGGAGGGCAGATGCAGAACAGGGGGGCTCACAAGCAAGGGGAATAACGGTCTGCGGCCAGGTCCTTCTTTGGCGAGTGCCCCTAGTGCTTTCGTCAGCTATGCAGCGATAGTTGAACATGCGTTATCGAGCCGGGGAGCAGGGGGAGCTAGTAAGCCGGGAGGGCGCGTGGACGTGGGTAACGAGCCAGGCGACGTGAGATTTGACAGTTGACCAGAGGTTGGAAGGGCAAAATCCGAGGATACTCGGGCGAGGGACGACGTTGTACATGTCGGTGAGAGGTTACACCTGACTGCTCACCTTGGGTCGCCCGTTTTCAGAGGGGGCGTTGGGAGGTTTAGCATGGATGCCGACAAGGGGGCGCACAACTGGATCCGCTCGGCACATGGTATCGGGCAACTCGTTCGGACCCTCGTCCGTCAACCGTCCGTCCGCGCCGCATGGGCGCACGGATAACCCGGTGGTGTTCGATCCGGGATTCACATGGAAACAAGAGCGGGCAACATGGGGGGAGGGATCGGAGGAGGGTAGGAGGAAGAGGAGGAAAAGACATGCGGGGCTAGTATCGGTAATGATCCACTGGCCCTGCGGGGTTGGTGCTGCGAGGTTGATGTAAGGTGAGCTCAAGTTGGTGTCAAGGTAAGGTAGGGTTGATGGAAGGATGTGCTTGAAACTCCAAGGGGGGGTGCCGGGTGCGGTCTTAGCAGAGATAGACTCGAAGTATCCGAGTGTACGGGGAGGTAGGACAAGGTAGACGGGGAGAGTCGAGTATCACGATATAGTGTATGTGTTTCGCCGTCCGTCTACGGGGTGTGTTACTGCTGCCCCTTTGGGTTTGGTTGACTGGTCTGGTCTTCTTCCAAGTGCTGCCTCATTGGGGATAGATGGCTTTGTGTGGTTTTGTGGTTCTCGCAAGACTCTCTGGATCTGCGAGAGATAGATGATGGTATGTGTGTAAGTATGTGCGTGCGTGCGAGAGGGGGTGGAGGACCGTAGTATCTGGTACTGGGTGCTGGCCGTCGGTTTTCGCGTTGAAACGCCGAGCCATGGTGTGGATTTAGCTACCACTTGCCTATGGGTCCTACGTTGCGAATATTTGACACTGGATGATGGATGATGAGAGCTTCCCGGCTATTCTTGTACCGGACCAGGGGACCGCCATTCTTGTGTCAGCCCTTGGAGGGGCGTCGCCGGAGAACGGGAGGGGGGCCTCAAACGGATCGACGGACGGGCAGGGTGCCCCAAGGTGTGGCATGAGATGGGCGGAGGATCTGTTGTGTGAGTTAAATTTGGGGACGGAGGGACGATAGGGTGGCTGACCGGGCAGACGTTGTGTGAGGAAGAAACAAGAGGACACGGTGGAGGGCAAACAGGAGTTACGGGACCGGTCAAGAGGCGGAGGCACTGAGTAGGACCGTGGTAAGGACGGCGGTCACTGGTACCAAGGTGTACGCAAGTCGGACCTTGCGTGGGTAACACGTTGTGGGCTAGAGTGGTTTGAGCTGTCCGCCGGAGTGAGGTTGTTTGTATTTGATGGCATTCCTGCAGGAGGTTGTACGCGTATCTGCCTCCCTGGTGTGTAATAGAGTCCGACAGAGACTAATGATACCAGGTTCATGCTGATGGAAACACATAAGTTCAAGGACGTGGTGCGAGCCGTTGAAGCTCGTCTCAGGGCCGGCAGGGAATATCTGCGCTTTCGGTGTGTTACAGCAAGACAAGACATACATACGCAGTACGCTAGGCAAGGGTAGTGCGGTGGGGCCCATGAGCTCGCGTGGGAGACCGTTGAGGGCATGGCTCTGACGAGGACGTGTGCCTATCTGCCTTTCTCCAAGCGGCCGACGTGGTTCAAGTTCGGTCGGGGACCCAAGTGCCGTTCGCTTGTCTGCAGGACGTTTAGTAAGACGTGGAGAGATGAGATGAGTAGTAAGGGGGAAGGTTGAGTGACGATGGAGATGAGATGAGATATAGCAGGGTTCATGGGATACTGACCGTGGACGGACGGTATCTGGGGCTTCAGAAGCGTGACATGGACCGGGACGGCGGAACCGGAGGGTTTCTGGCGCTTCCCCAAGATTGATGTCCCCCAGGCTCCCGGGTCAAGGTGAGTTTCGCGGTGGGTTCGAGAGATGAGTTGCGCAGGATCAGCTGAGGCATGTAGATTGGTCGACATTGGGAATCACTCTAGGCATGGAAGGCTGCTCTCGCTTGAGCGCTGAGTAAAATTGGGGTTCGATGTGGTTCGGCCTTGTACAATGGTGGAGGCTGGACGCGCGGCGGCGGTGATTGTCTAGTGTGACCGGACGTCCTGCCTGCTATATCTGAAAATTAAGCTGTGAGAGTGTGTGAGAAGTTCTGAGGTCATGGCAATTTGGGCTTTCGCCTTCCCATCATTGGCTCCAGCCCGATGTCGTCAAGGCTCTGATACGGCGTGGTTTGGTGATCAACCGTTGAAGGAGAGACATGTCGGATCGCGGGCAGGCCACACGCCGCACGTATCGATCCCTTTGAAGGTCTGTTGCGTGTGCGAATGCGTGGCTGGCGAGCTCGCCCACGTAATTCGACACATTGGCGTGTTTCGTTTGAGGCAGGATAAGTCCGTAGTAGAAGAGATTAAACGGAGTCTGGTATAGAAGGGGGCGGGAGGATACATGATGTTCAACGGACCAGGCAACCGGGGATGAGGTATCTTGTGGAGATGTGCAGGAAGACGGGGATCATGGGTTCTCGCTGACGGGATGTGGAGTGCATTGCGAGATGTTGATGTGGACCTGTTTTCGTTGGTGTTGAGGGGCGTTCTTGATTAGAAAAAGGGGCACATGTTTGAAAGATAGTGATGGGAGGTCGACAATGTGGGTTCTCGGAGTTTTTCTTTGGGGGAATGGACGGTGATGTGCGACTAGTGAAATAGAGAACATCGGCCGACGTTTGGATGTAGTGGAAGATCATATGGCCGGGGGGTGGGGGGTGGAGGGAGTGTTCCTACAGCTGAAGGAGTCGATGGGTTGGAATCGGAGTGGTTAGTTCACCATATGAAACCGTTGGTCCGACGTACAAGGAGGGCATGTTTCTTTTTGCCATCAGATGGCAGAAGTTTGTCCTCGGGCCTTTCCAGGGTGAAAAGAGTGCAAGGACCCAGGCGTGGATCCGGTCTAAATCTGTGCGTGCTGTTGATCTGCGAGAAGGAGATAGGGATGATTCAGGGAGTTAATAAGTTCTGACTCGATTCGCCCCTTTCGTCCATTGCCGTGATTGGGTTCGTGTTCTGATGATGTTTCTTCCTTTGTGAACAAAGCTATTGCAACTGGCAGTCATGAGAAGCCTGACAATACTCGAGGCGCCCTTGCAAGCTCAGAGCCGTTTGCAAGTCACTTCTCTGCTAGCAGTTGTGGTTGCCCCTGGTTTCGATTTGACCAATACGGACCAATCCCTGTGGAAGCAATGACTACAGATAGACACTTGTTGTTATTAGGATTGAGCGTTACGCCTTTACATAGTTGAGCTGCTCATTCGTGCACAACAGCAACATTTCAAAAGTCTTGCTTGTCTTAAATGGCCACAGAACAAAGCCAAGGTCCCAGGCGTGGACAGTTTAAGTTTAGTGTATGGGATACAATGTTGTTGGTAGGGTAAAGACAATACGTGAATAATACCGGGTTCACTATGGCAACAAGACTCGTCGTTGATAGGCCCTGTTGTCTTCATCGCCTTTCTGCCCAGGACGTGTTCACTCTTTTTGATGTGGGAGACAACAATAAAAGCTGGACCCGATGGGCAGCCGGGCATATTAGTGATGGGATGTCTTACTGCTGGCAACCTTGTCTAAGTAACAACTTCAACATATTCCACTGATTCCTAGAGGCAGCAGTGGAATGCATTGTGAATTTGCTTAAATACCGTCAAAGCCCAACAAGTTGCAAGAGCTCACTTCTTCATCTTTAGTCTATATCAAACAGACCATGCAGGCAAGTACAGGAATAGTTTTCAATACTCAAGATAGAGGTTTAACTTGCTGCCTGCGTTTAGTCTCTTAGAAACCTAGTTCAACTGTACCAAGTGAAAAAAGAAAATGTTGAAATCCTATGCTGCAAGCATCTTGTTACTGGTTGCTGGTGTCCTCCCGTTTTTTGTTCAGAAATCAACTAAAAACAATTGCTTTAGTGGTGCAAGAGATGGCTGCTATGAGAATCACATGATGAAGTGATTGAGTTGTACGTGAGCAAACGTCGATTCGTCTGTTGCTACGGATGGTTAGAAACGCTCATAAATCATTAGTCACACGGCACAGCTGAGGCATATTCAAGCATATCACAAGGGAAAGGTAAAGAAACAGTGCAAAAACCACACACAATCGATTCCCTAGGGTCTCAGCTTCAGCTCAGAGCGGTTGACTTCACAGTCTTTCGCCAGACAGAGAATCATCTTGAGCCTGCCCTCTGTTTCCCAAGCGACTATAGTCCCGAGCCAAGGCCACGTCATGCAGCCCGTCTTCACTTATCTTTAATTTTCTCTCTAATTAATTCCGAGCAGTCGCAAAGTGGCAGAAGGAACGGCAGGAGAATGCTTCCATCGTGAGAGGGGGGGTGCTGAGAATCATCAGCCAAGAGATTGCCGCCGAAGTCAACAGCCACATTGTCACCATAGTATACCCTTTATCGCTTTCAACGAGCACAACTATGGGAACAGCATTACAGAGTGTCCTTCAGAAGCCGGGGAATGACTAATATCTCTCGCTCGTGAATCTTGACAAAACAGGGTTCGTCAACGTGCTGCGGTCAGGTGCCGGAACTCATCACCAGCCTATCGAGGCTGCCCACCCTTTGTTCCTGATATTGTTACAGGCGTCTGTTTGAATATTCGGATACACAGATGTTGACGCCTAACAAGAGGCAGAGAAGGAAACGGAGTGAACCCCACCAGATATTTTCACCGCCAAGGTCCTGGATGACCCTATGACATCTGAACTCAGCTGATCATGGCGTCACGGCTGTAGGTGCCGTGGCTCTTGGAATTAAGAAGTCTGAATGTCTTTTGGAGGAGGTTTGGGAATCACTACAATGTTTCCGTAGTCCTCGTGCCGAAAAGCGTTGTCACATGAAGCGTATTCGGCTACCCCATGACGGTCGAGGCACAGCGAATCCTTGAGTGCAACATCAACTCATAGCTTAACAGTGTGTTTTGCATTTCACCTTAACCAGAATAGTGATAAGCGGCCTCTGCAACTAGTATTCAAGACTGGCAGACAGATGCTACCGACCTATCTTCCAAGGATTTGACTCGGTAAATGATGACCTTAACTAAAAACTCAGCGCTCCGACACCATTGTCAAACGGAACAAACGTCCAAATCACATCTCGGATGCTCTAATCCTTCCGTGTTCGAATTTCCTTTACACAATTGTTAAGAAAGATATGCCCGATATACGTATACACTCCAAATCGACGCCGCAGCCATGCCCTAGCCCCTTTGGTTTAAACCCTGCTGACAAGATTATGCTTCTGGATATCCCTTTCTAAACACATCGTGTCGTGCGCGCTGCCTCCATTTTAAGTACCTCTATATCAGTCCACGTCGTCATCGTTCTCCGGTTGGTCCCTAAACGACGGCGACGTCGGACTGTGTTTCCTCAACACTCCACTGGCGCCGCTACGTCCCCAACCGCCGTTAGTAACAAGGTTCAAAGCTCGGTGCTCCGCCGCCGCGGGGCCATCCATGTCGAGGTCGCTGTCCTCAAGGTCATCCTCTAGTGCGCGGCCACGCGGGCTGAGCTTCCGCATCGGCATCGACTCCTGGAATCCGTCTGCATACAGGTTGGGGTCGCGTCCCAGCACCCGATCGGCCTTTGAGGGCATTTTACGCCCGCCGTTGGCGTTGGGAGGCGGTGAGGTGAGGTAGTGACGGCCCGCCCCGTCAGGCTTCGTAGGCACGTCGCGCATGAAGGTCGGGGGCTCCTCGGTTCCCCAGCCAGCGTTGATCTCGCGGGCGCGCTGTTCCTCGCGCTCTCTGGCAAGTCGCTCACGAGCCGTGATCCACTTGGGACTGGGCTCCCATGACCAGCCGTCGCCGGTGGTATTGCAAACGGGAACAAACCACAACATGGGCTTGGGGCCGAAGAGGTGCAGAAGGTTGCGTTTTGCGCCGAGGTCGAAGGCGTTTGGGAGCTTCTCAGAGTCCTGCTCATCGAGGTACTCTTCGTAACGCTTCTTTGCGCGATCGCGTTCCAACTCTTCGTAAGAGGCGTGCATCGGCCTCGAGCCGCCCGGTTGACTCCGGTATTCCTCGCCCTCCTCTGGTCGTGTGATGCCTGGGAGGGCATTCGCATGCATGTCTAAAAGCTGCTGCCCGTACGCAGGTAGGGGGATACCCTCGCCACTGTGCTGGGCAACGAATTGATGCTGCATTTGCTTTTTCAGCGGCGACAGATACCGCGTCTTTTCCAAACACTCGATCGTCGTCTGGCCACGGCTCGCGAGCAGAATGTGCCATCCAGTGAAGGCGCCGACAACAATGCCGATGATTCCAGCAATAACGCTGAGGATGACATAATTGATGGGCATCAGCGTCTCGACGTACGCCGTGTTGTTAATGACCTCCATGTAGACCCAGCTGCCGGCGACGAAGAAGCTGTAGAAGCAGAAAAGTGTTGTGTAAATCAGGAACAGCAGAAAGGCCTTGTGGTTCTTGAGGCCGATGCAGGTCGCCAGCCAAGGGCAGTGGTGGTCCATCTTCAGTACGCAGCGACGGCAGGTCGAACAGTGGTGGGCGCGGTCCGGTTTCCTAGCCTGGCACTTCTTGCAGAATCGTAACTCGCCGTTCGACTTGACGGTGAAGGAGGTGGCGGCGGGAGGCGCCTCGGTCGGTAGTGTGCTGTAGCCATTGTCGTTGGTTGTACTCCCTGGGCTCGTGAAGACGGCGGTGGTGTAAGACCAGTTGAGCAGGCCGTAGAGGAGGAGGGCGCCGAAGGACGACGCGGAGCCTGCAAGGACATCGTCAGCTAAAAGGGGGAACCGAGTGTAGTGACATTACTGGGGCGACAGATGTTCCTTACCGAGCCAAGAGGCTTTTGAGGGCGCAGAACCTATGGTGACATCCACCCAGACGGCCCAAGTGGTCAAGCCATAGACGAAGACTAGAGGGATGTAGGTTGCGAAGGTGCAGCAGCAACGCTCAACCTTTCGCGCCCAGCGACGAGACATGTTTTCGGGGGGCGATTGTGGACGAGCAAGATCCATCCATTCACTCACATAGAGGAAGAGAGGGAAAGAGCTAGGAAGAGAAATGGATCATGGCGGTATGGGACGGGAGAATGCTGTTCGTGGACGGAAAAGGGTCCACGATTTGGATAGGTGAGGTAAGGTAGATAGATAGTCAAGGGGGAAGGACGACCTGCAGGTAGGTACCTAGGTAGGTAGACTGGCTTACGCAGGGAGTTGAGGCTGAGCTAAGCTGGGCCGACTCCACTCTGTCTGCAAAGGTTGTGGCGGTGTTTTGGTCCGCCTCCCGTGCGTGTTCCGCGTTTAGGTGAGGTACGGAAGAATACAGTGGACACCAATCCGGGACTGTACACCGTTTGCTCCGCACCACTTCGGACATGGGGGAGAGGAATGTTCACAAGAAACAACATCAGGCAGAACGCAATCAAGTAGGACCCGGATCAGTCGATGTCTATTTGTGTTTGTAAAATTTCCCCTTTCGCTCGATCTCGGCCGAATGGTAACTTCCCCATTGCTGCAAAAAGCATTGTACATTCCCTTCCCTCGATAAGCAAGTCAGGCTATTACGGCTACCAATCCCGTTCCCAATGGTTTATCCGACCCCAAACGCCTGCCGGTATAGACAGGACCACCTCAAGTATAGGTGGAAGGCAAAGTTAAGAAGAGGAGAAAAAAAAGCAGAGCCTGAGTGTGGAAGAACTGATGCCCAGCCATTTTCTCGTACCCACCCATCAATCGTACTTCCAGTCTAAGTACGTACGACTCTGTCTCTAGTCCTCTCGACCTTCAATTACCATACCGATGGCGTTGGGGACTCCAACCACGACCTTGCCTCTGGGCACTTTGACATCCTTGACCTTCATGCAACCGAAGACGTTGATCTCGCGAATGTTGGGGCAACTTCGGAAGATGCGTCCAAGGACAAAGTCATCGACGTCTTCAATAAAGCTGATCTCGAGCTTGGAAAGATGAGGGTACTGATCGTCCTTGTTGAAGACGTCCTCGAAGGCATCGCGCTTGATGTGGCGACACGCGTGAATGTTGAGGTCCCTGAGCTTGCCGCCCGAATGCTTCATGAGGGCACGGAACCCGTCCGAGCAGAGACCGACTCCGTCGGGGTTGTCACGAGGGTTAGTAGACTCAAGGTGACGGCACTTCTGGAGGTCAATCATGTCGATCGCGGGGTTGGCCCAGTCGGTGAACAAGTCGACAAAACCTTCGTCAGTCATGTTCTCGCTGTCGGTGATGCGAAACTTTCGGAGGAACCGGCAGGTGTTCTTGATGGCCGTTAAGACCTCGTCATTGGCCTTCGGCATCTTTCTCAGAGACAGCGTCTCCAAACCCTGTCCCGCACCGCGGATCATGTGGGACAAGCTCTTGGGACTGATGTCGTGCTGCAGATGAAGACCGAGATGCGTCAAAGTCTTGATATTGCCAATTGCCTTGACTCCGTCGTTCGTCACCTTCTGATTGTGGTAGACTTTGAGACGCTTCAGCCTGGGACACTTAAGCGGAAGCAGAGCAAGCATTTCGTCGCCAAAGTGCCTGTCCGTGTAGTAGACCTGGATGGCTTCCAGGTCGGCACCTTGGGCCTTAAAAAACAGAGTCCACGTAGAATCGCTGAGCAAGTTGGCGCCATGAATGTTGAAAGACAGAAGCTTGAAGTCGCGGCCCGTCAAGTATAAGAGGACGTCGTCCTTGAACTGGATGGCATTGCGGGCCTTGAAGTGTTGAAGGTTTCTGGTCGTCTGGAATATGCCCCGAAAGTCATTAGAGCCCAGCTTGGCGCCGTCGTAGATTTTCACCGTCGTCGTCGAGGGTTGCACGAACAGGGGTAGAGTCTCCGGGCTGAGCAATCGACGCTTGGAAAAGAGGCGAGCTATCTTGTCCACAACTTTGTCCGGCAGATCGCCCAGACTGTCGGCAAGGTCGACATTCTTTGCCAGTGTCTCAATGCAAAGCGTCGTCAAATTCTTGGCACCAGTCTGGTACGTGCCATCGAGGATGTTACTCTGAACCTTGCGACGGCTGCCCTGGCCACTCGCAGACTTGCGAGGCCTTTTTGCGTCCTTGCCCTTCTTTGCAGCCTGGTCTTTGCTGCACTGGGCGCAGAGAAGGCCGCCTTCTGGTCCACTAAGCGAGTAGGCCGTGACGGTGAAGCGCTTCTTGCAAATGGCGCAGTTATCCATCTGGCCCGGAACTGGCTCCAATCTCTCGCTGAGTAAGAGACGGGCGTAGTCGTCTTCTGCCTCGGCATCTCTCATGTAGCGCTTCCGTTTCAGGAAGAGCTTGGAAGCCTTGATCTTGGCCAGAGCTTGCTGCTCCTTCTTCACACGCTTCTTTCTCTCTGCTTCAGTTTCGTTGCGGCCGCTGTCAGGGGCATCGGTGGCCCCAGTGGACTCTGTCGAGGGACCAGCTTCCTCTTCTTCGTCATCACGGCCATCCTGGGCTTGGCGGCTTCTAGCAGCAGCAGCGCGGCGCCGGTCAGCTTCAAGACGGATCCGGCTTGCAGAGATGTTGTTGGTCTGTGAAGGATTGATCAGTGTTTGACAATGGTGAATGTGACTCTTGTAGGGAGCTTACGGCAAGGTAGTCAGTCAAAGCCGATTGTCTAGATCATGTCAGCCACAAGTCGCAGAAGCGCTGTTGGGTTTCATATACTCACGGCCCAGAGATGTGGCGAAGGCGACGATTAGTGCCTTGGGCTTGATCCTGCGGAGCAACTTGGTCTTGCTGAAGAGCTTGGTTTTGCTGGGCAGGCTGTGCCTGGTTCTGGTTCTGGTTCTGGTTCTGGTTCTGATTCTGGTTCTCAGCCTGAGCTCGCTGGCGAGTTAAACGTGTCATGTTGGAGTGAGTTGCTGAAGTCTGCTTTTGATGAAGCTTGTCTTATGGGATCTTGCGTGACAGGCCTCTATCGGCACTCTCTCACTTTTGGAGTTGCAAGCTCAACAGTTTGCCTGAAAAGGAAAAAAAGTTAGTATTGTGCAAGTTGACAAAATTCGCATCAGCTAGTGGTGGCAAATGAGCCAGCCGGTGTACTGACCAAGTGGCTGGGTGCTGAACGGTCAGATACTAAGTTGACCAACCCCTAGATCAAAAATGTTATGGAATCAGGTTGGCTTCTACAAGCCTTGGTGTCTAGGAAAGGAGAGAGAGGGTTAAAGCTGACACCTTTATCAATGGCAGATCAAAGCAGGCTTCCGACTCTTGCGCAGGTTGCGATGTGTTATTGCTTGAGGGCAAAATGTGAAGAGGCAATAAAGGCTGAAGGGAGGAGGTAGGAAGAATGTACCTTTCCCTACGAGCTGCTTACTCGAGCTAGAAACACTGTGCTAGTGATCGCTCATCTAGCAGCAGTCACAGCTTGAGAGAAGTGCTGTGGTGAAAACACACCGTGTGAAAGGGAGATGACGCTAGTGTTTGCAAGGGGTTTAATTGAAGTGGATCTAACAAGTCAACGGGAAGGCGTGGGGCAGGCTGCATCAGATGGGAAGGAGCCGCCACTGCGCTTGGCCTCGATGAGCCCCCAACTAACATGTTGACTCATCAGCAAAGAAGTCATCTTAAAGCAAAGTGCACTCCTGCTGCTTTAGCTTCCACTATAACTGTTGATAAATATGCAGGGGCTGCTAGCAACAAATTTTTTCTTGTACCTTTAGGGGCAATACCTAAGTACCTACTTACTTTGACAGTGTGGGCCCGGATGTGGCTGCGTGGCGAGGCTTCCAAAAGCGGTTTAAATACGGCCATAGACCCTTCTGCCTACAACAACTTGCACTCGTAACGTGAGGGCTCAATCGGCTTTTGGGCAGCTCAAGGGATTCTCTCACATTCAACAACCACTTACCTGCCCATAAAATCAAAATGGCTGCTACGCCTACTCCCCGCAAGTCGGCCTCCAGGATTGAGATCCAGCTCCCCACTGCTGCTGGTCTCCGGAGTGAGCGTGCTCTGCGTCGCAGCCAGTACTCCATGGCGCCCATCAAGCGCAAACGATCCGACAATGGAGACGGCGATGACGATGACGACGAAGAGTACTCCGACAATGGTCGCGACGCCATTGTCGCTCGCCGTCTGCAAAAGGAGGAGAATCGCAGAGGTTCCAAAACTGCTCGACTTTCAGATGCCGACCTTGCCAGACGCCTCCAGGAAGAGGAGTACGACATGGACGAAGTCAATGCCCCAACTGCTTCTCAACAAGGCCGACGCAGCGTGACTTCTGCCAAAGCCCTCGCCGCAGACAGTGAAGACGATATGTCGGAAGACATGTCTTTTGCTGCTCGAACCAAACCCAGCGGTCAAGGCCGTAGCAGGCTTGTCAAAACGAAGACCAGCTCTTTTGCGCAGCCACCCACAAAGAAGCAGAAGAACTTGTCTTTTGCCTCTGACGACGAGGACGAACTAGTGGGTTCTATGGACGAGGATGATGACTTTGACCTGTCGTCAGAGAAAGACGATTCGGACTACGACTTTGACGAAAACCCCAAGACGTCGACGAGCAAGGGCAAGAATCCTGTAAGAGAGACCAGAACCACGGCTTCCTCCTCAGCACAGCCGCCTGCTACATTAGGCCCGTCGAGGCGGGACGGACAAAGGCAGAGGGAGGAGGAAGACATTCTGGACGGCCAAGATGATGATCTTTCAAGCCTTTCGAGCTACGTCACCAATGTCACTGACGATGCTTCAACCGCTTCAGCCGCTGCGGCCGCCTCGACCGCGTCCGATAGTGATGGGCGTCTTCAGAACGCCGTACGTAGGCAGTCCCGTGGTCGACGCGCCCTTCAACGTGGCTCTAGGCGGCGAGGTCAGCTCGAGCGTGACAGACTGGAACAGCAGCACCCTGAGCTTCTGACCATGTGGCAGGAGCTTGAGGCTTCGCCGCCTCTGCGACCGGAGAATATCGCCCAGCCCAAGCAGATCTCGCGCCAGCTCAAGCCTTTCCAGCTTGCGGGCGTTGCGTGGATGATTGCCATGGAGCAGTCCGACTACAAAGGCGGCCTCCTCGGCGATGAGATGGGCCTTGGCAAGACCATTCAGGCGGTGTCACTGATAATGTCGGATTTCCCCTGCAAGAAGCCATCTCTTGTCCTGGTCCCTCCCGTCGCCTTGATGCAGTGGCAGTCCGAGATTGCCTCCTACACTGACGGCACGCTCAAGACATTCGTCTACCACGGTTCCCTGTCCAAGGCAAAGAATGTAAGCCTCAAGGAGCTGAAGAAGTTCGATGTCATTATGATGTCCTACAACAGTCTGGAGTCGATGTACCGCAAACAGGAGAAGGGCTTCGCTCGCAAGGACGGCATCTACAAGGAGAAGAGTCTGATCCACCAGATCGACTTCCATCGCATCATTCTCGACGAGGCTCACTGCATCAAGACCAGGACCACCATGACGGCAAAGGCCTGCTTCGCCCTCAAGACCACCTTCAGATGGTGCTTGACTGGCACACCGCTCCAGAACCGCATTGGCGAGTTCTTCTCTTTGATCCGCTTCCTTCAGGTCAAGCCCTTCGCTTCGTACTTCTGCAAGCAGTGCCCCTGCTCTACCTTGGACTGGGACCTTGACGAAGATCACAGATGCCGTCGTTGCCATCATATCGGCATGCAGCATACGTCCGTGTTCAACCAGGAACTACTCATTCCGATTCAGAAGTGGGGCAACCGTGGAGAAGGTGCAGATGCCTTCCGGAAGCTCCGTACGATGACCGACCGCATCATGTTTCGCCGCCTGAAGAAGGATCACACTGATTCCATGGAGCTTCCAGTCAAGGAGATCTATGTCGATCGTCAATTCTTTGGTGAGGTGGAGAACGACTTTGCGAACAGCATCATGACGAACGGGCAGCGCAAGTTCGACACCTACGTCGCTCAGGGTGTGTTGCTCAACAATTACGCCAACATCTTTGGTCTCATTATGCAGATGCGCCAGGTTGCCGATCATCCTGATCTGATCCTCCGGAAGAATGGCGAGGGCGGCCAGAACACGCTCATGTGCAACCTATGCGACGAAGTCGCCGAGGATTGCATCAGGAGCCGTTGCAAGCACGACTTCTGCCGCGCCTGTGCTAGAACGTGGCTCGCGGCTAACGATCAACCGGACTGTCCCCAGTGCCACATCCTCCTGGCCATCGACTTGGAGCAACCCGAGATCGAGCAGAACGAGGCTGACGTCAAGAAGTCATCGATTATCAATCGAATTAAGATGGAGGATTGGACTTCGTCGTCCAAGATTGAGCTTCTCGTCCACGAGCTCCACAAGCTTCGCTCCGACAACGCGTCCCACAAGTCCATCATCTTCTCGCAGTTCTCGTCCATGCTTCAACTCATCGAGTGGCGTCTCCGCCGTGCTGGTATCACCACTGTTATGCTGGACGGTAGCATGAACCCTGCGCAACGTCAAGCGTCCATCAACCACTTTATGACCAAGATTGACTGCGAGTGCTTTCTCGTATCTCTCAAGGCTGGCGGTGTTGCCCTGAACCTCACGGAGGCGTCGCGTGTCTTCATCGTTGACCCGTAAGTCGTCCAAGCCTCATATTCTGACCAAGGCTAACATACATCACAGCTGGTGGAACCCTGCGGCCGAGTGGCAGTCGGCTGATCGATGCCACCGCATCGGCCAGACGCGCCCTTGCACCATCACCCGTCTCTGCATCGAGGACTCGGTCGAAAGCCGCATGGTGCTGATCCAGGAGAAGAAGACTAGCATGATTAACTCCACCGTCAACGCTGACGATAAGGCCATGGAGTCACTGAGTCCGGAGGATATGCAGTTCCTCTTCCGTGGATCTTGACCTTGTCAGCCAGCGACACTTTTTATCGAGTCGGGGTTTATGATTTATCGGTGGCATTGGGAACAGGAAAGGATACGTATGGGGGCTTCGGGTCAGCTCTTCATGGAGTTGGGCGTGCGCCGTGCTCTTTTAATACCCTCCTCCCTTCATTGCGGCGGCAATTGAGGCCCCGCTCGCGAACTGACCACTTTTTGATGTATGAGTATGATCGCTAATAGACCTATGACTTTTGGGGCAAAGTCGGCACTCACTAGCTCGCTGTTGCTTGCTCAATAACTAGTTGTCAAATGATGTTATCGTCCGTTTGGCTGCAACGTGAGTGATCCATTGGACGTCCAGTCACTGCGCACCTCGCCTGTGTTGACTACCAGCTTGGTGTCACGGCCCGCAGTCTCAGGTGATCACAATCGGCTCAGTAAAGGAAAGCCTTTCCTAATCCTGTTGTCACCTTCAATAAAGACGGAACATGGGTCATGCCATTCTCGGAACGTGGAACATGGAACGTAACATTCATCAGCTGCCCTTTCATAGATCCAGTCCCGCCCGCTCGCTCGATTAGGACCGCGCGGCCTGGCTGCGAGTCAGCTGCCCGGTCGCCGGACCCGAAATGTGCCCGGGGTGGAGGTGCAGATTTGTAAGACACCAGATATCCGTTCTTGACCGCGCATCGATAGGGGGTCCACTGCCGTCGTTGGATGTGAAAGACAGATGTTGGTCGTAGAAGATGGACCAGTTGAAGTGAATGTCGGATACCGGTGTAGATTATGTACTATACAATTATGTACGTGATTATTCTGGTCTCTCTCGGTCAACAAAGACGCGTGGCACGTCTAGGGTTCCCGTGGTCCTATCGTGGTATTAATCGTATTGATGCTTTCTTTCCAAAAAAAACTCCAGAGGCCCGCTCCTGCCTTCATAACATGGTCATAATATGTTTGCCTCCAGTATGTACAATGCATCGTATATCTTGTCGTCTAAGCCTGTCCCAGACTTTTGGAGATCTCAATGTCCTGTTCGGCCCAAGCCGTGAGGCGGGCGGCAAGGTCCTCATCCGAGATCTCCTCCTCCCTCTGGCGGAACTCGAAGCCGTCCGTGCTGCAGGCACCGGTTCTGCGGAAGTAGTACTTGTGGGCGTCGACGTTGAGTCCAAAGGTGCCGCCGTTGCACTTTGTGCTGGCATCGCCCTCGCAGACCTTGATGTCGGAGATGTCATAGTCGATGGTGGTGGCGCTACCGGTGGACAGCCAGTACTCGGGGCTGGTATGACGGTAGCCAAAGAGGATGGGAGGCAGACGGGGAACGGGGTCGTCCACGTGGGTGATGCGATACTCGGCGCCGGCTTGGACGGTGACGAAGTTGACAAAAGCATCGTTGCCAACACGGGGGCTGCCGTACGTGTAAAGGTCGACGGCGTAACCGTCGCGGCGGAGGTCAGCGGCGGCGATGGTGGCAACAGCACCACCGAGGGAGTGGCCAGTCGCGATGATGGTGTAATTGGGGTTGGCGGCCTTGGCCGACTTGACATAGGTCAAGAGGGAGTTCTTGACCTCGTTCCAGGCGTTGGCGAAGCCAGTATGGACCTTGCAGTCGTCGACAAAGTCGCAGTCGTCGAAGGCGAAGAGGATGTTAGTGATCCAGTTGCGGACGTTGTTGGAACCACGGATGGCAATGACGATGTTCTTCTTCACAGGGTCCGTGGCAACGTAGCCTTGGAGGCCAGACACGAGGCCGCTGACTCTGTATTAGCAACGGACCGAAGAACTGTGGCGGTTGATACTCACGAGAAAGTGCCGACGATCTTAGCGCCGTTGGCCTCGACATCGGGGCAGGAGTCCGCACTGCAGGTGATGGAGGCACCGACAGCAGCCTCGCTGTTGCAGGAGGTTGCTGCCACCATCTGCACATAGTACTCGAAGTTGGACAGATCGGCGGCAGACACCGTCACAGCTACACAGGTCAACCAGTCATCCAGTCATCCAGTCAAGTCTGATTTGTATGCTTACCTCTCTCGTCAAGTGCGGCCACCGGGGCCCTGGCATCCAGAAGAGGAGACGCCGAAACAGCGGCGGACAGCAGAGGGAGAAGAGACAGCTTGGCCAACATGATGACGGCGGGCGAGACAGAGCAAGACAACAAAGAGGGAACTCGAGGACTTGGTGGTAGGGCACAGCAAACAGAGGAATAGACAGGTCTACGGTATCATTCTCGCGCAGCCGCGTCGTCTTATACATTGCGAAGACGGCAGCAGGGTACACGAGCAGTGGGCCGTCGCCGAGTCGTGGCCCTGGACGGACTGTAAGGGGCAGCGGTGAGAGCATCTCGAGCTCGAGCTCGAGCTCGAGCTCAAGCATGTACCGGGAGATGGGGGCCAGTAGAAATGCAGAGTAAAGACTGGAGCTATGCATGCCGGGGGTGACAGTCTCGCGCTAGAGCAAACAATTCACCGGGCCTTGTCGCTTCTGGCAGTTTCTCCGCATGCAAGAGCCATCTTGCCAGGTACGGAGCGATGGAAATCGACACTAGAAGCGTCAGCCGCGAACGAAAGAGATAGGCATGTCATTGGAGGCGGCGGTTCCATCTGCAAGGGCCAAGGGCAAGTGGTGAATCAACCAGGGTCGACAATGCGGGATGGACAGCCACAGCCATTGGGTGGCCTTGTCATACGGAGGAGGATGTGTGATCTAAATCCTGATTTGGCCCGGTCAAGACAGACATGGTATATACCGTACGGTATGGATGACACCCCCAAGACACCAAGGAAAGACCAGTCGCCTTGAGGCGGACCAATCAGGATATACAGAGTCGGTGTGGGCGTGATGGACCACCGTTCATCAACCTTGACGGTCACAGAGAAGCGCCCGTGCGGTCCGACTCCCAATGACTGGGCGCAAGAACAAGACAAGCAATGAGGTTTGGTTGCCAACGTTGTGTCCTTTGTCCAATGGGTCTGTGATTCCGGGGTGTCATTAGGCGCCACGTGAGCCAAGCATCTCCATAGTGGGCTTGCCGCTCATTGAACGGCTTCGATTGACTAGTGGTTCCTGGGCGGCATTGAGCAAGGGTGCTGCTAGGCAGATTCCACTTCTGTTGGGCTCTGTCGAAACAATAGCGTCCAAATGGGTAGTGTACCGTATATGGAGTAGTGTAGAAGCTGGTGATGAAGCTGGTTGGCTGGCTCTAGTCCACGCGAACTGGTGGTCGATTGCGTTGTCCGAGGGCCGAGTCGTTTATTGGAGTCAGTTTGATCTGCCCCTGATGAGGTCCCTGGACAAGGCCCGCTGAAGAGCTCAACAAAATGTTGCGGTAGACGGCCTTCTGCCGGTCGAGGGTCGGATGTTCCCGTCATGAGTACCAGTTGGAAGACTGGACATCAAAGACACACTCGACTTTCCCTGTGTGGTGGAGAACCGGTCGAAGGCATCATCACGCGGGTAACGGGCGGGCGGGTTTGCCAACTTGGCTTCACCGATTCGAGTAAGGAGATCGGCCGGGCAAAAAAGGTTTCGGCAAAAGATGACGAGTTGCCAAGTGTGTTCCGTTCAATAATGAGAAGGAACTTGAGGCAGGCATAAGGGGTGTGATTGGAGACGGGAAGATGCGTGGGAGATGCATCCCAAGGCAATTGAGAGGCACGGAAAGGATGTTAGAGGAGCAATTAGGCTCTTGCTACCTACCTTATCCGACCTAGTTCACCTAGGTACCTTGCCAAGGCAACCAGAGAGGCAGTCGGTGTGTTATGTCATGCTGCATCTTCTCCTTAATCCTGTAGTTTCTGCAGCCATAGGTGCCGCCCGCTGCCTCCTCCGCAGTCCCGTGTCCATGCCGTCTTTTCCACCTCTCTTCTGCTCTTCTCCCTCTCCCCCTCCCTCCGCCTATCGTCTCTTCTTTCCCTACGGCTTCCGATGACCGAACACATTGGGGTAACGGGCGGGGGTCAGACATTCTAGAAGACATGCAGGTGCGAAAGCAAAAGTTGAGGCAGATTAGTCATGTCCACGGCTTACCCTCTTTCAGTCTCGATGAAGCGCTCATTACTCACTTCTCACTCCCTCCCCACTCACGCAGGAAGTCATCGCCATCACCATTGCCCCCTCAGCTACACGCACCCTAACTCAGTCCGTCACCCATCGCCCTCAGCTTAAGACCTGCTGCTGCTCTGATTGTCGCCGCCGTCATCATCCCGCGCAACTTCTTCTGGTGTCCCCTGGTATTTCGGTTCTCACGGTTCTTACGGCAACCAGTTCCCGGTTTTCCATGCAGCTGTGGCAGTCAACAGCCGGAATCTGATCTGCACTGTCCCCCTGTTCCCTGTCTTGCACCCCCGCTGCTGGCCCGAGTTGGGAGTTCCGGCCGCCTGGGGCACTGCGCTCGTGGTCATCCTAATCTCGAGAGAGCTCGAGATCCGACCTCGTCAGCTTGAGGACGTCCCTTGGGGCATCACAAGGGCAGCTCTTTCGAGTCTTCCACCATCAAGGCATATCCACATGCATGCTTTATGCACGCAATCAAGAAAGTTGGCCACCACACGCGCACTGCAACGCCCGCCTGATGCCATTTGGCAGCTC
Source organism: Colletotrichum destructivum (assembly GCF_034447905.1). Classification (NCBI taxonomy): domain Eukaryota; kingdom Fungi; phylum Ascomycota; class Sordariomycetes; order Glomerellales; family Glomerellaceae; genus Colletotrichum; species Colletotrichum destructivum. Next base: position 1,581,987 of record NC_085898.1, on the reverse strand, counting down.
TTCCCCGCATCGGAGCCGAGCCGGATGGGAGTTCTTAGTTTGGACTCCTTTCGAGCCTAGTCATGAACTCTTGGTCACGCGGTCCCACCATTCACCAGTCACGCACATGACAAGTGGACTTGGGAACTCTTCGCACCCATGATCCTCCAGGCTCCCTCCCCCACCTGCTATCGGACCTGTCGACATTTACGGTTATCGCGCCCGTCTTGTCGACCCTTTGGGCCTCGGTCGTGGAGCTCCTCCACAGCTTAATCTTGTGATACCCACGCATTTCCTCAACGCTCTGAGCCCTCCAGCACATCCGGCTGTCACTTTCTCCGGGGAGGCACCCAAATGCCGTCGCTTAACCACCCAGTTCCAAGCTTTCACATCCCAACTCCCGCCTGAAATGAGGCAGTCGTAGCAGTTTCGGTCTCTGGCCCGACTCGGCGCCGCATAAGATATATTCATAGTGTGCTCGTGGTGTCGATCTTGTCGTGGACGGCTTGACATTCCCCCGCCTTTGGCTGTGACCCTCCACCCAGCTTTGGCAGGCATAGGCCCGAACGAGACAGCCCAACTACCCAGAAGGATCAGCTCGCAACCCTGACATGTTGCAATATTGCACCCTCCCAAGTTTCCGGACTCGTTCGGTTGCTACCGATACACCAGTATTACCAGCTGTCTCTAAGCATACCCTTGCAGCTACTATAGCTCGTGGATCTGCCAAGCAGAGAGCTCTTGTCGTCACTTGCCTCTCACACATGAAGCCACTTGGACTCGAGCCAGTGCTTCGGCTGCGAAGCGATAATGAGAAGGGTGGTATCGACGATGGACTAGCCCCGCGTCCTGTATATAAGTTTGTGCTGGTTTGCCACGTCTGCAAGTCAGTTGTTGTTCGCTCGTCTGCAAAAAACATTGCGCCATCATAATACGTCTTCTCAGGCGCAGTCCTGCCTCGTATGCTGCTCTAAGAAGTGTCAGAGACTCATCGATACCATGGCAAGCACACTCTCGCTCAAATTTCTCGCCGTAACCCTTCTAGCCAGCCAAGCTTCCCTTTGCGATGGAGCGGCGATAAATGCCAGATCCGATGTGCCTCCCGGATTTGTGGCCGCCCCGTACTACCCGGCGCCCTACGGTGGCTGGGCATCGGACTGGTCCGACAGTTACAGGAGAGCCAAGGAAGTTGTCGATAGGATGACACTAGCTGAAAAGACGAATATCACTTCCGGGACCGGCATTTTTATGGGTAGGACTATTCTGACTATTCTCTGTCGTGTTATGCGCTTCAATCCGCTAATGTTCTTTAGGGTACGTCCTGCTTGATCGTTTCACCAATACGTGCTAACTTGACCAAGCCGTTGCGTTGGAAACTCCGGCAGCGCCCTCCGCGTCGGTTTCCCTCAGCTATGCCTTGCCGACTCGGCAACCGGCGTCCGCCAGGCCGACAACGTTACCGTGTTTCCATCCGGCATCACCACGGGCGCCACATTTGACAAGGACTTGATGTACGCCAGGGCTGCTGCTATGGGCAAGGAGTTCCGGGGCAAAGGCGCCAACGTCTACCTGGGACCGAGCGTGGGACCCATCGGTAGAAAGCCCAGGTAAATCCATGATTTCCAAAGCACTGCAGACACGATGCTAACCGGATGTAAGGGGCGGTCGAAACTGGGAGGGCTTCGGGTCCGACCCCGTGTTGCAGGGTAAGGCTGCTGCGCTGACCATCAAAGGCGTCCAGGAGCAGGGCGTCATCGCCACGATCAAGCACCTCGTGGGCAACGAGCAGGAGATGTTTCGCATGTACAACCCTCTGCAGCAGGGCTACAGCGCCAACATCGGTGAGGCCCCTACCCTTTATCAAAGAGTCAGAGATTCGGCTACTGACCGAGCAGATGACCGAACGCTCCATGAACTGTACCTCTGGCCGTTCGCAGACGGTGTGCGTGAAGGCGTAGGTTCCGTCATGACGGCTTACAACGCGGTATGTAACTCCGTCTCATCCAAAAACCTTTGACTGACGTTTTGATCAAAGGTCAACGGTTCGGCTTGTAGCCAGAACAGCTACTTGATCAACGGCATCCTGAAGGATGAACTCGGTTTCCAAGGGTTTGTCATGAGCGACTGGTTGTCTCACATGTCTGGCGTTGGCTCTGCCCTCGCTGGCCTCGACTTCAACGCTCCGGGCGACCAGCAGGTGCCACTGACTGGCTACAGCTACTGGATGTACGATCTCACCAGAGCCGTACTGAACGGATCTGTCCCTGTGGACCGCATCAACGACATGGCCACCAGAGTTCTGGCAACGTGGTACCAGATGGGACAAGATGAGGGCTTCCCAGCAACCAACTGGGCTACGGGAACCCGTAACAGAGTGGGGGATTTTTACCCTGGGGCATGGCCCTTCTCCCCGAGCGGCGTGGTCAATGAGTTCGTCAAGGTCCAGGACGACCACCACCTCGTCGCCAGACAGGTTGCGCAGGAGGCCATCACCCTTCTCAAGAACAATGGCAGCCTTCTGCCCATCACGACCTCGGCGCCCATCAAGATCTTCGGCACCCACGCCCAGACAAACCCGGACGGGCCCAATGCCTGTGCCGATAGAGCCTGCAACAAGGGCCTGCTCGGAATTGGATGGGGCTCTGGAACGGTCGACTACGAATATTTGGACGACCCGCTTACTGCCTTCAAGAAGAGGGCCGGTAACGTCGTGTACTACAACAGCGACTCTTTCCCATCGGTCCCGGCCCCCACGGCGGATGATGTGGCGTTCGTCTTCATCACCTCTGACTCTGGCGAGAACCAGTACACGGTAGAAGGCAACAACGGAGACCGCAGCTCCTCCGGCCTCAATGCCTGGCATAACGGCAACAAGCTCGTCAAGGACGCTGCCGCCAAATATCAAAACGTCGTGGTCGTCATCCACACGGTTGGTCCGATCCTCGTAGACGAGTGGATCGACCTCCCCAGCGTCAAATCAGTGCTCGTGGCTCACCTGCCCGGCCAGGAGGCCGGCGAGTCTCTCGCCAATATTGTTTTTGGTAACGCATCCCCCTCTGGCCACCTTCCGTATAGCATGACCAAGAAGGAATCCGACCTGCCTGCGTCCGTCACCCAGTTGGTCGGCGGCTCTCTTGGCCAGCCACAAGACACCTTCTCTGAGGGGCTGTACATCGACTACAGGTACCTCCACAAGAACAACATCAAGCCTCGCTTCGCCTTTGGCCACGGACTGAGCTACACCGACTTCTCCTTCTCTGAGGCGACCATCAGCCCCGTAACGCCCCTAACCGCTTCGCCGCCAGCCCGCCCAGCCAAGCAAGGCATCCTCGAGTACAGCGCGCCTATTCCCGACTGGACCGAGGGCGTAGCGCCGGCCGGTTTCAACAAGATCTTCAGGTACATTTACTCCTGGTGCACCGAGTCCGAGGCCAAGGACGCCGTTGCAGCCTCCAAGACAAAGACCTACCCGTACCCGGCGGGTTACAGCACGACCCAGAAGCCCGGCCCACCCGCCGGCGGCGCCCAGGGAGGAAACCCGGCTCTCTTCGACGTGGTCTTCACCGTCTCAGTCAAGGTGACTAACACGGGCGCCGAGCACTCGGGTAAAGCTTCTGCACAGGCGTATGTGCAGTTCCCCGACGGCGGCCCTGAAACCCCCGTGATCCAGCTGCGCGACTTTGAGAAGACGAAGAATCTAGCGCCTGGAGAGAGTGCCACGGTGACGCTGGAGCTGACGAGGCGGGACGTGAGCGTTTGGGACGTGGTCAGTCAGAACTGGGTCGTGCCGAACCCGACGGGGAGGTACAAGATCTGGGTTGGGGAGGCCAGTGACAAGTTGTTTTTGGCATGTTACACGGACTCCGGGGACTGTGAGGAAGGTCTCGAGAGCCCCGTTTGATTTCTGCATGGTAATAATTGGAGTGATCACTTCTTCATGGATGAATGTCGGCTCTAGTTGGGTCGCTGAGTTAGCCATTGGTCTGATCGTCTGCGCATATCCAAGTAAGTAACAACTGCTTTGGGGAACAAACAAATGGGTGCTATAAACAGTGGATTGAGGAATACAAGATGAGGAAACCCTCGGTTTCCTGGAAAGAAAGTGAGTATCTGGGCTGTAGGTTATCAGTACACAGTCGAATAGAAAACAGTAGATATCCAATCCAACCTACACTCTCGACGAAACACGTCGCCTAATCATCCAGTCGATATCCTGCGCTTCAATAACGGCGTGGCCCAGCTTCGCAGGCATGCTTGAGATACACTTCGAATAAGGAGGAGTACGCGCTCTACCCGAGCATCACAACAAACCCTTTCTTGATGGCATCAAGCTCTTTCTTCCCCAGCGGATCCTTCTTGTTGAAGGCGTGCTTCTTCCGCTCTGCACTCGTCCAAGATGTGATGTCGAGGCCGTCCCCGCCAACCGTCTTCCCCGTCTTGTACTCGGAAAACGCCGCCGCCCAGCCCCAGGGATCCTCGCCGTGCTGTTCCACGGTGGGCAGCTCGACATCATCGTCCACCTCCTCCAACAGGTCCTTGAGTTTGGGGACGCCGCGCAGTGTGATGCCGTGCTTCTTGGCGTAGGCGGCGACGTAGTTGTCAAACGCCTCCGCGACAAAGGGGAATGGCCGCTTCTTGGACTTCTTGATGCGCGTCTCGCCCTCGAGAAGAGAGGAGCCGCGGAAGGCGGAGGCGACCTTGAGCATGCCCGCCATGACTATACCGAGGTCCTTGACCTCTGAGTCCGGGCCCAGGACGCCCTCGCGTTCGAGGCGCGCGAGCGTGGCGAGAAAAAGGTTGCCAATGAGACGGGCGGTCTGGCGGCACAACTCACCATCATCGGCCCTGGTCGGTAACACGTTAGCCAAAGAGCCACGCCAACGCTCACAGCATACACACGGAGAAGACTTACATGGCAAAGTCGCCGCCGGAGAGGAACCAAATGAACGGCGCTATGGCCTCGCAGATGACCCACTGCTCCCTCCAGTTCTCCTTGGCCTCCTCGTAGTCGAGGACGAGGTTCTGGACGACCTGCAGGATGCCGTAGGCGTAGTGGTCATTGTAGGTGTACATGTCGAAGTTGTCCGGGTCGCGGACCTGGCAGTGGACCTGCTGGTTCATGAGCTTGCGATAGCCGGCGTTCGTGATGACAAAGGGCGCGTCGGGGTGCTCTGCCGCAGGCTTCATGCAGAGACAGGTCTTGCCGCCGTCGCATTTGGCCTTGGGCTGCTTCTCGCCTTCGTCGCCCTCATCGTCGTCGTCTTCCTCGTCGTCATAATCGTCTTCCTCGTCCTCGTCCTCGTCATCCGGGTGTCCTCCGCCTTTGGTTCCCAAAGGGCACCTGCAGGTGTACGTGTAGGCGTACTCAATGTCTTCCATGGCCTTCTTGTAGTCATCATCTGCGTTGCGAGACGCCGACACGGCCGACCAGCGCTTGCTTTTGGTGGACCATCGGGATTCGTTGGCGGCAGCGGAGGCGCCGGAGGCCGTGGTTTTGGTCTTCTTAGCCGTGCCCGAGGCCTCGCCGGCCTCATTGGCATTGGAACGTTTCTTGGGAGGCATTGGGATACACAGTGGCGAAGAAGAAAGCAAAAGACGCCAGCAAACGGGTAATACTGTAATTTAAGGGCTCCCTCCTCAATGTCCGCGGGAGAGGGGAGGGAATTATGTCGTCACTGCCACAACTCTAACGTTGGCGACGCGTAGCCAGTCTAGCTTTGGGCCAATTGCTTTTTCTCGTGCGGAACGCGTTGAGCTCCCTCTCCTCACAAGCCGAAATGGGGTTTGGCCGTGGATCCCGACCCCTGACCGTGCCAATCCTGTGACTTTAACGCTAGCCGCCACCTCCCATAGCTGGCTGTTGCCGTCAGAGATTGTGTAAAGCTTCAAGGCTTCGGAGGCTTGCAATGCGCCGATGAACTTACATGTTTGTTGTCCCTCGGTTGGGAGCCCGTGGGACGGCGGTAGGTAAGAAAGGGGGGAGGTGGACACGATGATTCCTTACTGATCCCTGCACGCGCATGATTCGTCTTCTCATCTGATAGCCTACGCGTAGGCAGTGGTGATGAAAGCTGGGCATTTGGGAAGAAAAAAGGGCCATTTAATATACAAAACAAGAGAATTGATAGCATATAAAGCGAGGCACCCGGGGTCCTGAGCGCTAGGGCATACTACCGTGCACCTTTTGACACATCTTTGCCGTGCAGTTGGCTCATTGAAAAAGAACAAGATGAGTGAGTATTCCAGGGTTCCTCTAGACATCCCGGAAGGCATATAATTCGCTTGAGGAGCCTCGTGAGTTACTTGTAATCTCGCCAGTACAACGCATACACCGGCCATCAACAAGGAGGCCTTGTGGCACATCCAATACCTCTCACCCCCGAATCCAAGGGCGCTACGCCTAAGTCGAGCCTCCGCAGCGTGTTGCAAACGAGTTCCTTATCTCCCAACGTCCCCCACTCTGTTTCGCCGAGTATAGCTGTCGGCATGGGTCTCGAAGCAGCTTGCGATTGAGATGTTGTACATTTGACTTCATATTGATACATGTTGAACAATGTCTCTCTGGAGGTCCTGATGCTGGAGTCTTCTGACTATACCCGACCCAGTCATTCAAACCGAAGAACGTTCACCGCCTCCGGCTTGCTCAAAGCCCAATCCTGGAACAAGGCGAACCGCTCATTGTTTCGTCCTCGCTATCCTCCATGAGTCTTGTTCGTTGTCGCTACCCTCCCCGAACATCATCCACTCAAACACCCAACTTCTTGCGTCCCTTCGCCCGTCTTCGTGCAATAATCTTGCGGCCGTCCTTGCTGTTCATGCGCGAAAGGAAGCCATGTCTCCTTTTTTGAATCAAACGGGTGTTCCGGTTCATCGTGTTACGGGGACCGCAGCGGATCTGCATGGCGCCCAGGGCAGGGTGCTCCGTGATGGCGCTCGTTGGAACAATGTCGGCGGCATCGACCGTCGAGGGCGTGAAGGGCGTAGCATTCGGGCGACGGAAGGCGGAAGTGAGTGGGGTGATTGAGGGACGCAGTGAGAGGAGAGAGGAGAACGTCCTGATGGCCAATTGTCAGCTAGCTGATATGATGGGTTCGGTGACCTTCTGATCGAGCTTCACCTTTGCGACAGCGCCTGGACCACGACGCGGGCGGGCTGGATGGTTGGACGAGAGAGAAAAGCCCTCGCCAGACTTGTAATGGGTTGGCGCATCATCTTCGCGGCAGTCGTATGGTTGTTGTCATGGGCTGCGTGGAGCTCTCACTCGCTGTTCCCGATCATCAAGCTTGAGATTTTGCGGCAGACTTTCTTGCAGTCTGACGGGAGTTCCCGCCGCTCATGCACAAAAGGGGGTTCTACCTCGGACGGGGCGTTTCTCTACGGGAGACATTGCATGAGGCGAGTGTTTCAGCCAATTAAAGTTGGGGCAAGCTGGGTGCACTACAGCCAATCGTCGGCGCTGCCGGCTGCCGCAATGCCCCGATTGCAGCGCGGGTGGCCCCACTTGGTCGTCGGTTCACTGTGGACAGCTTGCCTGAGCTACGTTGTTGCTGCTGGGTCTGAATGTCAGCTTGCGAGCGACAAGGTCCGGAGCCTGGCCCTGTTTCCTCAATCAAACATCCTTCCATTCCTGTCCCTCCTTTGCAACCCCCTCCGGAATCCGAAGAAGAAGCAAAGTGAGGCCAATATGGATTTCCTTCAACGTCTCGCGCGGTTCTTGGACCGACCTCTCTTCCCATGGAAGCGCCTCATTCTCGGCTTCTCTGTCGGCCAGTTCGTTTTTGAGAGTCTGCTCTCCCTCCGCCAGTACCAGGTCCTCAAGAACACCAAGCCGCCCAAAGTCCTCGAACAGGAAGTCTCGCAGGAGGTTTTCGACAAGTCTCAGGCCTACGGTCGCGCCAAAGCTGAGTTCGGCTTCATCAACGGTCTCTGGGGTCAGATCCAGAACATCGCCTTCATCCAGTTCGACGTCCTCCCCAAGCTATGGTCCTGGTCCGGTAATCTGCTGCTGAACTTTGCGCCGGCGCGCTTCACCGGCGAGATATCCCAGTCCATAGTCTTTGTCCTCGCCTTCATTATGATCCAACAGGTCCTCTCGCTACCCGGCTCCATCTACCAGACCTTTGTGCTCGAGGAGAAGTTCGGCTTCAACAAGCAGACGCCCAAGCTCTTCATCACCGACATGATCAAGTCCCAGCTCCTCGCCTTCGTCCTTGCGCCCCCAATCCTCGCCGGTTTCCTCTCCATTGTCAAGAAGACGGGTAACCAGTTCTTCTTCTACCTTTGGGCGTTCGCCGCTGGCCTCCAAGTCTTCATGATCACCATCTACCCGGTCGCCATCCTGCCGCTGTTCAACAAGCTGTCGCCCTTGGAAGAGGGCGAGTTGAAGAATGGCGTCGAGAGCCTCGCCAAGAGCTTGAACTTTCCCCTTCACGAACTCTATGTTATCGACGGAAGCAAGCGTAGCGCCCACAGCAATGCCTACTTCTTTGGTCTCCCTTGGAAGAAGCACATTGTCATCTATGACACCCTCATTGAGAAGAGCGAGACACAGGAGGTTGTCGCCGTCCTCGCCCATGAGCTCGGTCACTGGAGCCTCGGCCACACCACCCGTCTCTTCGGTATCTCTCAGGTATCCCCCCCCCCCCCTTCTTTGTGGTCACTTACGTGTCATCATCCGGCTAACACATGCAGGCCCATTTCCTCTACATCTTCGCTCTTTTCTCCGTCTTCATCAGCAACCAGTCGCTGTACGCCGACTTTGGTTTTCTTACGGAACATCCGATCATCATCGGCTTCATCCTCTTCTCTGACGCACTTTCGCCCATGGACACTGTTGTGAAGCTGCTCATGAACGTCCTGAGCCGCAAGTACGAGTTCCAGGCTGACGCCTTCGCCCAGAAGCTCGGCTACTCTGCTGAGCTGGCTCGGTCGCTCCTCAAGCTCCAGATCCAGAACCTCAGCTCCATGGATGCCGACTGGATGTACGCGACCTACCACTTCTCTCACCCTCATCTGTCCGAGCGCCTCAACGCCCTTAATTGGAAGTCTACCAGCAAGGTCACAACGGATGAGCCGACGGTCGGAAAGGCCTCGGGAAGGGATGAGCTGTAAGAGGCTAGATGAATCATGAAGAAGCATATGCACCGATAACAACCGGGAGAGGCAAATGCTCTTGAGTTTCTTAAAGCTTTTTTTGTTTTGTTTTTTTGTACGATACTTTTCCACCTGTATAAAGTCAGGTGGTGGTAGGCATCCTCACGAACCAGGGCCAGAAGTGATACATCTTTGAAGGATTGAATATCAATACTAGTTCCGCCGCGTTCCAATCATCAAGTTCCCTTCTATTGAACCGCCAGTGAAACATTCCTACCGCCTCGGAGCTCTCATATTGGCCAAGACTCGTGCCAGAAGCTCCTCTCGTGTGTCATTTTCGTGAGGGAACAAATTTCTCTGTAAAACGTGTGAGCAAACACCCATTTGGACCGGAAAACCACATACCGCGGCCAACCATCTCCTCATCTCCTCTCTGGTCCAATCTTCTGGGGCGCCTGTCGGGTCCGGGCCAGCAGGGAACATGTCTCCGCCGTATATGGCCCAGACAGCTACGGCCGTCACCAGTCCGCCGAATGCTGCGACGCAATGAGCGCCGGACTCACGAGCAATAGTCGGGTTACTATACGCACCAAGAACTGCACTCTGTTTAGGCCGTTAGCAATCCATCAACCAAGGACGGAGCGAGGAAAGCTGACCCTGGATTTCATGGCATTGTCTAGTGGCGTGGGCATTTTGTCGAGTGAGCCGTGGCTGTAGTGGTGCGGTTGTTTGCCTTTTGTGACGTGACGACTAGAAACAGTCCTCGGATTCCTCTTGCTACTAGCTATATACGGTTTGAACTGGGCCGAAGACACACGTTGAAGTGTTGATGGCAACCGTGTTCGCAACCCGTGTTTTTTGGGTTGAAAGCGTCGTCAACCCACCCAAGCGCCCAGGTACATTCGAGGGTGGTCATTTACTATTCCATGCGCGCCACTCCTCTCTCGCATAAGAGCTGACGCGTGCCACAGTGACGTCTCGCTGCCACTCGGGGCCTGCAAGGTATCCTGCAGCTTGTTACAGCCTGTGGCAGGAGTCGTGGGGAACCATGGACGGCGCCCCCAGTACGTACTCCCATATCGGCTTCGGTGCCTACCCATTGAGTCCAAGGCCCCGATAAGATAAGGTCGACTCGACATATGCAACCCGAGTCCAGAACTGCGGCAAGTCATGGTCCGTGCATCTTTGCGGGCGAGCGAGCGCTCTCTCTCGCCAGGGGTCCATCCCACAAAATCATTTTTGCCCTCCAAATCCAAAACCACGCAAAGACAATCACTCCATCCGACCAGACAAGACTCCCCTCCCGCCGTCGCCAAATCCCCCTCAAATACCGCCAAGATGCCTCGCGAAATCGGTGATATCAAGCAGGTATGTTTTGCTTCCAGTGGAGAAGTGCTGTTCGTCGTAATTTGAAGAGACAGAGTTGGCTAACAGTTGGGTTCGTTGATGGTAGTTCATTGAGATTGCCCGGAGAAAGGACGCTTCCTGTATGCAAAAATCCCTAAACCCCCACCACCAACAGAAAACTCGACACGATTCGATCCCGGTTGCAGAAACCCAGGATTGAAACGTATCTGAGCCTCTAGAGGATTGGAATTTCGGAAGGAGCAGCCTTTTCTAACGTTTCTCGTTGTAGCCGCTCGCATCAAGCGCAGCAACAAGAACGCCCAGATCAAGTTCAAGGTCCGCTGCCAGCGCCACCTGTACACCCTCGTCCTCAAGGACTCCGACAAGGCCGAGAAGCTCAAGCAGTCCCTTCCCCCTCGTACGTCGACCCCTCGTCAAACCGCCCCTTTGGCCCCCCATCGCAAATGCTTGGGGAGTGATCGAGAGAGAGAAAGCAGTGCTCCACCCCATCGCAGCCAACGATACTAACCACGCCCCAAACTCATCAGAGCTCCAGATCAAGGACGTCGCCAAGAAGAACCCCAAGGGCAAGTCCGCATAAGCACTTCCCGACCTGGAAATCGAAAACTTGTCAAAATCGCTTCGATGGAGGAATAGGAGGTCATCAGTAGGCCCGTCTTCACGAGGTCAATGGAATGGTTTTGTGGGAGCTATTGGGCCGGCCGGTCCTCGGGGAAAATGAAGTGACGGGTTGTGTCTGTCCTCTCGGAAGAGAGTGATGGAAGATCTGTTCACGAGACACGTATGGCGTCGAGGGATTACCTAGCCAAACTGCGGATTGAGATGGACTTGTCTACCTACCCTCACCTAGGTAGTCAGACATTTCGCCAATGAAGAAACCATTGAACACAATTTAAAAGACAAGTCGCAGACGCAGCAAATGTCGCATTGGTATCCTCCTACGTACTTTTCCTGTCATGCTGTAAGAGGCCCCCTCCTGTCGACCATGCTCCAGATTCGCCAGTCAGTCTCGACATCCTCTAGCCCATCTGGGCTAAATGCTTCGACAGCAGACCCTACCCTACATGATGCGCTGGTAATGCCAGATGTCAGTCCCCGTTACGAATTCCTGGATGCCTGCCCACTCCTTGAACCCCTCGTGCTGCGCGATCGCCTTATGCTGCTCGACCGTCGACCACCCGCAGTACATGACAAACTCCTCGAGGTCCTCAGCCGCCTTCTCGATCCGCCACCCGCCGCGGACAGGGTACGGCTTTGAGGCTTCCTCAACGACCCAGTTGGCCGCAGCGTACTTGCTGATGAACTCGTCCTTTTTCTCGGACCGGACGCCGAAGCGCCCGACGCTGAGCACTGGCGCCGTCAGTAGCGAGGGGGGTTCGTCCTCCGCCTTCTTCTTCCCCTCGGCTTTGCTCTCTCCCTCTGGTGCCGCCGCGACAGCTTCTGGCTGCTTGCCCTTTGACTGCGGATTCAGCTCTGCGCCCGCCAGCTTTCCGTCGGCATCTGCCTCATTCGCCGCCTCCGGCGTGGTGTCACGGCCCGCAGGCTCACCATCAGCCGCGCCCGCCTGGGTGACGGGCTTCGCAAAGATGGGCGCATCAATGTGAAAGAACAAGACACTCCGGGGGCCTTCGACGTGGATGTGCGGCGTCAGCTTGGCCATGACGTTCTGGTTCTCGGGCGAGGCGATCCATTCGCCGTGCGCCTGTGGCGAGTCCCACTGCGCTGCCAGTAGGATCACACTCGGGTCTTCGACCTGCTGGAGGATGGCGGTGCCGCGGTCTATCCGGGTTGGCGGGAGGCCCGGCTTCTGGCGCAGCACCCAAGTGTCCTGGACCGTCTGGCAGTAGTCCATGAGCTCCTTGAGCTCCTCGGTCAGCGGCTCCTTGAACTGGATGAGGGCGAGCTCCGTTACGGTCATTTTGTGAGCTGCGGCTTGGCGGGCGACGTGGAGAAGGGGGTATCGTGACTAGCGACTCGAAAGCAAAACGATGTCGGGAACTCCGGGGATCGCGGGGTTGGGAAGCTCTCTGCGCGGGGTTCGGTGCGGGCTGGGGAATAATTGGGGTACTTTCGAGCCCGAAAGAACAAAGGACAGGGAAGTGACCTGCTCTGCTTGGGATGATGTCTCGGAAAGAATATTGTGGCGTGCTGGAGGCTGGATGTTTTCTGTCTACTCGAGCCAGATGTAGGGGTATCTGAGAGGGATTATGGAGCGCAAGTCCACCTGGCGGGGCAACAAAGGCGTACCGTACCGGTCAATACGTCGCGGCACCCAAACTCGTGACGTTGTCGCCCGTCAGAGTGCGGCACAGATTCGACGACCTGAGGCTAGTGTAGGAGCAGAAGGGCGGTCGCATAGCAATAAGCTCCATTCTGTGTGACAGCCTGGAGCTGATACGCATTGCTCTGCTTTTCCATTCGGAGAGCCCAAGCAAGCTTGAGCTCCCTCCTCAAACCCTTCCTTATTCGGCGACGAGACCATGGACCACCCTGCGGCCCTCAGGTGCAAAGCCGCAGATCACTGGCCGGCTGGCAGGCAAACGTAAATCGCCTCACGTTGAGCCATCCGTGGTATCTCGTCTGTACTGTAAAGGAGTCGGTGTCTCCAAAAACAAAAGTCCGCCAAAAAAGAGGAAGAAAAAAAGGAAGGGAAAAAAAAAACCTCCAGGAACAAATGGCTCAAGCTACCTATCTCGGCCATGTCCAAGAATCTGGCAAAGCCGCGCTTCTTCGCGGGAGAGAGCCAACTGTTGCGTTATCCTTTGGTCCATTGGGTGGACTAGACTCCACTGTCCGTACAAGCTCTCGGGCTCTGGACTCGGGTCAGAGACAACCCGTCACTGTCGCCAACGACCTGGGTGGGGGAGGGAAGGGGTGCATTCACGAACGAGCGCTCGACCATAATCGTGGAACATGGTGTCAGGGCAATCCGATGAGGCTTGGCCACGAGCACTTGGAACGTTGTCCTGCCAAGTGTTTGCTGGTCTCTGGGCGTCGTCCTCGGCGATCCAACCCTTGGGCAAGACAGGTAGAGGTAAGGCCATCGACCCGCAAATGCACTGCGCGGTCTGCGCCTCAATCGTCGAGCTGAGAATCTCGTCTCGCCGCTCGGTGAGGTGAGGTGCGGCAAGGTATCGATAAGCCAGTTTCCGTGGGTTCCGTCCCGCATCCAATCCTGGACGCCGGCAACGACTGCCTGCCGGCAACAGCTGTCACTTGCTGGTATCGATTCGCTTGTCAGGCTGGCGGAAACCTTGGCGTTCCTTGGTGAGAGCTTCACTGAACATCAGAAAGAGACTCATCGGGCTGGGCAACTTTCAATCGGCTTGGCCTTGGACATAAGAGCCAAGCCGATTTCTTCAACGCCATGTTACGGGCTTGCGGCAGTGCGAAACGGCGCTCGTCTTTGGAGACACGGCGGAGTTTTCCTACCTAGACAGATCGTAGAAGTAAGACAAACCCAAGGTAGTGAGTGAGTGTCTCTCCATTCGAGACAAGCAGAGGCCATGTGACGGCATTCTGCGTCGCCCAGCGGCGGCCATCCACCTCCCCCCAACCTTCGGCATTCTCAACATCGTGATGCCTCACCGCCTCAAGTCGTTTGCTTCCGCATGCGAATCGGAGGCCAACCGGACTTGTGCAACCGTTCCTGTCGTCGTCCGCATCAAAAGGCGCAGGATATTTGCTCCAGTTGGAGACCGGAGTCGGGGTTGTTGGTCGCATCGGATTGCCTGTGTTGGGCCACAAGTCATTGGTCATAGGTTTAGTGGGAGCAGACCACCAAGAGTCTGAGACCATTGACACACAGCCACTCCCGGCTCGAGGTATCAGACGAAACGGCACTCGGCTGCACCAATGGCTAGGTAGGTACGTACGTGGCGCTAAGGATGGAAAGCTCATGATCGGATGAGTGTACATCGTACTACACTACTACTTGGCCCTGGCTGGCTTCCATAGCTGCCGTCGTAAGCTCGAAGCCACGCAGAAGCTCACCGCGATAACAGTTACCCAATTGCGGCTTGAGTCAGGCTATGGTAGCACCGTTCGCTGCACCAGTTAGGTGGGTAAATAGTGCGTCAAACTATGACCGTACGAAATCCTGCCGTAACGCGCAATCGTCGGTCTTGCGAAGCGGAAACGCGGCAGCGCGCAGCCAGCCGGTCAGCATTCAATCTCGTCACTTGCGTTCAGCTTGATGTGGGAAACGACGAATCTTGAGGCGCGATGGCGGCAGGCTCGACAGTGGTGCTGTCAGTGGCTCGCGTCATTAAGCTGTCCGAGTCATCTTCCTCCGCCATTAGCACTGTCATGGCTCACAATAATGGCATATGCCAGAGGCTAGAGCTGTTTTTGAGGTGGTCAACAAAGCAAGACTGCTTCTATCATCGGTCGGCCGCCCTTTCACCTGCAGCAACCCCTGCCAAACCCGGTCGGTGTTTGCCGGGAGAATGCCCACCGGACCGGGACTACCGTCAGGGGGGAAGCTGTAACCGCCAATAGGGAAGCGTGGAAGGAGAGCAAGGCAAGGTACAAGCTATGTTAGGTGGTGGCCAGTTCCTGACAGGCCCGACAGTGCGTATCTGGTGTTGGCCTTCAACTGTTCATTGGCACGATTGACATACTTTTAATAAAAAAACTGCCCGTACAGACTTCACGAGGAGCATGGTCTGGTGGACGATGACTGCCTAGGCAGCATCGTGGCTCGTCACGCGCCCTGTCGCAGCAAGGTATCCTGCCGGGGTACTTGGGTAAAGCGGAGAGAAGCTGGCGTGGAACAATTGTCCCGAGGACATCGTTGCGCTTCTACTAATAGGTTCGGATAATTACAAGACTATTGTCGCGTCTCGCCCCAAGTCGCAACGAGACTTTCAGAATCCTAAGAACAGCGGTTTCCACCCGGCTTCCATAGGTAGGTAGGTGGGTAGGCACCTATGTACCGAGCTCGAACAGCATGGCAGGGCAACCAACACAACAAGAGGAGGAGAGACAACATTCCCGCCCCAGACTGACATCCCCCGTTCTCCCGCATTCAAACATGAATCAAGTCTCAATCGCAACACGTTTTCCCTACCTCCTCTCCTCCCCGCCGGCACACAGGAGGGGGGGGGGGTGAGGTTACTCCGTACTCCGTGCCCCGTACTCGTCACTCCAAGCCTTCCATCCTTGTCGCTGTCTGACTATTTGTCTTGGACCAACCGACTTCTATACCACCTCCAGGTTCGTCTTCCTCTACTGTCCAAGATTGTAGTGTAAGTGCTTCCGTCCCATAACAGTCGGTGGCTGTATCCATACTCCGTAGAGCACCTTGCTATCCGTCCTCTTCTCCATGTTTTCCTGGCTGATAGGGGGCCCCAACTCCGTGACCCGTGTCCATGTCGAGCTCCAACACCCATGTTGTCCACTTTGCCCGTCCACCCCCCCGGAACCTGGGAAAGCTAAACTGGCTAACTCAATCCAGTGTCCCATCTTCTCGTCCTCTAATAAAACTTCTTGTATTACTGTATTACGCATTTGCCAAAGCACTCCCACACCCTTCCTTCCCTCTTTCTCTCTCGCGCGCCGCTATCGACACCCGCATCCCCCTCTGGCCCTTCTCTCCCCCAACAACTTTTTTGCTTATTTTCTGCTTCATCCTTCCCTCTCCGCCATTTGCGCCAAACAGCCCACCCGAGTCTCTCGAGCCTTTACGACGCCCCATCCTGCAGCCACGGTCTCGATCCGCTCCGCTCTGGGTACTACCCACCAATTGACCCCTCATATTACTGCCTACTCGGCCCCTAGACGACTCAGGCGACCCTACCCGTTTGGCCTGCGCCGAGCCTCTAACAAGCCTCTTTGACGACTGCACGGCGTGTCTCTCCTCGCCCACCAGTCCCTTTCACCGATAGCACTCGGATCGACGCGCCTCATGGCTGTACTTGCTCCAGAGACACGGAACGGTGTCGACACCGTCGCCGTACATGGCGTGCCGGCCGCCTCATATGTAAACGGCAACGGCAACCTGGCCACCCGTCTCAAGTTGGACCGCAAGCAGTCGAGCCCCATGATGCCTGCTTTCATGGTCTCCGCGCCTGGCAAGGTCATTGTCTTTGGAGAACACGCCGTGGTTCACGGCAAGGTACGGCTGGCCACAAAGCCCCTTTTCCTCGTTCATCTCGTCCCATGGACTGACTGACTCTTGTGCGACGAACAGGCCGCAATCGCCGCTGCCATTTCTCTGCGCTCATACCTCCTCGTCACATCCCTCTCCAAGTCGAGGAGAACGGTCTCGTTGCGCTTCCCGGACATCGACCTGCAACACACGTGGAACATTGACGACCTGCCCTGGGAGACCTTTCAACGTCCCGATAAGAAGAAATACTACTACGACCTCGTGACGGAGCTTGATCCAGATCTAGTCGCAGCCATCCAGCCACATCTTGCAGAGGTATCACCACACAAGTCGGAAGAAGTGCGCAAAGTGCACCAAAACTCTGCCTCTGCCTTTCTGTACATCTTCCTCTCTCTGGGCCACCAATCCTTCACCGGATGTCTCTACACTCTGCGATCAACGATCCCCATCGGCGCCGGCCTGGGCAGCAGCGCCTCCATCGCCGTTTGTCTGGCGGCGGCCCTTCTCCTGCAGCTGCGCACATTGTCGGGCCCACACCCGGATCAACCCCCTGACGAGGCGCGGTTGCAAGTGGAGAGAATCAACAGATGGGCATTTGTCTGCGAGATGTGCATACACGGAAATCCTTCGGGCGTGGATAACACCGTGTCAACGCAGGGTAAGGCTGTGGTTTTCCAACGGACAGATTACAACAAGCCCCCTGCGGTGCGGCCTCTTTGGGACTTCCCTGAACTGCCCCTCCTTCTGGTCGACACGAAGCAGGCCAAGTCGACAGCCTTTGAAGTAGCTAAGGTCGGCACGCTCAAGAAGACACATCCCCTGCTTGTGGGCAGCATACTGGATGCCATCGACAAGGTGACCATTGCCGCAGACACGCTTATCGGCGGGGACAAGTTCGACAACGAGGAGTCGGAAAGTCTCCGCAAAGTGGGAGAGCTGATGACTATCAACCACGGCTTGCTAGTCTCCTTGGGAGTATCACACCCGCGTCTCGAGCGGGTACGAGAGTTGGTGGACCACGAGGGCATTGGGTGGACAAAGCTGACCGGCGCTGGCGGCGGCGGTTGCTCCATAACACTGCTCAAGCCCGACGTGGCCACGGAAAAGCTCGCACGGCTGGAGACCCAGCTAGAGGATGAAGGCTACGAAAAATTCGAGACGACTCTCGGCGGTGATGGTGTTGGCGTGCTCTGGCCAGCCGTCCTCAAGAATGGAATGGACGAGGACAACGATGGCGGCATGGAAATCGATCAGGAGAGCTTCCTGAATGCCGACGGCAACGTGGGCGTCGAGAAACTGGTCGGCGTTCATGGGGGCGTGGGTGAGCGTGAGGGGTGGAAGTTCTGGAGAGTCGAGAGTCGATGAAATGCGGTGGCGCCTCGCATGATCTGCTTCTACATCAAACTGCTTTATCGGCTATGCCAGAGTGCAAAATTGGGAAAGTTGTTTGTTGACTCTTACTTTGTGTTTGCCGTTCGGTATGACAATAGCGCGGAGGGACCAGGAATTAAGGGGTGATGGGAGGGCTTTATGTATCATATTTAATCGGCGCGAAGAGCTTAGAAGCCCACCTTACGGTGTCAACCCTTTTTAATGCTTTGGTTTTATTTCTGTCGTAATTTCATTTATTGTTCAGATGTACCTGTTTGCGAAGTGCAACATTTTCTTATTTTTGCGTGGCATTGTCCCGTGGTGAACGACTCGGCGATATCTGTGTTGTTGTTTGTGTAGGGGCTTTCTTTCAGTACCTAGGTAGTGGGGTAGGCAAGGTACCTACCTACCTAGGTAGGTACGGCGACAAGTGGGCGTAACATTTTCCACGGCCAGATCAGACCTCGCCGCCAGTTTAACCCCGCCATCGATCAAGCCAGCCGCAGACATGCCAGCCAAACCCAAGATCAGCTCCAAGGCCAAGGAAGCTGAGAGCAAGAGTGAGTCGATATCAGGAATCCCATCCATCGCCGGTTGTGCAAGCTTCCTTCGACCCCTGCGAGTCCTGCAAACGCCGAAGCCGCCGACCTACTCTCCTCAGCTCGCTCTCTCTTACCCCATCATACACACGCTGACTTAAGCTCTCCGACACAGACAAACAAGCACAGCCTACTGCCCAGGCTCAGGAACCCCCAAAGACGATCAACGAACGCTCCACTCAACGTTATTACCAGACGAACCCGCACGAGCGGAAACGAGAGGCAGCCGGTGGCCTGCACAACCTTACACTTGCCGAACGACAGTCGTGGGTCAACGCAACTCTGGTGCGCCACGTAGCGAACAAGGAGATCTACCTCACCAACAAGGCCGAGCGCGAGTTCTGGAAGCAGGTCAACCGTGAGAGCCCGCCGATCCGCCGCCTCGACAGACGCAAGAC